>NW_021703768.1:47699234-47973037 GCF_005190385.1 Monodon monoceros
ATATAAGGTTTCATTCAAGTTCAGTTTGGCAATATTACATGAAAGAACTATCTATATTTTTGTCCTGAATACAAGTAAACAAGAAATAAAGTCGAATCACTGGCAAACATGGTGTGATATTTAGGTCATCTCCCCACTGCAGAAGAGTAAACAGAAATAGGCCTTTATTCCCTTTCTATTGGGAATCTTGGGTCTGTCTTCATTCATTCAGTCAATCAGAAGACATCAATTGGGCACACACTATGTGAGGATTACAAAAGTGAAGATATAAACTCTGTCTTCAGGTGGCTTCCATGCTAAGTGTTAAAATAAGGATATATGTGGTCTTCCATTAAGGAAGTCTGAATTACAAAATGTATGCAAGGAAAAATATGGTTCCATACTAAGATTTTGGAGAACGTAGCCTGAACAGAATATTGTAATAAAAACAAGACATCTTGGGGAAAAACAAAAGAGTTACCAAGGGTGGATCTCATAAGAAAGTAATAGCTGATTTCCCCCCACAAAGATTTGGATAAAACAAATAAAAGGCTGGAACTTCCTATTTCTAATCCATTCTTAGGGCAATAAAAAAGAAAATTACCTGTTCCCTAAAGACTTCTTAAAATATTAGCTCAGAACCTTTTGGCAAGGGCAACTCTTTTAGTAAAACACGTCTAATAATGCATCTTCTGGCCTGTATAAAAAGTCAGGTTACATTTCCCAAAGCTGTTCTTGTGCTCATTATGTATACACTAACATTATAGAATCATTTGGTAAACAATCACACTCACACACACACACACAACACACACACACCTCCCACGTTTCTAGTCACACTGTTTTCTTACCAAACAAGATATGCTTCTTCCTCACATTCAACCTCTCCACTTTTGTAAATACCTTTTGATAATTTGAGGGCAGTGGGTGAATGGAATGTTCCTGTAGGGGCAAAAGTGGGTGTGGTTTATCGCTATGGGACAAGGTCTCCTCCAGCTGTAGTTTCTATCTGTGACCCAGTGAGAACAGAATCAAAGGAGCAGGTGTGATTGCTTACATGAAAATCAGGCAAAGCAGACTTGGCTTTTTGAAGCCACATACCAACAATGTGCTCTTATACCTTTTTATCTCAGACAAAGCAGTAACACATTGGCCAGAAGCCCTGAATTCAGATCCATGTAGACGGAAACCTCACCCAGTCTTATTTGACAGCATTAATCTGAGGAAACCACAAAGAGAGAATTTTCACACTCAACTGAAACGCAGCTGGTTTTGGAAACAGCTAAGGGAGGGTACAAAACCTTTCAAGAAGTAACCCACAATCGTCATGCAGAAGATCTGCCTTTCAACACACAATGGCAAAAAACAAACTCGTCACCAAGTACACAACTGCTATTTACTAAGGGGAAAATATGTGAGCAATTGTGATCAGCAGAAGGGAATCCCTATGGCTGGGGGAAGACACAGCTAAGGGACCAACCTCAGTGACAAAAAGGCCAGAGAGCAGAAGATAAATTTAAGCTTAATTGGACATAAGCCCTTAAATTCTAAGTGCGTCCATCCATATCTAACATTGTACCTGGCTCTCCAGGAGTCATCTCCTAGGGACAGTGCTGAGTCATCAAGTCTTCTCCCAGGAGCTACTGCATGTGTAATTGGCATCTGTGCTCTTATTATCATCAGGACTGAATCCTATTTCAGCATCCCATCTCAACAGGCCGCAGGTGCATAATGAATGGAGAATTTCAGGAGGCAGTCCAGACCCCATGACTAATAGTCAAGTGAGCACTATTTAATTGAATTACCAGTTGAATAAAAATTACTTTAGGAAATGAACTACAAACTCCAAGTCAGGTTGTAACATCATTATCAACATCACTACCTCCAGTACTAGGTACCTTGAAAACAGGGTCTTGAATGCCCACCAAGATCCTACAAGGTAGGTAAGCCTTACAAGAACCTTCCCTGCCTGCACTGAACTGTATCCATTTCTGGGGTTGGCTGAGTGAGTGATGACCGAGTGAGTGATAATTCAGCAAAGCCATCCAATGGAGTATTTAGCATAGTGATCAAGCACATAGTAGGTGTCCCATAAGTATTGGCTGAGAATTAATGCATTAACCATAAAATGATAATCAGTTACCTGCTAATTATCTGTGAAAATTAATCAATCATGTAAAATACATTAAGGAGAGAAATCATGATTTAATAAATCAATGGTAATTCTAATCAAGAGGCATTGTAAGGACAACCACTCTCAAACACCCAAATAGGCTTTCAGCTATAGACAATCAAATAATCTCCTTTCTTTCCTTCTGCACTTTCTCTATATAAGTCTAGCTCCTGGCACCTGTCAGCCAGGGCTCCTAGACACTTCTGGTTTGGCGCTGCCCCATTCAGATCGATTCTTGCTCAAATAAACTCTTAAATCTTTTTTAAAACTGGTAATTCTGAATGAAGAAAATGAGACATTCTCTGATAACCAGCCTACCCTTTCTATTCTAATAAATCAATCTGTGCCAAAAACGAGACAAATCATAAATGAATGTCCTTAGTTCTGTTCATGACTATACTTTCTGTTCCCCTTGTGGTTGGGTGGAACCAGGCACCATGACTTCTAGTCAGTGAGTTTTTGAGTTGAAGTGCCTCGTGCCGTTTCTGTACAAGAGTATTTAACCCATTAGAGCTCGACCTCTTAGAGCTCGCTTTCCCCTCAAGCATGGCAGTGAGCAACATCTGAGATGCTGGCAACTCCATCACTCGTCCCTGAGTGATGACGATCGGCAGAGCGTCCAGCCGACCCACAGTGGACACATAGCATGAGTAAGAAATAAATCTTTGTTGTTTAACCCACTGACACTGTTATAGCAGCACATCTCATCCCAGCCCAGCTGATAAAGTGAATAAAATTCCAGGATGCTGAAGCTTCCACAAAATAACAATGAGCCAGGACCACATCAAAGCTCAAACTCACAGTTTCTGACTTTGCTCACCTCTATCCCAGACCATCTTCAATCTTCCCCTATTACTACCCCTACTCTAATCTGTTTATTAATTCCACTAGAATTTAAAATTCTGCTCTCTGCAGAAGACTGTTATCAGGGCTGGGAATAGAGGGAAGAGAAGGCAATTTATGTCTCACAGAAAAGCAATACATGTTCTAGATGAGATTACAATTAGAGCTCTACTCCACAGATGTGAAATAGCCCAAAAAATTTTCCTGAGCCTCTCCTTCCCTGTGTTTGATCTGCTCCTAGGGACTGGTGTTGATAGAAATCTCTTAACCACAGAAACCCTTTTTGCTTTCTTTTGTTTCAGGTCTTGAAGAGATGACTGGTGGGTCAGGTGAGTCATCGTCTGAGAACCTGAGAATTTTCAGCTGTACTTTCATATTTCATATTTTTCTGTCAAGAGGTAGCATTTAACAGAGCTATATATTTTTCTGCCACATGGTAACGATAAGGATGATGACTTATGAGAGTTAAATCTCAATGGACTAGTCACATTAGTTAAAATTTCATCACCTTCATGGAACATCTCCTGTCCAACATGTCTTAGGGGACAGATAAATATTATTTTACTTCTGTTTGATTTTAAAAGATTAAGTCTGTTGCCCTTGGTCCCTGATGTGCCATTCATAAACAAACAGATGGATCACCACAGACTTTCAGGGTGGTAGGAGGAAGAGTCCTCTTAAAAATCTGACACTAGCTATGGGCTGTATCTGGTTGCTTATCATCTTAAATGTATGTTTTCCCCTTCTACTAACAGAAAAGCATTTATCAGCCATGCATACAGGCTCAAAGCAAACTTGAAGCCCACTATGTTTATTTAATGCTCTGCAAAAAATCTCATCAGCCTTCCTATTCTTGTCAGAATTATGAAGATAAAGCTTTGGTGTGCATGATTTACACAATGACATCCACTATAAGTTTATACTGAGGTCTGACTTTGAGGTATTATACATTTGCTTCTTTTCTGTTTTAAGGCAATGCTTGTGATTCACTGCTCAAATCATGTAGCTAATTTCACCATTCCCATATTTTCCCATTTCCTCACCACCCTCTGTCCCTGTTCTCCCCCAACCCTGACAAATAATAAAATTATATTCCAATCAAGAGTGAAAGAGTTGCAGGTAAAGCCACTGAATGGGAGCAAACTGTAGTTCATCCAACGAAGAATTCTGAGTGCAGACTTTATACTAGATGCTGTTGTAGATTCTGAAAATAGAGCAGTAAAGTACAGTAGAGGAAGTCCTACTCTCACGATGCTTACATATCAATGGAGAGACAATAATAAATAAGATTAGTTCAAATAAGTGTTGTGAGGAAAATGAAACAGAGTTATAGGATAGAGTGATGATAGAGGTGAGCTCACCAAAGAAAAACTCTCCAGGAAGGTCACATTTGAGTCAAAGTCCAGATGGAAAGAAGCCAAAGATCTGAGGAAAGAAACATCTAGAAAGAAGGACAAGTAGGTTCAACAAGGAGCTTGAAGTGAGAGATTAGTCTATTTAAAGTAAAGAAAGCAAGCCTAATTGGATGGAGACAAGGTAGAAGAGGAACACAGAGGCCAGCTCAAGACGAGCCATGGAGTTCAAGGTAAAGTCCTTGGATTTTATTCCAAATCCAATGAAAAGCTATTGGAGGATTTTAGTAGAAAAGTGACATGAAATGTAGATATGCAAATATCAGTCCAACTGTCTGACAAAATCAGTCAAACCTTTCAACTTTCATAATAGAATGCTAGTTCTGCCAGTTCTACAAAGAAAGCATGGGGATATTCCCCAAGTCATGAGGGGAGAACTCCTGAGCTCTCACTTTTCATTAGGACTCCAAGGCTCACACTAGCCAGTACCCAACAGACCCAGGAGGAATATGCGCCAGCCTTTTCAGAAAGGCCACCCTAACTGGGGTGTCCTGTTGAGCTACTTCCTAAATTCTTACTCTGCCAGTGTGATGTGTTACCCAAGCCAGGATCTATCAGAAGACAATTGTCAGCTGCTGTGTGGATGGATGGACGGGAGGGGAAAAACGGAAGCTAGGGACATAGGGTGCTTTATCATCACTGGCCTACCATTACATGGGCCAGTGTGAAACTTCCTTAGAAGGCATTAGAAAAATAAACAGCTTGCTGTAAAATATTAATTTATTTGTATTAAAATACATCATAAAATATAAAACATTAAATATATAGTTAAATATTATTGAATTTTGTAACATGTTTCATTCTGATACTAATAGTTGTCCATAAAACCTTAAAGGATCTTCTGCCATGGAATCGGTGAAATGTCATTTTTTTCTCAAGCAAAAAGGTAAAATTTATGAACAATGCATGTGCCAGCTCTGTGCGATGCCAGCTTGACTAAAATTTGCCTAAATTTGCTTTCAACTTGGCAGAGCGCCATTGGTGCTTAGACATTAAAACAGCTGGCATTCCTGTCAAGAAGTTCTGTATTTCTTTTTAGAAATGTAGATTAAAGTGGCTTACTTTAAAATCCCTACTCTCGAAACCAATATATACAGATCGGCTCCATTCCCAAGAAACAGAAACGTTTCATTCCCAGCCCTCTTTTTTTACTGTCAATCCTAAACTCCTTTGTAAGCCCATGGAGGACCCCTCTGAAAAATCTTGATAGACTTGCTTTAGATAATCAGGAAGCAGTGGGCTAATAATTATTTTTTTAAACGACCACCAATAATGTTTATTCTGTATGATCCAAGTAATGTAACCAGCCTATCCTCCAAAATGTAGAGGGATGATATGATAACTCTACTTTAAAACTCACTAAAAGTAGAAAAGTTTCCCATTCACCTACAAGATAATACTGGACACCCATCTAAGGGCATACATACTACCCTTAGAGGCACAGGTTACAAACTGATACCCAAACACCTAATGTGACCAACCCATTTTCCCCATTTTAACATGCAGCAACAGGGGCACAAGTCTCACAATGTTAGCACAGTGTTTTTTAAACATTTGAATTGGCGTCAGTATTTAAAAATCAGCAGATTTTACAACTTGATTGCCAGTTCCTTTGGAAAAACTCAAAAGATCTGAAGCCCCTGGAGGTGCATGCTTGCTTTTCTTCAAGACAACAGTCTCCGGAGGGTAAGTAGTGGCCACTCCATATAGACAGAGAAATACTTGATTTGCTAAGTCTCTACCATGGCCTATTATATTGTAATCCCTCCCTGCACCATTCACTTACAGCACCTGCCTGACTGGTGCAAACCCTCTTTGGTAATGAAGAGAGAGATCAGATGGATGGATGGAAAGATAGATGGATGGATGGATCGATGGATGGATGGATCGATGGAATGCAATTAAGCCCCAAATTATGGAGTTTCCCTGAACAGTGAAATTTTATAGCAAGCACTCTTTAGTACCAAATATGCTGAGGTTCCAAGGCTTCCCTAAAACTAGACTTTTGAATTCCTCTGATTAACCAAATTGAGTAATAGACTTAAGTAGTTGAGACTATCTCAGAATCTGGCCACTTCTGGAACTCTAGACCCTACCATTTCTGCCTATTCTCCAAAACAGAAGACCTTAGGGGCAATCATGGCCATTTGCTAGCCCACATGGCACCTTTGTGGAAAATAGAAAAAGTTCCCCTTCCTCTGGGTTGACACAGACCCACATCACCTGGCTAGGCCTGGCAAGCAGAGTATGGCTGCCTTTTCACTGGCACTCATCTCCTGCACCCTGGCCCCATTTGTATCGTGATTAATCTGCACAGATATGTGCAGTAACACAGCCTCAGAAACAAACTTTACACAAATCACAAATGAAATCAACATGCATATGAAATTCAAACAGAAAGATGCACCTGACAAGCCAAGAGATTAAAGGGACATGAAGACGGGTGTTTTTTCATTGGTGCACTGGGTTTTTAATCTCTCAGATGAAACAGATCTTAGAACCGTTGGAAAAGGGAAATAAGTGATCACCACACCAGGCCAAGAGAGGTGAAGACCAAACCACTCTACATAATCTCTGAGATCATTCTGTCCTGAAGAACAGGTCTCCCACATGTGTAGATACACAGTCTACTCAGAAAGCCAACTTTTTATTTGTTGGGGGTAAAAATGATTTACAAGAAGAATTTTTTTCACTTCTCTCTATATTTTGCAAAGTATAGTTGATTTACAATGTTTCAGGTATATAGCAAAGTGATTCAGTTATTCTTATATACATACTTTCTCAGATTCTTGTCCATTATAGGTTATTAAAAGATAATGAATATAGTTCCCTGCACTATACAGTAGGTTCTTGCTGTTTATCTATTTTATGTATAATAGTGTGTATGTTAATTCCAAACTCCTAATTTATCCCTCCCTCTCCTTTCCCCTTCAGTAACCATAAGTGTGTTTTCTATGTCTGTGAGTCTATTTCTGTTTTGTAAATAAGTTCATTTGTATCATTTTTTCAGATTCCACATGTAAGTGATACCAGATGATATCTGTCTTTCTCTTTCTGACTTACTTCACTTAGTATGATAATCTCTAGGTCCACCCATGTTGCTGCAAATGTCATTTCTTTTTTATGGCTGAGTAATGTTCCATTGTGTGTGTATATGTGCATATATATATATGTATATATACCACATCTTCTTTACCCATGCATCTGCTGATGGACATTTAAGGTTGCTTCCATGTCTTAGCTATTGTAAATAGTGGTGAACATTTGGGTGCATGTATCTTTTCAAACTGTGGTTTTCTCTGGTTATATGCCCAGGAGTGGGATTGCTGGATCATATGGTAACTCTATCTTTAGTTTTTTAAGGAACCTCCATACTGTTCTCCATAGTGGCTGTATAAATTTACATTCCCACCAACAGTGCAAGAGGGTTCCCTTTTCTCCACACCCTCTCCAGCATTTGCTGTTTGTAGATTTTCTGATGATGCCCATTCTGACTGGTGTGAGATGGTATGTCGTTGTAGTGTTGATTTGCATTTCTCTAATGATTAGTGATGTTGAGCATCTTTCCATGTGCCTGTTGGCCATCTGTGTGTCTTCTTCGCAGAAATGTCTATTTAGGTCTTCTGCCCAGTTTTGACTGGTACCAGAAGAATTTTTGTGTCAATTAGAATTCTATAGCAAGTGGAAACTTTGAAAACACTATTCCTTTTTTTTTTTTTTCATCTTCAATAGCCCGGTCCAGGTAAATTTTCCCACTCCTTAATGGAATATGAATTTCAACAAGTTGTGCCAGTCTTACTGCCCTGCAATTTCTCCTGTCCTATCTCACTGTTCAATTTCATGTTTCTCCTCCCGGCTGGGACCTGGTAACTCTGAGCTTTCAATGGGAGTCCTGATGGCCTTGCTCAGTAAGTTTGTCAGTACAGTCTCCTGTGCTTTTTGAGTCTGAAGAAGAAGCCCTTAACACCAAAGTGATTTTTTCCTAGTCCACTGGAAGTACACATGTCAAGTACCCCTTTGACTCTCCTTGGAGGAATCCCCAGGACTAAGTCTCCAGCCCCAACACGACCTCATGCTTCCACTTGCCTGAAACAGCTGCCCTGTCCTAAAAGGAGGTAAAGAAAAGCCCTGCCCTCTCCAGAGAAAGCACTTCTGAATCATGTACGTCATCACTGAATGTTCTTTTTCAGATCTTATAGACAGGGAAATGAAAGAAGCATTATGGAGAAAGAAATACATTTTGCATCTTTGAAATATCTTTGATCTTCTCCCATTCCCTGGTTTTACCCAAGGAAAAAGTATTTGCAGATATTTCAGAAAATGGGTCTCCATCATGCTCATGCAATTTTCCCTTTCATAAAATAACAACAATAATAATAAAGTTGTCTTTATCTAATCTAAAAAGTGTTATACCCTTCTCCTGCAGACAGACAGCCAATGTTCTGTTGCAGTTTACAGGTGACAAAGATGTGACTACACGTTCCTCAGTGACAAAGTTGGAAAGGCATTGCGATCATCCAGGGTTCTCACACTAGCCACTAGGACATGGCACGTGAGATGGCTGAATAGCAATGTTCTGGGAGTTGCCATCTTGGGACATACCTAACAAAGCTTCACCGGGAATATCATGACCTATGTTGGCTGGTGGTGGGGAAGGGATGGTAGGACGTGTTGGGGGGCCCCTTTTCTCCCTCTCCCCACAATCTCACTTTAACACATAAAATAGGAATTACCACAGATACCTATTTGTATTACGGAGGAGGTATCCTTCCCTCGCTCTGTCATTCATCCATTTTCCATCATGGGTAGAGAAAAGGATTAGCTGACTATTGGGTCCCCCTCTCTCTCAATCTCTCTCTGTCTCTCCTTTACTCCCTCCCTCCTTTCCTCTCTGTATTTGGACTGCTCCATCCCACTCTCTCCCTCACCCTCTCCCTCTCTGTCCTTCCTTCTCTCTCCTCTCTCTCTTTCCATGCCTTCCTCCTTCTTCTAGCTATCTGTAATTCTTTCTCTTCTCTTCTTTTCACTCTCCCTTTCACTCTGAACTACCAACCTGAAATCACAGATGTTCTTCTGTCTTCCTTGTTTAAAGCCACGGGGGCAGAACTGGCTGCTTTATTTGTGATGGAGGAGGTAAGTCTACTACGAGGCAAGATGGTGGAAAGCCCATTGGGCCTGGCCCCATAATGAAGATGTGCCAGCATTAAAGAAGACATTATTTATGATATTTGAAATGATGAGCTCTTCAAAGCTCTCAAATGTAGCGGTAAAGAAACTGGGTCTCAACCAAAACCGGCCAAAGGGAAATTACACAAGAATGAAATTTCCTCTCCTACTCACATATGTGGCCAAGTGATTTTGATGGACCATAAAGTGATCATCAGATTCTTAAATGATGACTTTGAACCAAAACAGCCAAATAAATCACTTATGGAGAATGTTTCAATATAAATTTTACATTCATCACCATTGAAACTTGCATCCTGACTTTTATAAGATAATTATATATACACTATGATATATTAAATCCCTTTGTATATACATTGCTATTTTATAATAGTATAATTTTAGTTCAATAAAGAAAATAAGTCAACAATGAAAAAATCCTCCTCTGATGTCTATGTCTTTATTTCTCCATGGATCCAAAGCCCACAGAAAGATGGAGTGTAATCAAGCCCTCGGATTCCCAATAATTTACACTGTTGAGGATGGAGCGCACAGACAGCAGAGTGAGTCAGCTGATCCAGGAACTGAGAAGGAGTAAGGCGGGACCTGCATGGGGGCCCATGACGGGGAGGCCAGACCCAGTGAGAAGTGATGAGTAGAAAACACACTGCACGCTATACAGACTTCCTACCCTCGTCATTGAAAAAAATCTTATGTTTAACAAGGCTGAGACTTGTCTGCTCATACTCATAAGACCCTGAAAGATGAAAGTCAGGAAAATCAGAAGGAAAAATCAGGTCAGACATGAATATGGGTGATATTCAGTTATGGGTTTTCACCAGGATTTCAATAGGGAGGAATTGTAATATCACAAACTAAGTGACTTAAAACAATACATATATATTACCTTACAGCTCTGGACATCAGAGGTCCAGAATGGGTCTCAACGGCTTAAATTAGAGTTGGCAGAGCTGCATTCCTTTCTGAGGGCTCTAGAAGAAAACCCGTTTCTCGCCTTTTCCAGCTTTTAGAGGCAGCTCTTATTCTTTGGCTCAAGGCCCTCTTTCTCCATCTTCAAAACCCAGCAAGGACTGGTGTAGTCTGTCTCATGCTGCATCATTCTGACACTTCCTCTTACATCATTGCCTCCCTCTTCCACTCTTGAGGACCCTTGTGATTCCATTGGGTCCACCCAGATCATCTAGAATAACCTCCCCCGTCTCAAAGTCATCTGATTAGCAACTTAATACCATCTGCAAGCTTAATTCCCCTTTGCCAGGTAACACAACATATTCACAGGCTCCAGGGATTCCATGTGGACATCTTGGAAGTAGGGGGTGGGCATGATTCTACATTCCACAGCCCTCAACACAGTTATCAAGCCTTTCTTTCCTTGAAAAATACAATTGAGCTAGCACTGTTAATTTATGTAATAATGTTGCTACAGTTCCTTCAGTCCGAAAACAAAACAAGCCTCCAAAATCCAAACAACTCATAGCCAGCATTATAACTTCCTACGGCAAAGCAAAGCAGTTTTCTCCTGCGTGCCTATAAATTCCAACTGGCACTTCTGCTTGCTCTCCAAAACACCATCACCTTTCTGGCTTGTTAGGAAGACAGAAGGAGAGAGAGCAGAGTGAAAAGGAAAGACACAAGCTGAACAGATCCAGGTACAATTCCACTTGGGGATTTAAAAGAGGAAACTAAGGAACATATCAAAGAAACTTCCGCGTTGCCTAGGGTACTCTAAGTCCTCAGCACAGCTCTGAATAAGAATTTAGTCTGAGAGTAATCCTAAACTACTGAAGGTGCCCATGAATATTCTACCATGTGTTTCAGAAATTCTCCACAGTGTTTCAGTAATTGCCCAGGGAAGGTCATCTGACTCACCCATGACACCATCAGAATCCAACAGGCAAAAACAAAGAGGACAAAGCAAGCAAAATCACATGGGATACTTTCACCTATCTCTTCTCCAAGTAGATAATCAGGACATTGTTTCCAGTTTACAAAAAATAAAAGAAAAAAGGATGACTCATATCCCATGTATAAATGTCTCTAATAAGCTGGCATCCAGAATTTATTTGCTACTTCAAGTCTTACAGATTATATAGCATGTTTAAAATCAGTTGAATATATATGTTTTTTCTCTATATAAACTTTAGGGAATTTTTCAGTGCATCAAATAATTTCTAAATATTGTACACTTTAATTTCCATCTGAACTCATTTCCTAAATCATACACAAAGTTAGCTAGGTAATCCAACTCATCCTTAGGAATCTAGCTATAAAGTTGGGCAACGCGGCAACCTCACCCTCCTTGAAACATTGCCATGAGTCCACAATCTTCCTGGCATCAACTCCTATATCTAATCAGATTCTTGGCCTTCCTACTTCTAAATGTTCTCAAATCTTCTTAATTGTCTCTAACCCTTAGACTTCATTTTCATAACATTTATCACAGTTTTAATTAATTATTGAGGTAAATTTTTGTTTACTCCATGAGGACAAGGACATATCTGCTTCTTTCTTCCAAGTTTCAGTTCTGTGCCCAGCACACAGTGGACTCACAAACACGACTGAACGAATAATGCTCCTGTGTATCTTTTTAACACACATGTTTATTCATGCCAGGCACTATTTTAAGTGTTTTGCATGTATTCATTCATTAACTCTTATAACCAATCCTATTATGCAGGGGGCATTATTTCCTTATTTTACAGATAAGAAAATGGACCTAGAAAGGTTCACTGATTTGTACAAAATCATACACAGCCATTAATAACAGATAACATTTATTGAGTACTTATATGTGCCAGGCAGGGCTGCTGCTCTGCCTCCCAAGGTAACTTTGTTCAAATTACAAAAAGATGCCGCTTTTGTATGGATGAACTTAAACAGGCATCTCCTGCTCCAGGATGAGTAAGCTCCCTCCAGGGCACAGGGACTGTAAATTGAGAGCAGGCTCGCACCTGCACTGCCCCCACCCTCCCCACCGCCAATCCTGAGCCTTTTGGCAGGGTACAGCCTGCATAAAATAGAGTACACAAGTATCTCAGCCACAAACTGCTCAGAGCACTAAATGGCAATTACCCCACAGCAACCCAAGAGACGGGCATTAGTATCATCATCCCCATTTCACAGAAGCAAGACCAGCAACCCACAGAAGCAAAGTGACTGCTCAGAGCTGTCCAGTTATCGAGTGACAGAGGTGGGATTCAAGCCAGGCCTTGTGGTCCCAGGGCCCACACATCCAGCAATGCTCCCTCCTGAATTTTGTACTCCAGCTTCTGCAGCAGTCTCCTAACTAGTCTCCATGCCCCCTAACTTGTCCCACAACTTAATCCACTACTGCTGCTACATGAATTTCTTAAAGGTGCAAATCTGATCATGTCTCCCTACTGCTCAAACACTTCAATAGCTCCCTCATTCCCTTCAAGATAAAGTCAAAACTCCTTCCTGTGGCTGGGAAGGGCTCCTTATCATCTGATCCTGGTCACCCTCTAGCTGAACCCCTGACCCTTTCTCTGCCCTGACCCCTCACTGCACACAATGACAGAACCACACCAAACATTCTGCCCCATGAACCTTCACGTTCTTGCTGCCACAGGCCTTAACACAGGGCAGTATTTCCACCTGGAGCCCTTTCTTCCCCCAGTGCACTTGACTAGCTCCTACTCATACCTCAAGTCTCAGCCTAAATGTGTCCTCAGATTCGTGTTCCCAGACCACTCAGTCTAAATTAGATCCCCTAAGAGATTCTTTTATCATACCCCATGTTTTCTTTATAACAATATCACAGATATGTGATTATTCAATCAAAACCAGTTTTCCCCAGTCGTAAGTATGAAGACAGCAGGGGCAATGTCTATTTTGTTAGTTAACTATAAACTCAGCATCTTACACATTTCCTGGTCCGTACAGGCAACCAAATCCTGTTGAATGTCCCTCCTGGGTGCTCACCATGCTTCCCTATCACAGCCCCCATCACAATATGCTGACCAGCATGTTTCCGTCTCCCATCTGATTGTAACTATGTTAAATACTATGAGGACAAAGACTTAATCTGACTTAGACCCCACTACTGAAACTCCGGTATCCAGCATGTTGCCCAGCATATAATAGGTGCTCAAACATTCCAGAATAAATGAGTGAACAAAGCAAAAGTAACTGGGCCGTTCAGAGGAAAAGTCCTCGTATTATCACTGCCATAAATGACATCAGTGAATTGAAGACCTGTTCTACTTTTAACCGCTTTAAAGAAATAGGATCTATATGGAGCACTGAGAAAGTTTTCAGCTTCAAAATCTGACCCAGTATGTTCCCCAGCCACAGCAGTCAGGGAGGCCAACTTAGGCCTAGATGAAAAGTGACCTGTCAGCTTAGTCAACAGTCTCGGGAGTGACCACTCAAACAGAAAACTCAGCATCCACTTTCAAGCGCTATAGAGACCAAGACCTACAAGAACTACGAAGGATTCTCCCAGAGGGGATCAACAATGCTTACCAATAGACATTATATCACTCCCCATTAAAGGAAGGTCTTAAGGAACCAAATCCCCCTAAATTGATAATTAAATGACTATCCATCAGTCTGAAAAGAGGAGAAAGTGCATTCAAATAAAAAGAAGCAAAAGCAAAGTTAAAGTATATTACTTAATAATATCCTATAAGATCATGGAGGAAAAGCCATCCCTAAAAAGGACGACTTGTTCAACAGGAATATAAAAATCTTTTCTATATACAGCACATGCAATGGAGGCAACACGCTGTCTCATTTTCACCTTGTTCCAGAAAGTCTCTTCAGACTTGGAAACAATGACAAGGTCCTTAAGATTCTGGAACAGGATTCTACTATTTTGCCCACTGGAGAGTCATGATTGCTAGGTTGTGTATGAAGGAATTTCAGATCAGTCTTGGAGGCCATAAGCATGAAGCATGAACAGTTGTATCATGGCAATGACAATGATCCCAAAATGCCACAAACACATTGGTATTCCATTAAATTAATAAGAATATTTTCATGACAACACAAATGCCCTGGAGTTTTCCCACTAGGGAAGGGGACATATGTTGAGTTGATCAAACTTCATCTTCTCTCTGATTCAAAGCCAGGTCTCTCTTTCCAGCCACAAACCAATTAGCTCCACACTCTACTTCTAATACCAGGATTCTGAACATAAGGATCTAAAAGTTTACTTGATCGATTCCTTCATTCACTGTCTTCTAATCATCTCTGTCTTGCTATTCAGCATCTCGTTAGTGCTGCGGTTAATACCTTAACGTGGATGACACTGATTTTTCTTTGCTTGGTTTATTACCTTAGTCATCTAAGAACCTAACCCCCTTGACACAAAGTAGAAGCATAAGTAAAATGTCATTTAAAAAATTAAAGCCAGTATGCTGCTGACAACACGCACAGTGGTTTTATCAGCTTTACAGCTGTTATGCAGAGCCCAGCTGAGAGTTCACTCCCAGCGCTGAAGCTCTTCCCAGGCAGTGATGTAGTCCCCACGTTCACAGTCACCGCCTTGGGCCATGCAAGTACTTTGGCTCTCCTTCCCGCTGATCAGCAACATTCCCCTTTAGTACTGAATTTGGAACAGACTTCCTTTAGAGCAGTTTTTTAAATTGTAACCAGGAAAAAGAAAAGAAAAACTTCAAAATCACTCACCCAAGAAGTCGTTTTGACTACGTGCTGCACTGGCAGGGAATGGGTTTTATTTTTGGGAACATGTTCATGAAACAAGGCTTTATCTCTTCTTACCAAGCATAATAGATCCAGTTACTTTTCTTCATCCTTACTCTTGGTCTGCTATTTTTGGCCTCAAGATCTATCTTCTCCAGTAATAGGGGTGCTGCCCCCGGGAAAAATAAAACTTGAGTGGGCAAAAACTGCCAAGTCCATGGGTCGCTTCTCAGGAAACCCAAAGCAGCACAAGGACCCAATCTCATGAAGGGTTCTGAGTCACAGATATTCAAAGGATGCTGTGTAGGTGGATGACCTGGTGGCCCAGGACGTGACATTTACAAGAAAGCAGAGCCTAAACAACATATTTTTTCCTGCTGCTCTGTGATGACTTCCATATGTATGGTCCTTTGGCGGCACAAAGGTCCTGTATAGTAGGTTTCCTTTTTTTTTTCTTTACACCTTTATTGGAATATGATTGCTTTACAATGTTGTGTTAGTTTCTGCTGTATAACAAAGTGAATCAGCTATACGTATACATATATCCCTATATCCCCTCCCTCTTGAGCCTCCCTCCCACCCTCCCTATCCCACCCCTCTAGGTGGTCACAAAGCACCGAGCTGATCTCCCTGTGCTATGCGGCTGCTTCCCACTAGCTATCTATTTTACATTTGGTAGTGTATATATGTCCATGCCACTCTCTCACTTCGTCCCTGTTTACCCTTCCCCCTCCCCGTGCCCTCAAGTCCATTCTCTACGTCTGCGTCTTTATTCCTGTAGGAGGTTTCCTTTTAGTATACAAAGACCCTGACAGGAAGGCCACTGCTACACTATTTGATGCTTTTGTGTTAATTAGAAGACACCCTTCCTCCACACCCCTCCTCAGGACTTGGCTTGTGAGAAAAGCATGAATTGGATTTCAACCTCCCCCCACACACCCCCTGCCTGGCCTCTCCCATCATTGAATAGTACTCGGGTTTCTTTGTAACACTGGAGCAACATTTATTCTTCCATTCATTCATCACATGTTTCAGGCATGACAATGGGTAAGGCACCTGGGCTCTGTGGAGAATTTAAAGGTGAATAAAACAATGGGTTTCTTCAGAAAAGGGTCATCCTTCTCAGTAAATGACTGTCATGAACAATGCTGTTGAGGTGCTAGGAGTTAATCTGCCCAGCGCTGGTGAATGTTCTGGTTTCACTGGAGCATAGGAGAGTCGTGAGTGATTGAACTTAAAAAAGAGCTTGCATGACTAGTCAATAGAAGATGGTGAATTAAGGCAGTTTTAGAGAAGGGAAATAGTTCACCAACAGTGAGCTTTGAGGATACAGACTTGGTGATGATCAACAAGATGGACTAGAATGTGACGAGGGTGGAAGGAGGCCAGAGGCAGAGAGGCCAGGTAGGAAGTTGATAGATTATATTATTGTCCAAACATTCACCACCACCCGCCAAGGGAATATTATATATTCCTAATCCATTAACCTCAGGCCTGGCTACGTGATAGTCTTTGGACAATTAAATGGGATAGACAGAATACGTGCCACTTCCAAGAAAAACTTTAAGAGCCATTAAATAGTTCTATCATATGCTCTTTTATCTTTACCACAATATCCCAGAGTGGGGTTGCTCCTTCATTCTGGGTCCCAGAATGACGATAATATGAGGCAGAGCTGCAGCCGACTCAGGAGGAATAAGTACAGGATTGAGAAACTCCTGTTTTTGCTAGCTATTCAGATTTGGGGGTCATTAGTACAGCATAACGTATCCTAAGCTCACTGACGTGGTAGGCTAATGCACGATGAAAGTGAAAGCGATAAGGTCATAGACTAGACAGATAGTAGTATTGGATAGGAAACGGCAGAGACAATCATTATAGTAACAACAACGAAAAACCATCATCTAACATTCATTTAGTATTTATATGACCAGCATTCTGTTAACCGTATCTCATTTAATCCTCATAGAGCTAGACACACATATCTGTTTAACACCAAAGTATGTGCTCTTACCCATTTTCCCCAACAGCCAATAAAGCTTGGTATTGCATGTGCCTGTAAGGTTAATTCATCAGAGTTGGGTTGCTCAAAACCTGAATGTTCTCAAAAATATCCTATCTTCAGGACGTGGCCAGCTCCTGGGAGTTGAGCTCTGAACCCTTAGAATACCCTGCCTGGTAAGAGTGTTGTGTGCCTGAGGCCTTGGGCCAGGCAGTATCACTTTGGTCAAATAGTTTACGCTAACAATATGATTCATGGTGAATGCCTATTTTTACCTGGGGATCTGGAGTCTGAACAGCTGAGATAAATCATGCTGGCACTGCATGTCTACATGACTGATCCCCAGTAAAAACCCTGGACACCAAGGCTCAGGTGAGCTCCGCTAGTTCCCTGGCTGCACATCTTGTCACAAATCATTGCTCAGAGAATTAAGCACATCCACGCAACTCCCCTGGGAAAGAAGTTTTGGAAGCTTGCACCTGGTTTCTCCTGGAAATCATGCCCCACGCATCTTTCCCTTTTCGCTCTTTTAATTTCTATCCTTTTACTTCAATAAACCACAGCCATGAGTGTAATAGTTTTCTGAGTCCCACGTATCCTTTCAGCAAGTCATCAAGCCTAAGGGTGGTCTTGAGGACTCACAACACAGCGCAGGACATGAAACAGGCAAATGTCAAAGATGACCCCAAATTTTCAAGCCCAGGTGACTCAAAAAATAGAGGTTCAAGAACAGAAGTGGGACAGCCAGAGGGAAATGGTGAGCTGAGGGGGAGGGTAAAGGAGGAGGCTGAGAAGGCAAGTGGAGAAAGGAAGGTAAGTTTGGTGCTTGATTTAATAAATTTGACTTCCATATCCAGGTAGGAATGTGCAATGGGCAGTGGGAAATGTACAACCGGAGTCTATGATGGAAGCCCAGGATGGGAATATAGTTAATGATTGAAACTATGAGAGCGAGTGAGAGTCCTGAGGAAAAGGTGAGAGAAAAGGAATGGCAAGGAGTCAAACATAAACTGCAGAGAATATAACTTGGCTGCCTCAGGAGCAAAAAACAATGAGAAGGGGAGGCAACTTTTATCTATTTCCCATTCATCATAAAGGATGGCCTGTTTAATTTTATATAAATTTGTATTAATCCAGTTATATCATAGACTTTACACGAGAAAATAACTGCTAGAGGGGTTTTGTCGATACATAAATAGCACTAAAAAGTTAGCAGTATTGATTTTCTCAAGGAATCTTCCTTTCAAGAGCATTTAAAACCCTGCCTCATGAGCAAAGCATCCAGGCATAACTATGGTGCTGTTGATAATTCCAAAGAAACTGGGGCAGAGGGAAGCCCCAGCCATTCGTGATACTCTGTCGTGTGTCTGTGCAGCTGCCGCCAGGGCTATTTTTATATGTTTATTTATGTTTTTAACCATTAAAAAATTGGGTCAAAAGAAAGACAATGATAAAGCCAGTTAAGGACCTGTGAAACAGAGGCTTCTTTTCATTTAACACAGCGTTTTCTATTTTTCTGCATTTTCCTCATACAGCAAACAGAGTAAGAGACCAAGAACGTCAGGCCCAACTCCAGCCTTTCCCTTTTTCTTCTGCTCCCTCCAGGTAGGATTTGTTTGCTATTCCACCATGCTTTTAGGTTTTCCTTTTTCTATGGAAGAATTGATTTGGGATCATTTCAGGGGCATTTCCAATAAGGTTGCTATGGAAATCAGTGTTCCACCCCGGTCCCGTTTCACCTGAAGAGACAGTCCCTCCCACATTTATGGCCCATGTGCTTCTTACCAAGGCATCAGAAAACACTGAACCTGTTAAAATTTTCCTCTTCTTTTTTTTTTTAGCTTTACCCTTTTTTGCTAGAGAATGCACATACACGGCTACATTTAGAAGAGAATTACGAATTGGTCCTAGGGCCTCGTATCAGACAATGAGCACTGGGGAAATCTCAGGCAGTTTCTATAGCCAGTCTTGCCCGATTACACGGCCCACCATGGAGAAGTCCACCTCATCATCTCAGATTCAAGTTGTCGGGGAAGCCATTGCACATAACATTCAAACCAGTGTCTCAAAAGCTCCCCCATGTGTGCACATGAAAAATAACTCATCGGAGGAAAAATTCACTGGAATAAGTGCAAAATTAGAACAGGGACCACTTTTCAGGCCTCAAAAATGTGCTAAGATACAAGAAAACAGCACATCATATAATTATTTATTTACACGGCATGTTTACAATCTAAAAGTATAATTAATTTAAGTGGACTGGTTTTATGCAGATTATAGCATCAACAAATGAACCGGATACATAAAAAAATTTTGATTTTTCTATGACAGGGATGAAAAGAATGCCAAAAAATGAAAAATAACTGGATACACTCAAAAAGAAAAGCCATCCAAATAAAACATAAGCAACTGATTTATATATTTCAGCCCAAGAAAGGAATTACATGAAAATGTAACAAAATATTTAGCACACTTTCCAGAAAGCATTTGCTTAGTTGAAAGGTTTTCAGATTTCCCCTTTTGCCCGTTTACCATTCCCTCATGGAAAAATATACTATAGCTAAGACTGCTGTGTAAATCAGCTATCCCTGCCCCCCAAGCCAAAGGCAGACTTCCAGAATATCAAAATCAAGGCTGGCAAAGATTTTCTACTCCAATCTCCATCTTGTACAGATGAAGAAAGTGAGCTGAGAGAAATGAGTGGACTTGTCCAAGCCCATAGAACTGACAGAAAAGCTGAGAACAGACCCTTAGCCTTTTGTTTTCTAAACCAATCATTATTCCTTTACACCATGCTGTCTCCCGATTTTTAATAATAGTAATGAATAATAAGCAGAAAATATACTAACAAATACTACTTCCAATACTAAAAGGTACTAAGCACCTACTCTGTGCCAGACACGGCTTTAAGTACAT
This sequence comes from Monodon monoceros, assembly GCF_005190385.1. Lineage (NCBI taxonomy): Eukaryota > Metazoa > Chordata > Mammalia > Artiodactyla > Monodontidae > Monodon > Monodon monoceros. The sequence goes on from NW_021703768.1 coordinate 47,719,414, forward strand.
TACTTGAATTAACTCATTTGTACTGAGAGGAACACTCTGAGGTTGTATTATCACCTCCATTTTACAGATGAGGAAACTGAGGCACAGAGAAGTAGAGTACCTCCCCAGTAAGTGGTAGAGTCACTCTAATACTTAGCCAGTATAACTCTAGAGATTAAATTCTTAACCACGGGTAACTAAATAGGCTACAAAAAGTAGAATCATTATTCAAAATTCAAAGGGACACCAGCTGTAGGGTTAAACCTTGTTTTTTTTAGGCAACATAAAACTGAAACCTGTGATCATTAAAACAGAAGTAGGACCAACTTAAAAGAAAACAATAACAACTGGCTTAGAAGGAAAATTCTTACCCAATTAGCACAACAAACCCAAAGGTTTGTAAGTATCCAATTTCATACAAATCATCTGAATAGAGAGGGCTGCATCCTTTGGTATGCTCACTGATATCATGCTTACCTAGAATTAGAAATTATTCTTATCTATCTATTAAGACAACCCCTCTTCTAGGCATTTCTTGTTGAACCTATTTTCCAAGTAATAAAATCAGATTTCTTAAGCAGGGGAGGGGGACTTCTCCTGCTTCTCTAATTGGTCCAAATTAATATCAACTGGTGTCCTAAAGACACCAGTGACCACCCAATGTCCAAATCCAATGGAAACGTGCAGGCTTAGCTCACAAAAGCTCTCCATTGTTTTCTCCCTCTCCTGACATTTTCCCCCTCTTAGCCTCTATAACATCACGCTCTTGGCCCTTGCCTGGTCTTTTTCTCCTTCTCTTTAGCAGGTCCCCCTCATCAACATGCGTGGTAAAGCTTGGTACTCCCAGAGTTCCGTCCTTGCTGGGTTTTCCCCACATCCCCTGCCCACACTCACACCACAGCTCCCACTGCCACTTAGGAGCTGATGCCTGGCTTCACTGCTGGCGTCTCAAAACTGCTCCTTTCCTCTAAGCTTCACACTGTCTGTGGCAAAACCTCAAACTCGGCATCATCAAATCCAAATCCCTTCTACTTCACCAAAAATTCTATTCCCCATCCTGTAGTCCTTATCTGGCTTCATGGAGTCCCACAGTCAACAAGCCCAAACCTTGAATCACCAGAGACACCTTCCCTTCTTCTCAGGATACACCCAGTGAAGCTGTAATTTCTATGAATTGTACTTTCTAAATTGCTCTCAGATCCTCCCGTCTAACCCCCATGCTCATGAGAGTCCCCCTTCATCACCGTATCTCTCCCCATCCTCCAAAAAACTGTTCAGTTTGGGTTCCACCAGAAGTAGACTCTGAGCTAAGAATTTAAGTGCAAATAGTTGTTAAAGAAGAGACCCCAGGAAGCAAATGTAGGGGGCATGGAAGAATGGCAGGGGTGGGAAGGAAGTCAGTACTGGCTTGTAAATGGTCAGATGACTGCTGTGAGCAGTGGGGTTGCATCACGGAGGGGGCCTCCGGGAGACCGTAGGACACCCTGCAGGTGTGCCCCACGCAGGAGCCAGGAAGCTGAGACATTTACCCATCACTGTCTCAGGGCTGCTGTCAAGGTGGTTAACTCTCCCACACTAGGCCTGCCTCCTTGGAGTCTTGCAAACTTCCAGTCGCTGAAGCTTGTAGCTGCTGGCTTGTGTGGGAACAGTGGCTGCCGAGGGAATATGAGAAATCCTTCTGAGGCTCCCAGAGGCTTTAGATAGTATCCAAGTGCCTCTGCACAGCCTACCAGACATTCCATGATCGTTTCCTGCTTTACTCTTTCATCATTTCCCAGGCTTCCTGTACTAACACTCATGTGCTCTAGCCTTACCTACCTAACAGTGGTTCCCGAAACCACAAGGCCATTGCCATGGCTGTGTTTGGACTTGGTAGTCGTTTTCCCAGAATGACCACCTCTACCTCCCAACCCTCTTCCCCTCTATCTGAAATACCCCCGCTTTTTGACAAGATATAGCTTGCAGCCCTCCCCATCTCAAGTTCTCAAGCCTTCCCTCAATCCTTGCCCCTAAGTTGAGCACTTGCACCCGTGCCACTGCCCTGCCTTGTCAAACTGTCTCTCTCATCAAACTGCATGGTAGTTACTGGTCCCCATGGTTAGGCCAGCTGGCCAGAGTGTGAACTCCTAACATGTGAGGGCTATGCTTGATTTATCTCTGCTTCTCCAGCACCACGCCCAATGCAAGGAAGAGGAACAACTGGAAAAACACCAAATAATTCCTGAAAGGTCTAGATACCATACAGAATAAATAATGTAAGTCTCCAATTAATATGGCAAACAAAATGGAGCAAAAGGAAAACCTAGGGGGGAAAATAGCAATTCTCCCTTTAGTGCATGCTTTTCTTTAAAAATAAAATTGCTCATTAGGGATAAGTTTCCTTATATATGGGCTATGAATCAATTTGATTTACTCTGCCTCAGCTTCTTTAGCTAAGTGCCTCTTTATTGACACTGATTTCCTTAAGGGGAACCTAATGCTTAAGAGACCCTGACAGGGAGCCCCGGAGAAAAAATCTTCTACATATTCACTCATGGGTATTTTATGACCACATTTCAAACTCTCACACTCAGGCTCTTTCATGTGCCTGACAGTGAACAGGCTTCACACTGAGCCCATTTATGCCCCTAGAAGGAAGAAACAAGGGATACAATTACTCTCCTAAGACCTGCTTTGCAGGCCCCTCAAGGTCACCTTCATCTGTGCCCCAGCTGAGCTGTCCTCGCAGGGGACTTCTGCCAGCTTCGATGCTGATGGGTGGAAAGCGAATGCAGCGTGGGGTAGGGGTCGTCCCGCCCCTCACCTTTCACTGGATGCGTCATAAGGAATTTGTTGTATGCAGATGGACCCAAACCTGAGTAAGGATCAAATTCAGATTCTGGGGCAGGGTTGGTTTTGGCCTTGTGTTTGTTTGTTTGTTTTTGTCTTTTTTTGAGACAGTAGAAGATAAAAAGGAGGAAGAGGTGATAAACTATTTCTAAAGGCCATTTCGTTCAGCCCAAATGGACTCTGCTTACACTGATGTGAAAACTAAACAAATTGCAGATATCTTTGATCTGGATCCTGTGGCACAGTTTGTGCCGGGCAACTGTTGTTCGAGATTTTGTGATTCATTGATCAATGTCACCATGTCTGGTGGAAACTAAATTGCCTTCGATCCACCTGGACACGATTTCAGCTTTTTACTCCCCTGCCCTTCCCTATCCTTATAGTTACACAATAGGAAGGAAAACAACCACAGTGGATCTTCACTGTTGAAGGTTTTAACATTGGGTGTTGCCTTCCATCCCCTGTGTTTGGGGTTTTACCCTAACCGATGCTGGGATCCTTTAACCTGAGGTGATAGAAATCTACAAATATAGCCACAGTGCAATCTGTTGCAGCAGAAAGCAAAGAAGGAATCTTGGAACACCCTGCTCAGAAGTCAGGTTTGCTGTTTCCGTTTTATTTCATATTTTCAGACTCAATGCAGGCAGCCAAGGAGTTGCTATTCAAAATGTTTTGCTGACCTCACAAGAACCAATGTAAATAGACTTTCTACCCAATGACGCCAATGCTGAAGGCAGTGTCTATGTGTTTTTATACTTTATGAGATTTCTGTGTATATCGCTTCCAAGACCTTGTGTTGGTGAGCAGAGTTTTGCTTCGGTGTAAACTGATACCGATCTTTGCAGGCTACCGTTTCTCCTAGTTCCTCTCCACCAACTACAAACCTAAGAACACAGTGAAAAGATAACACTGTACTGAACTCCCCTTTTCATTCCTACACTCCTTGATACTCTTTCCCTGGGGTCTATGTCTCAGAGTGGTTTTATGGGCAAAACCTTGCCCTTAAAGGTTTGGGCTATCCAATCAAGCAACCCCCAATGGATAACAACAACTAGCAATTAACTCAACAGATATTTGTTAAGTACCTCTGAGGGGCAAGTTATCACTTTTCTAAGCATTCACTTCCTTTTTTTTTTTTACTCTCAACATTCCTTTGAAGAAAGAAAGGACAGGATTTGAATCCACATTTTACCATCCAAGAAACTGCAATATAGAGGTTTTGTACTTTATCCACAAACAAGGAGCAAGTCAGTGAAAGGGCTGGAATAAAACACAAGTCTAATAACAAAGTCCAGTGTCCTTTCCCTCATCCTTCCCTAAGCTTATACCAAATTCCACTTTATAACAAATGGCGGTGGAGGGACAGTCTCTTCCCAGAGCTTCTCCACCTGGGGTCTATATGCCTGTGGATGAACAAAAGTAGAAGGGCCTGGGACTCCTGAAACTGTACTCAAAAGGTTAATTAAGGGTTTCCCTGGTGGTGCAGTGGTTGAGAGGCCGCCTGCCGATGCAGGGGACACGGGGTCGTGCCCCGGTCCGGGAAGATCCCACATGCCGCGGAGCAGCTGGGCCCGTGAGCCATGGCCGCTGAGCCTGCGCGTCCGGAGCCTGTGCTCCGCAACGGGAGAGGCCACAGCAGTGAGAGGCCTGCGTACCGCAAAAAACAAAAAGGTTAATTAATATATGTGCATTTTTCTGAGAAAAGAGTCAATAATTCCAGAACGGTTAAGAATGATTTTAATCACATGCTATATATTATATATACTTGAAACGCAAACCAATCACATATGAGAACTGACATTTCTCCTTCCCATCTCCTAAAAAGTACCTTGTCGCAATTATCCACATACAACAAGCTACCCCAAAAGTTAGTAGCTTAAAAGAACAATAGTCATTTCATTCTCTCACAAATCCACAATCTGGGCAGGGCTCAGCAGGCGCAGCCCTTCTGCTCCGTGTAATGTCAGCCAGAGTGACTCGACGGGGACTGGGGGATCTGCTCCAAGGCGGCTCTCCACGTGGCTGGCTGCTGCTTCCTCTCCACGTGGGCCTGCGTGGGGGAGGCTTAGGGTCCACACAGCACGGCAACTGTCTCAATAAACCAAAAGTGAAAACTACCATCTCTTAAGGCCTGCACTCAGAATCAGACACAGTGTCGCTCTGCTCCGTTCTACTGGTCGAGCCGTCACAAGAGGATTCAAGCAGAAGAGGCGTAGACCTCACTTCTTGCTGGGAAGAGCATCAAAGAATTGTGAGGCCATGATTTTAAACTGCCACATACCTCTAGGGTCACCTTTTCTCCTCCTGTGTTTTGCTCCATCACTATTCTCTCTCTTTTACAGACCTTTGCTGTGTGAGAAACCAAGCTCTGACATTTCTTTCTGGGGTGAGTCTGTAGCTAACTCAGCCTACTACTGCCAGCTGGCCTACTCCTCTCGGGTCACACTGGGCTCCTTCTGAGCTATAGGTGTTCAGACTTCCTCCCTTCACTGCAAGGGTCACTTGAGGTACTCTGCATAGCCTGCCCCTTTACAGAAATACTACACAATGGCTTTAGGGGGATAGTGGCTGTGGGTTCTGTCTGAAGACCGAGGGATAAAAGGTCCTCTGAGAGTCTTATATTAGATACAAGTGATGTCACAGGAGAAAAAGAGATTGACCTTTCCCAGCATCACTCTGTGAACCGCTGGTTGGGTTGAAAGCATTCCCAATTCTGCCTGTTTCCAGGCACTAACCAACCATACTGCTCTTTGAAAACGCAAGAGTTTTCAAATTTTCAAGGAAATGCCAACCAGTATTTACATTATTTGCATCACTTTCCCCCGTTCTCTTCATTAATTCAACTGACTGATCCATAATATTGGTTATTGGCACTGAAAAATTCTCTAGTATCTGCCTTGGGCTGCCTCAGGCAGGCCTTTGGAAACGGTCTGTCTTTGCTCTGCAGCAGAGGTGATGAAACAGGGCCACCTGCTGAGGAGAAAATGTCCCAACTCCAGGCCTGAGGAGGCTATAAGCCACTATTCAGATCAATCAGGCACCCCAGAAGTTTTAACTACATTCTCACCCACGTACTCTCTCCGATCCATCAGCATGTCAGGACCCCTCTTGTCCTTAGAGCCTTTGCATCCTCTTTGCTCTGGACTCTCTTGCCCCAGAAAGCCACGTGGCTTGTCTCCTCTTTCCTGACGTAGGTCAGGCCTTCATTTGCATATCACTTCCTCCATGAACCTGCCCTTGGAAGCCCCATCTAAAATTTACAAACCACTGTACACACACCACTTCCCCTCACCCTCTCTCCTTATCCTGTTCTTATCACTAGTTAGTATATGATGTGTTTTACTCAGTTATTGCCTGTCTCCCTTCTGCAATGATAGCTTCGCGAAGGCAGGATTTTATGTCCTGTTTATTGCTGGTCCTGGAATAGTACCTGGCGTCAAGTAAGTGTGCGAGACACATTTATTAATAAATAACTGAAGGGACCGGTGATCCAACCTGTAGCTGTCCTCACAAGGTGGTAACACAGGGTTCCTAGTTGCACTGCCTGCTTTGAAGGTAGAGAGCTACAGATCAGCATCTAACAGCCACCCCACCTGTGTTAGTTTCCTACTCCTGCTGTAACAGATCACCACACACTTAGCGGCACAAAGCTACAAAAGTTTATTATCTTACAGTTTTGTAGGTTGGAAGTCCAACATGGGTCTCAATGGGCTAAAATAAGGCATGGCATGGCTCTGCCCCTTTCGGGAGGTCTTAGGGGAAGATGTGTTTCTGTGCCTTCTCCAACTTCTAGAGGTCATCCCCATACCCAGGAAGGCATGTGGCCCCTTCCTCCATTTTCAAACCTGGCAATGTCACATGCCTCTAGCTATTCTTCCTTAGTCACGTCTCCCTCTGGCTCTCATTTTCCGCCTCCCTCTTTAAGGATTATGCTAACCCTACCGAGATAATCCAAAATAATCTCCCTATTTTAAGGTCATCTGATTAGCAACCTTAAATCCATCTGCAATCTTCATTTCCCTTTGTCCGGCAACCTAACGTATTCATAGATCCTGGAGATGAGGATATGGAACTCTTTGATGGCCATTCATTCTTCCCACCACATCATCCTCTAGAATGACCTAAGAAATGATAAGACCTCTCCCATCACTTTGAGAGCTGTGATGTTTCTTATCCAGATACTGAGTCCTTACATTTGGTCCTTTCATAAATACTTATTGAGGTATAGTACAAACTTCCCCAGACTTAGAGGCAGAAGACATGCACTGAAGACCCTTTCTGAAACTGACCAACTCAGTCACCATCACTGAGACTTCATTTTCTCAACAGAAAAATGGAAATAGCAAAACCTCCTAACAGGGCTATTATGAAGATTAAATATGGTAATGTTTATAAAAGCTCTATAAACGTCAAACTCCACACAGTGTAAGGAATCATTATTATGACAGAAATCTCTAGCACCAAGGATACCCTGAGTTTGTTCTGACGGTGGTTTTGATTGTTTTGTTCCTTGAAAGAAACGATATGAATTATCCCTTGCACACTTTGGACAAATCGGAACTGAAATTAACAGTGCTACTCACAGTCCAAGTTCTGCATTACCTTTACCTGGTTTATGATAACAATACTGTACAGACAAACCAACTGCGAATACGAATTTGGTTTTTCCTATTTTAAGTTTCATGTATTTTTCTTCAAAAATAACTTTGGGGGCTTCCCTAGTGGCGCAGTGGTTGAGAGTCCGCCTGCCGATGCAGGGGACAAGGGTTCGTGCCCCGGTCCGGGAAGATCCCACATGCCGCGGAGCGGCTGGGCCCGTGAGCCATGGCCGCTGAGCCTGCCTGTGCTCCACAACGGGAGAGGCCACAACAGTGAGAGGCCCGTGTACCGGAAAAATAAAAATAAAAAAAAAAAAACATTGGGAAGCAGATAATCCTCACCTTTATTTGATCTGGGAAGCAATCACTGTAGTTATTTGTATAATATATTTCCTTTTAGGCTCCTTAGGGGGAAAGAAGTGTGTCACATTCATTTTTGTAACTCTGGCGCACAAAGTTTTGCCTGGTAGAGGTACCCTTAAGTTAATGAATATTTCTTAAATTAATAAATAAGTTAATACATTAAGGATTAATTAGTTAGCTAATTAGAGATGCACATTAGGAACTTCTCTCTGCTGCTGTTATACTGTTATAATTCCTTTCCATCTTCATTTTCCAGTTTCCTATTAATCCCACCTAGAGCGTCCCAACATCAAGGGGAAATGCCTTTGCCTGGCCTCTGGAAAGTCTCTAAAATTCCTTCTTTAAAGCAAGTTTTTTTGTTTGTTTGTTTGTTTGTTTTGCGGTACACAGGCCTCTCACTGTTGTGGCCTCTCCCGTTGCGGAGCACAGGCTCCGGACGCACAGGCTCAGCGGCCATGGCTCACGGGCCCAACAGCTCCGCGGCATGTGGGATCTTCCCGGATCGGCATCAGCAGGCAGACTCTCAACCACTGCGCCATCAGGGAGGCCCTAAAGCAAGTTCTTTAAATGGGGAGCACCAGCCTCCTACTTGTGCTTCCAACCACCACTCTCATGATCAACTATTTCTTCCTCAATTTCCCCTAAGAAGGATACTACAGGGAAGATTTCGAACTTCATATTCAAACAAAAGAATTGAAGATCTGCAACATATTTAACTGGGTACTTCCCCTAAGGTAGTTGTAATCATTGCTTTTACGGAGCCAGGTGAGGATTTCATAGAGGCTGATAAATGCTCTCAGGGACGAAGATCTGACTCTGAACCTCCTGGCCTCTGGTGGGCCTTGCCCAAAGGAGGGCTCATATCTCAGGGGTCAGTGGATGACACATCATTAGATGTGTTCCCATAAATCAAGGGCTTATACAAATCCCAGAACCGGCTTTTGTGGGGCTCAAGCTACAACCAGTTTAAAACCTCGCACACACTGGAACAACTTCATAAAAAGACTGTGGAAGCTAGGCCCTTGATGATTCCACACTGCCTGATTTGCGAAGAGTGGAGAAAGTCTTTTCCAAGCTGAGAGTCTTTGAGCATTGCAGATCTGTCCTCAATACTTAGGGGGATCAGTTCCATTAATTCTCCCCTTCAGCTGTAAGATTTTAAAAAAAAAAAAAAAAAAGACCCTATGAATAGCCCACTGCAATTAGAAAGCACTGCTAATTGAATCAAGAAGTTAAAGGTGTAAGACACATTTGTATTGAATTTCTCTTGAAATACTCTTAGATTTAGAAGATAAAGGGAAAGAGGACTTGACAGTGTGAATTTTTGCTGGCAACAGAAAACTCCAATTCAACAATTAATTCCACAATAATTATTTTGCCAAACACAGCAAATATATCTGGATTCACCCACACCTAATACTGCAGGGGTAGCATTTCAAACTATTTCCACTTTAGTCACTCACTAAACATTAGGATGGCCAGGGCAAGTAATAAACTCTTGCAGTACTGAATGGCTAGTCTATTTTTCTTTACCAATTTACCAGAGATTCTGGTGGCAAAAAAATGTTTCACAGTAAAATACTGAGTTAACTCTATTAGGGAACTAATTCAGATGTTTAAAAAGAGACTTCCTTAAATGTTTCCCTGAGAGGGTTACTATCTACAGATTTGCCTAAATTTTCTAAACTCATGTGTGTCTTCAACTAATATAACCTTTTATTTATTGCAGTTTTAAGAACTAAATTGAATAATCCACAAAAGGTAAGATGTTTCATCATTTAGATTTTTATTCTGTCATCTTTATATCAATTCAAATCTGTTGTCCTCTAACTTTTCCTTAGAAACTCAAGTAACCACTAACCACAAATGAAGTAAATACTTCCAGTCACTAGTTACAAAATTACACATTCCTAACTTGTTTGTCTATTCACAAATGTTTAAGTTCTTTCTTTGGGGATGGAGCAGCAAGAAGGACATGACCTTGGCAGAGCCCATGAATCTCCATGAATATCCACTGATCTGGGGGATTCCACAACCTGCTTTGAGGCAAACATTTTGTTGAAAGCAAAACCAAGGAACTCCTGCTGAGAAATATCAACTCTGTCACATCTTTACCTTCAGGGTAGTTCCAAAACCCAGTGTTGTTTAAAGTTATACTAACGCTCCCCAAATGACCCATGAGAACCCAGACTTTTTAAAAATGGCTCAATCCCAAGACCTTTCCTACTGCTCCATTTCAATGTACTAATGCAGTAGGATTCTCCTAAACCAGATCCTGTTCAAGCAAAGAGGTGATGGTTATGATCACTACCTTAGTTATGAGAATAGCTGTACCCGCAGAAAGCTGACAGCCTCCATCTGCTGAATAACTTGTTGAAAACCAATCAACCCCAGAGAGACAATTATTCTAAGGTACTTTTAAAATGTAAGGTCTTTTTTAATTTCAGGAAACTTGACTTCTATTCAAGACGGTCCATTCCACAACAATGGTTCATAATTAGATCTATTTATTTTGACAGTCCATAGCTCCTGATAAAAGGCCATCTGCAACATTTTCAAATTAAAGATTTTTCCTACAAAGAACATTACTATTCACAACATGAAATATTGAGGCTTGAAAGGGAAGTGTAATCAAAGACCACAACGTAAAATTCCATTATCACAGTGTCTGGTTTTGCCTCTGCATTCTCAATTTAAAGAGGAAGAACGAGAAGCAAATGTAATAAGTAGTGAGGTGTAAAGGATGGGGGAATTTTTGAGTTAGGCTGCAAGCATCTCAAGAGCAAAGAGTGTGCCTTTTCTTTTTCTTCATGTCTACAAAATATAGTACATGATCCACACTGTGTCCTGTTAATATAAGTTATCAAGATTAAGAAGGAAAAAAAGCAAACAAATGAAACTCCTTTTCAGAACCCTCCCACCTTCTGCCTCAGCATCCCTCTAACCTACTTGGGTACCTCTTTCACAGGTTGTTTGAACCCCCTTCCCAATATCATGCTCCCCAGGCTTGCTCATCACCACCTCCAGGACCACCGTCTAGAGCTGTACAGGTAGTTTACTGCACAAAGCTCCCCAGCTGAAGGGGGCAAGTGAAAGCTGAAACCTAGTCCACAGTTACCAAGAGAATCAGCTACTAGTGTCCACCTGGGAAGGCCTCCTATTTGTGGACTGCATTGCAAATGATGGAGGTATCTCGCCATCGCTGAGGAAGCCACTCAACATATTGGCTAAATCAAGTCAGGGAAAGTGGTCAGAGTTGCAAGGACAGTAGTAAAAGTGGCTGCCACATTTATGGACCTGATACTATCTGGACACAGCCACCAATTTCCACCGTGGCCTAATCAGTCCATTTCCATTCAGGCGGTGACTTTGGCTGCCACGTCCTGAGTGGCTGGTATTTTTGCCCTTTAGAGCAGGAGGAGTCCAGCTCAGAGAATTAATCCTTGTCTGAGTTCTCAACAGAATTATTATACCATAGATTAAGCTTCTGAAGGGCACCCTGAAAGCCTTCTCCACATTCAGAAACCCCCTCTACAATGGCCCTCAGGTTAAGTCAACCAAGCTGACCTTGAGGGGCTTCCCTGGTGGCGCAGTGGTTGAGAGTCTGCCTGCCAATACAGGGTACACGCGTTCGAGCCCTGGTCCAGGAAGATCCCACATGCCGCAGAGCAACTAGGCCCGTGAGCCACAACTACTGAGCCTGCACGTCTGGAGCCTGTGGTCCACAACAAGAGAGGCTGTGACAGTGAGAGGCCCGTGCACTGCGATGAAGAATGGCCCCCACTCGCCGCAACTAGAGAAAGCCCTCGCACAGAAACGAAGACCCAACACAGCCAAAAATTAATAAATAAATAAATTAAATTTCTAAAAAAAAACAGCTTCCCTTGAACACTTCCCACGAGGGGGCATTTCTCCAAAAGCAACCCCTTTTCACTTTGAGAGAACCAGCTCCTCCTCTATTCTGTTTTATCAGAAATTAGAAAATTTAGCTACCATTTACTGAATGCATATTATGAGCTTTCCATATATGAATTTATTTAATCCCCACACCAACCCTGTGAGGGAGGAATTGTCCCTGCCTTTCTACAGGTGAATGAAGGAACTCGCCCAAGGCCACACTGCTGAACAAGGATTTGCACTCAGGCCTGGCTCCAGTACCCTGTCTGTAATCACTATGCTCTGCTTCTGAGTGTCTAGCCATCTATCTAGCTGCAAATTACAAGAAGGTGTATATTTAAAATGGAAATTTTAGGTCCCTGAAATTCCATGATTTGATTGTTTACACTAATGAGGGAGCAAAAGGCTAAGTTTAAACGATATTTAAACCTCATTTAAATAACTACTTTTCATTTCCTTCCACCTGATCCATCCTAGGCCTATTTCACAGCTGTACACTCAGAAAGTAGGCTCACACCTCCATTTCTAGGGGTGGGGCTGTGAGATCTCAAGGGATGGGGGTGGGGAGTCAGTGTGACATTCCATCTGGGTATTGCTTACAGAAACTTCCAGAAAGCTATAAAGTAAAATAATTTTAAATGTTATCTCTTTATCTTTTCTTCTCCTACTTGAAATACAGAATTGTAGTAAATGCTTTAAAAGAAAAAAAAAAAAGATGTCAGCAAGAAGGAAAATGAAAGGCTCAAAGGAATGCCCTTGATAAAATGAGATGATGATGTGTAACCAAATTGTAGCCTCCCAGCATCTGAGCTCTTGCCTGTATTTGATGAATCTCCTACCACATAGGTCTTTGTGGGAAACAAAGCCACTTCCATTATGGCAGTCAAAGTAGCCAGATTCTTGCTTTTCCAGCCCCTCGGGTAACTATGGCAGAGATCATGAGCTAGCCATGAACAACGAGACACCCGGGGCATCAAATCATGGGCTCAGTGACTCAGCGAACAGGGAGCCTTCATTCTGGTAACTGAGGGGGCAGCAGTCAGCTGTCAGGCCAGCGGCATCGGCAGCTCCAAGCAGCGGCATCCATTGCCAACACCAGCAGTGGCCATGCAAGCCACCATGTCATGTTCAGCAGGGGCAGCAGCGATGGCTCACCCGGCTGGTTCTGTGCTGTAACTTTGACTGTGGACTTTGGCTTCTTGATGCCCACCCATATTCTAAGTCTGGTGCCCGACACTTCACAGTGACTCTACCAGATGCCTGATATCTTTTAGGAAATTCCTTTTATCCTTAAGCCAGCCAGAGTCAGTTTCAATGGCTTGCCTTGAAGATTCCTAAGGGATACATTATGTACAAGGACAGATTTGTGCTAAATCAGAACAACGGCATCAAGCCACATTAGGAGCGGCCACTAAATCCATCTCAGCATGTGAGCCTTATCCTACCTTTGGACCTGGAAAATCACAAGGATGGCCAGGCTCGAATTTCTTTTTTCTTTTTTATTACATCATGCAGTGACCACCTCCTCAGAATCTCACTCACTACACAAGAATGAAGAATGGGAAAGCAGAAATAGATGAGACTATGCTTCGAACGTCTTTTATTAGCTTCCCACTATACTTAAATGTAAATTCTTATCAAACCCCAAGTGTATTTAATAACATAGAAATTCCTTGTTGTAACATCTTTCTGTAAAATATACTAATTTATGGAACTAAAAGTGAGAGTTACGTGGTATTGGGGGTAGAGAAGTGAAGACTTGCTTAATGCACAAATTTCTTCATTTCATTGCTCATCATGGCAACATCACAACACAGTACTTGGGACAAAGGCCTCCTAAGCTATTTTAAAATAGAACCAGTCTTTGTAAACAGGAAAACTACTATGGGGTACACAGGGCTTTAGTACACAAAAGCCATACTTTAAATAGAGGAAAATCGTTTAACAAATGATTTTCTTGCTGTCAAGAAAAGCAAGGACATGATAAAACACAAATTTCAAAAGAGTGGTTCAGAGGAAGAGAATGCAAAAGGGTAAGGGCTTATATTCCATAAGTGAGCAGTGGATTCAGAGAGGGTTATTTCATTATTATGCTTTAAACTACATGACACAAACTCTTGAATATATAACATAGTTTATAATGAAAAATCTAAAGACACAAAGGACAAATAATGACAAAACTAAAAAAGACCATGCTTCAAGAACATCTTCCTTCAGCCTACTTAATTGCTGAAGCCCAGACTGTTGATAATACAGCCCCTGGAGCAAGCACACATTCCTTCCCGTATCTTAAGATGAACGACAGAGCCTACATCTTCTCTCATGGCAATACAACTAGGCAGATAGAGGCCCTGTGCTGATACTCAGTTGCAGGTGAAGGTACCGCTCAGCATTGGTCAAGGGCTCTCCATAGCATCTCCCTCCCCAGCTCTCGTTCCAGGGATCCATATGTTAACGTGAGCACTGGCTATTTCTTTGTCTTAACAGGCAATTCCCAGGAAACTCCAGCCCTGCAGAGACCCCTCCAGGTTGCCCAGCCTCCATGAATGTGCCGCTTGTTACAGAACATTGAAAAGGTTCCCAGACCATGTTCACAAGTGTCTGCCTCAATCAGCAGATACATCTAGCTCGATAAACTGACACACTCTGCCCTCCTCCCGGCCACATCTTAATAAGAAACCCAGAGAACTGCCAACTTTTTTGTTAACCTTTCAAAACACTAGAAATGAATCTCAATAAAACCTAAACATGAGTTCCCAGAGTAGGGGGGAAAGCACAAAACTCTAATTCCTGATCAACCAAGTGTAAAAGATCCAGCAAAAGAACTTACATTGGAAGCCTGACAGCTGGAAAATACAGCTACATAATGATTGCAAATGCTTAGTGGATACTGATGGGACCACTGGTGGTGACTGTTTCTTTGCACCAGAAATGCCTGGAAATAGCAATAATGTGAGAACAATAATTCCATCCAGGATGCCCGTAGGCAAAGAACACTGAACTGTAACAGCAAGTAATATCTGCAGAACATCCTGGAGGTTGTGTGCCATACTTGGAAGAAAAGTATGCATTTGACCATCCAGAGATCTTATGGTCAAATATCAGCTCTACAACCTTCCTCTGAGTCTCAGTTTCTTGCTAGTGTCATAAAGACAATAATCTCTACCACATGGAGCTACTATGTGGTTTACACGAGACAACGTATTGAAATGTCCACTGTGGGGCCTGGCACGTGCAAGGTACCCAATAACCATTGGCTCCACTCCTGTTCCCTGGAACACCTACAACCACAAAGGGCTGCTTCATTCCTGATTGCTGCAGGCCAAGCCAGCCTCTCCAGGCCTAGAGCTTCCTGGCAGTCCACGGTTGCACCCCCAAATTGACAGTCACACCTTGGAATGGCCTGCAGCAATTCTCCATAAAATACACAAGCTCTCACTGCATAAGGGTACCCAGGGTTGAAGATCACAGTTAGAACAGTAAACTGGCTTCACTCCAGTCCCACAGGGTTGGGGATCTTTTGTTGATGCTTCACATCTAGTAAAATTTCTATGTGATATTTATAAATCAGATTGAACTCAGATAAAGTTATAAAGCAGTCTTAAAACTGTCATTGTTAATTCCTCTTCACCTTCATGGTATGTCCCTTGTAACCTCATAATCAGGCACTGCATGACCATATTTGATAAACGCACCCTGTTCCCTGTCCTCGCAGAGCTATAATCCCCATAGTGTCACCCGTGAAGGCCCACCAACACAGACTCTACCCCATACCCACAAGAACTTACCAGCTTATCGTCCTGCTTATAGAATTACAAATCAAAGCATTTACAGGAGACCTACTCTAATCCTCCATTTAATTAATAAGAAACCATGGTCCTGAAGCCTACCAGATGCTAGGTAACATCGGAGCCAGGTCTGGAGGCCAGACCCGCTGGCTCCCAGGCCAGAGCTTCTTATATGGTAGGCTTGGCAGCTGGACCAGAACCAAGGCACACAATAGCTTCGTGTATTCCTGCTCTGAAGTAATAGTTGCTTTTAACAGGGACATTTAGTTAAATGGGATGAGTAATGCTTAAATTTCAAAACAGCTGCCAGGGCCGGTGGGTAGATATTTGGGGTTGAAAAAGAGGTTTTTGGCCTCCCTCAAATCATTCCACTTCGGTGACCACCTATAGTTCCAGGAAATGTTCTGCAGATGAAGGAAAATGTGGCCTCCATTTACCATCCATCTATCTATTCAACAAACAGTCGCTGAATGTCTGATACATACATGGTATATTGCTGTAGGGACTGCATGTACAAACACATACATTATGCACACGGTATCCTGCTATACGGATTGAAAAGATGACTCCTCCAGCCCGCTTTACTCACACTCTGTGTGCCAAGTATTGCACTAAGCACTTTATTTGCCTTCTCTGACTCAATCCTCACAACAATCATATGAAATAGATGTTTGTATCCCCCATGTTACAGATGGGGAAACCAAAGCATAGAAGTTAAGTGCCAAAGTCCCAAGGTTAGTAAGTATCAGGCTGGAACTCGAACCCAGCCTGCTCAACTCCAGAGCCTATGCCTCTGTCCCCTTCCTGGTGCCCTCTCTCCACAGGTGCATGGCTGACCTTGGTTGCGGGAGTATCAGGAAACTCATATAAGAAAAAGCATGTGAAGCAGTGAACACAGCACTTGGCAGATAGTAAATGCTTTATCTTTTCAAAGTTGGATGAGACAAACCATTTTATAAAACTTCTGTTTAGTTTGGAACTCAGTGACACTTCGGTTTGCAATGCCAATATTAATATACAAATGGCAGTGACGGGATCATTCTGTTAAAGTTGTCTGCAATTTTCCATGAATGTCAAAAAAAAAAAAAAGAAAAAAAAACCTAGAGATTTTCTGGTTCCTACAGTCTGACCAGCTATATTTTGTGTGCCAACACCCCCAGTCATTCAATGCTCTTTTGTCTCTCTCTATATTTATTTAGGTGGAGACAGGGCCACCTCAATCCTCATTTAAAGAGTCCACAGGGAGTGGGTGGTGCTCAGTAAAGCTGCACTGACTCTCTGAGAGCTGTGAGAATGGAGTGTTGAGTAACCATTATTTTGCTCAGAACAATGGGTTTGTTAACTTGAGCATAATTAAAATGAGAGGACTTCCCCAGTGGTTTCATCACTTCTGCCCAAGTGACAACCAAAACTCTCTGACTCTGATGCCAGGTCACTGAATGCAGTTTCAGAGGCACAGAGCTTCTAGAGCAACACTGTCCAATAGAAACTTCTGTGATGATGGAAATGTTCTTTCTGTGTGTACTCAGCCAAGCACACAGCCACTAGCCACACATGGCTACTAATCACTTGGAATGGGGCTGTGTGGCTGTGGAACTGGAGTTTTCATTTTATTTCATTTTAATTAATGTGCATAGCCACATGTAGCTGATGGCTACCATAGGAGATAGCACAGTTCTACAGGAACTGATGGCAGGAAAGCTGGTTTATGGAGGACGGAGCGAGGCCTCAGTAACTTGATGTTTTAGTTTCTTGACAGATTCTTAACCCCCCAGAAGCATGACCACCAAGAGGGTCTGGGCCATGTTGGAAGGAAACTAGTTTGTCTGTGATGTCCTTCCTCTCTCTAATTCTGGGATTTCTTCAGGTAGGACCTGGACCACCATCAGGAACCAGAGAACAAGAGAAAGCAAAGGGACTTTGGAACCTCTAAGCCATCTTTTTACAGAGGAGGAAGCTGGAAGTCAAAGAGGAAGCCCTCTTCCCTAGGTCATATGATGGCAGAACAATAGAAGCCTCCTGATACACAGTCCATGCTCTTTCAGCTAACTTAGCTGACATCTCAGCTCTTATCCCTAATAAATTGTGGGCAGGTAAGTTTTCGGGGGTTGCAGGGGAACAATGAAAATGCATAAAGGATGCCAAGAGTAGGACGTAGGGACTGGTATCCCCAGCAGAAGTGCCCATCCCATCAAAACTGGGCAACTGCCACTTGCAGCCAATTGTTGCCATGTAAGAATATGTCACCCAATTGTCCAATTTTCCCAAGAGAAGCAAGGAGTAGAGTTTGCAACCTCTGGCTTAACCTGTCTTCTCCCCACCCTCATCTCTAAAACATCCTCACTAGTTAGTGATTTTTTTTTTTTTAACTTATTTTATTTTTTTGGCTGCGCTGGGTCTTGGTTGCTACGCCCGGGCTTTCTCTAGTTGCGGCGAGCGGGGCCTACTCTTCGTTGCGGTGCATGGGCTTCTCATTACGGCGGCTTCTCTTGTTGTGGAGCGCGGGCTCTAGGCACGCGGGCTTCAGTAGTTGTGGAGCATGGGCTCTAGAGCACAGGCTCAGTAGTTGTGGCACACGGGCTTAGTTGCTCCACGGCATGTGGGATCTTCCCGGCCCAGGGCTTGAACCCATGTCCCCTGCATTGGCAGGTGGATTCTTAACCACTGCGCCACCAGAGAAGTCCAGTTAGTGATTATTATTCCCAACTTACAGGTCACAGATTATTGAGGTTAAGCATCTTGCTCAAGAAACAAGTAGTAGAATATGAGTTCAACAGCAAATTAGGCTCCAAAGTCTCGCACTTCCCACCACATCTCACTCACAACACCAGCTCCACCCACTGAGGTTCCTTATTCTAACAGACGGGCTCGAAGTGGCTCTCCATGCAGTAGATCATCTTGTACTTTTTACTTTCTTTCCTAAATTATAATTTCATTGTTAACAAATGATGAAAATTCCATTACCATAGCTGAGAAAAATAATAAATCTATTCCTTGCTGAATCAAAATGACAACAAAATAAAATTTAATATCTGTGCCAAAATAACAGGTAAGCATCCCCCATTGAAATTTACCCCACTCCTGCCACCCATCAACAGTGGGTCAGAAGTGTCTATCTATGTATCTTCCTTTTAAAATTACCGTGTCTAAACATTTCATGCACAGGACTCTTATACGGAAAATTAATTTTTAAACTAAAAGGAAAAAGAAGAGGGACTGGAGACAAAGAAGGTGCTATCCCACACGCCTTCAATTGTTTTCTCTATCTAAAGCCAAAACTCTGGATGTGCTATCTATATCAGGCATAACTCTTCTCTCTTTGAGATGGCACACCTACAGTGATTGATGGGTAAAGTCTAGAGTTTCTAATACTGTCTGCCCTGATGGCAAATTGATATATAGTCCCCAGCAAGTTCCATTTGAGCTCATGATTTTCCTATAAATGTGCCCCAGCACAGCTGCCACATTCCTAAATTCTGGGCAAAATTTATGATGGTGCTTCACTATTCGATTATTGTGTAGGAGCTTAGTGTAAAACTCCCAAAATAGTGATAACGCGATTGCAGTTCTTTACTTCATTGCTGGCTGCTTAGAACTCTCGGCTTTATATCAGCAGACTGTTTGATGAAGATTAATTTCATTTTCTCTCTATCCACTGTGTTAATAAAAATAAGCATTGTTGAGAAAATAGGACCAAGTGGCACAATTAGCTAATACCCATTCCTTCTATCTCTTGTAAATTATGTTGAAATGAATGGCAGTAAAAGTGAGTTCAGAGATTTCAATCTGCTTCCCAGTGGCTGGTTAAAAAAGTACTCTAAACTTAGCCTGCTTAGCCCTTCTCACTCTAAGAACCCAGATCCGTGGGCTAAATGAGATGCCAACTGGAACTGGACATAAGGGGGATAAGGAATGAAAAAGGCCAGGGGCAGAGATGTGATGGAAAGAGAGGAGGCCAAGCAGTGCGGGTTGGAGTGGAGAAGGGGAGGAAGCATTTGGGAAGGTTCTGACAAGAAGCTGCTTGGTGGCAAGGGGCTCATATAACACATACGAGTACCTCTACCTGTTTTATCACATCCACCAAAGATCTCAAGCGACTGTCATCCAGCTCTCAGCCCTTGAGCGCATTAGAGTTGAGGAAGGAAACTTTTCTCCCGGAAGATCCTGAAAGAGCTCTAACTTAGCCCAAGAAGCCATTAAAGGTCAGAGCACGTGCACAGTAAATGTAACCTGGATCCAGAGCACTTTCATAGGCCTGTCTCCTGATCCCAAGTACAAAATCCTGACCCGCCCCTCCATTTCGTTCTTTTATTCTTGTAGTAACTTAAAATGTAGTTCCAAAATTCTTAGATACTCTTCCCATCAAGAAGTGAGCTGGGGCTTTCCTGGTGGCGCAGTGTTTGAGAGTCCGCCTGCCGATGCAGGGGACGCGGGTTCGTGCCCCGGTCCGGGAGGATCCCACATGCCGCGGAGCGGTGAGCCCGTGAGCCATGGCCGCGGAGCCTGCGCGTCCGGAGCCTGTGCTCCACAACGGGAGAGGCCACAACAGTGAGAGGCCTGCGTACCGCAAAAAAAAAAAAAAGTGAGCTGTATGCCCCCTTCCCTTGAATCTGGGTGGGCTTTGTGACTGCGTGACCCAGAGAGGACAGGGAAGTGAGGCGGCGTGGTCTCCGCTGTTGGTCATGACAGGCAATGTGCTTCTGCTTCCGCCGTGGGAACACGTGTGAATGAGGCCCTGGGCTCCAGGGACAGCGTCTGACAACCCCGCCACCACCAGGCTGTGAGAAAGCCAAGCCACACAGAGAGGTCCCAGGGGGCCATTCTGGTCACCAGGCATACGAGCGAAAAGTCTCCCAGGCCCAGCGCTGAGTCTTCCCGGCCCTTCAAGTTTTCACGGCCTGAGCAGAGCCAACCCAGCCCCGCTGTGCCCTGACTTCTGGCCCTTAGCCTCCTGATGAGTGTAAGAAAATGGTTGTTTTCAGCAGCTCAGTTTTGAGGTAATTTGTCACACAGGAGTCATCTCTGGAACAATCCTTCTGCTCCATTCCCAGATCTTTCTCTGTGGGGGCTTACATCTTTAAATCCTTAACTGAGTCATTTCTATTTGTTTGTACCCAAAAGTTCTTTGTTCAAGTGAAAATTTCTGCCTAAGAAATTGGTGGCTAACATGGGACTCCCCTGGTGGCGCAGTGGATAAGACTCCACGCTCCCAATGCAGGGGGCCCGGGTTCGATCCCTGGTCAGGGAACTGGATTCCACATGCATGTCATAACTAAGAGTTTGCATGCCACAGCTAAGGAGCCCACGTGCCGCAACTAAGGAGCTGGCGAGCCACAACTAAGGAAGGAACCCGTGAGCCACAACTAAGGAGCCCGCCTGCCACAACTAAGACCTGGTGCAATCAAATAAATAAATAAACATTTTAAAAACACGAAAAAGAAATCAATGGCTGACAGAAGCTCTAGGGCTCCTTAGCTCACAATTTGACAATCACCCCTTCAGCCAGAAAATAGACACATGGCTTTCCTTCAATCAATCAAATAATTTCTGGAATACTGCCTTCTCTTGAAAGCCTTCCCAGCTTAATCACACAGAAGTTGATGGCCTGTAATTTCCTCCCTCACCCATCTCCCAGCACCACCACGCATAACCACCGGCATGCATGTATTGAACAACTAAACATCATTAAAGATGTAAAAGAAATATGTCACGATATCCCCCTTCAAAGGACTTCTAATCTTGTTTGGAAGGCAGTGCTAGCCACCCTGCCCCCACCACCAGCCTTATAAAACAAAATAATAAAGATAGAGGGACCCACTGTCACAATCACATTATACATAATAAGAATATAGAAAATCCTATTTCTGTGCTTACAAGGCATGCTTCTTCCGTGCACATCCGTGTCACCAGTGTTAACAATAAGAATGATTCCTTTTGTCTGAAACAAGTTACTATTCAATCACCTATTCGCACATTCAATAACCATTTACTGCTCTCTTTGTATGTGCCCGGACTTCTGCTAAGCTCTGGGTATAACCCAAGGAGTAAGACAGACACAGTCCATGTCTTTTCGAAGCTTACATTCTAGTGAGGAAGACAGATAACAAATGTGTAAACATTTTAAAAGTATGACTTACACAGGAAAAGAAAGAAGGAGGACGATGCAATGGACACTAAGTAGAAGTAGGATGGCCACTTTGCTGAGGGTGGCCACAGAAGACCCAGGAAAATAAGCGAATGGGTGGCATTTGAGGTAGATCCTAAAGATAAGAAGACGCTGGGAAAATCTACTGAAACAGGGTTTTGGGTGAGGGAACAGCACTTACAAAAGCCCCAAGGCAAAAAAAAATCACGGCATGTTCCAAGAAGAGAAAGGCCTATGTGTCCAGAGAGATGGAGGAGAAAGGAGAAGGAGTTAAGAGCCGTGAGAGGGGGAGCTTGTATGTGTCATGATACCAAGCATGTGGTCTCTGAAACTATAAGCCATCCAAGGGTAAAAGCAGTCTAAATAGCAACTACACTGTGCTAATAGTTACGTAATCATCATTGTCATCAGAGTAAAGTTTATATTGATTATGTGCTTACTCTGGATTGATATTTTGGAAAACATTGCTGTGCTCTTTCCTTGCCTTTCAAGTAAAAAGTGTCCTTAGGACAGAAGGGAGAATCTGGCACTCAAAATAGGCCTTATGCAAGGCTTACTAATATATTGTCTTGAGAAAGAATTTTTAAACACCTGTATCACCTTTCACATATCAGAAGGACTTGAAGAATTCTCCCACAGTGAAGTAAAGATGTGACATAGAAGAGTGTGGAGAAACCTCACCCTCATCCTCATCCCAGGGGCTGTGAGAGGAGGAGAAGCAGGGGAAAGAGCAAAGTGGCTGGAGTGTGTCTTAAGGAGTGTTACATAGATCTGGGAAAGCCAGAGGAATGAGGGTTCTAACCCTGTTCCTGTCCAGGGCTATAGAAAGACATGACCTCTCAGGTTGCCCCATTCCAAAGTCCATGTGGAGGCAGTTAGGCAGAGAGACAGCTTGGAGTGTAGCTTTTCTGAGCACCTCTTGGTTGTCTGTGGGAACCACTGTGGTAGGGCTGGGATCCGGGGGTTCACAGCTCCCTAAGGGGGGAGATTAGAAAGTAGCTGAGCTTAGAGCCAGTATGCCAGCCTGGAGAGGAAAGAGATGGTGCCCTAGCAAAGGCTGGGTGTGGAGAGTCCATTCAGGGGCATCCAGCCTCTGTTCCTGAAGGGGGACAGGGATTCAGAGGGCCTGTGATACCACTGAAAATGAGATGATACCCAGCAATCCAGGGAGACTGCCAGACCCTAATCAATCCCAAAGACACCAGAGTCCTTGTTACACCAGCTCAGATCTCAGCCAAGAACGCCAGTGGACCACGCAGCAAGTGGGGGGATGAGTGGTCAATGAACCCCAGGCCTAGGGCTGTGGACTCCTGCCTCCCACCAAGACTGCCTCAGCCCCTCCCCTCTCCCACGTACTTGCATGTCATCTTGGAGAGGAGCCCAGAAAAGCCTGGAACACTGAGAGATCTGAAAGTCTAAGCACTTTTTCCTAGACATAGAGCTTTATCTAAAATCAATACAGCAGACCACGATTTAAAACAATTTGGACATTCAATTAATCTTCCTTCTAATCAGCAAGGGTTTGTTGAGGAGAAAGATCACATTAGTGAAAATCAAAATTAAGGAGCTACATGTTCTCTGCCCATCCAGATGTGGTGGGAGAGAAATTTGTGACTCATTACAAGTGCTTTACACATATCATCTCATGCAATCCTCAGAACAACAATAAGAAGCCATCGCTCTGAATCTCTTCCCCATCCTACAAGGAGGAAAGTGTCATGTTCAACAAACTGATGAAGGTGACGCAACCCCTGAGTGTCAGAGCCACCAAAGGTTTGAGTGCTTGACCAATGCAGGGTTTGCCTCATCACTCTTGGTCCAGAATTCCTGTTAATGTGATGGCAGTGAGCATCACAAGTGTATATTTAATTTAAAATCACAAGGCACTTACCACGGGGAAGGCACTGTTCTTACTGCTTTGCAAATATGAACTCTTTTAATCTTCTCGCCAATCACATGAAGTAGTTAGTGTTATCACTCCCATTTTACATATAACACTGAGCTCAGAAAGTGGAATAATTTGCCTCAGGTCAATTTTGCAGCTAATAAATGGAGGAATTGGTACTTGAACCCAGACCACAGAGAATGAGAAATGAGCTATTAACTGCTGCACTGGACAAAGAATCAAAAAACTTTTCAAATTCTAACTTTTTCAAGTTACAGTGATTCTAAGTTGTAATAAAACTTGCAATGGTTTAATCTTCATGGCTAATAAAAAGTTATACATTATCTAGGGATGCAAGGATTTTTCAATATCCACAATCAATGTAATATACCACAATAACAAACTGAAGAATAAAAACCATTTGATCATCTTAATAGATGCAGAAAAAGCTTCTGATAAAATTTAACATCCATTTATGATAAAAACTCTCCAGAAAGTAGGCATAGAGGGAACGTACATCAACATAATAAAGGCCATATATGACAAACCCACAGCTAACATCATACTCAATGGTGAAAAGCTGAAAGCATTTCCTCTAAGTTCAGGAATAAGACAAGGATATCCACTCTCACTACTTTTATTCAACATAGTTTTGGAAGTCCTAGTCATAGCAGTCAGACAAGAAAAGGCAATAAAAGAAATCCAGATTGGAAAGGAAAAAGTAAAACTGTCACTATTTGCAGATGACATAATACTATACATAGAAAATCCTAAAGATGCCACCAGAAAACTACTAGAGCTCATCAGTGAATTTGGTAGAGGTGCAAGATACAAAATTAATATACAGTAATCTGTTGCATTTCTACACACTATCAATGAACTATCAGTGAACTATCAGCAAGAGAAATTAACGAAACAATCCCATTTACCATCACCTACCTAAGGAGGCAGAATACCTGTGCTCCAAAAACTATACGACACAGATGAGAGAAATTGAAGATGACTCAAACAAATGGAAACAAATGGATATACCATGTTCTTGGATTGGAAGAATCAATAATGTTAAAATGACCATACTAGCCAAGGCAATCTACACATTCAATGTAATCCCTATCAAAATACCAATGGCATTTTTCACAGAACTAGGACAATTTTTTTTTAATTTGTATAGAAACAAAAAGACCCTGAATAGCCAGAACCATCTTGAGAAAGAAGAACAGAGCTGAAGAAATCATGCTCCCTGATTTCAGACTATACTACAAAGCTACAGTCATCAAAACAGCATGGTATTGGCACAAAAAGAGAAATATAGATCTATGGAACAGGATAGAAAGCCCAGAAATAAACCCGTGAACTTATGGTCAACTAATCTAAAACAAAGGAGCCAAAAATAAACAATGGAGAAAAGACAGTCTCTTCAGTAAGTGGTGCTGGGAAAACTGCACAGCTATATGTAAAGGAATGAAATTAGAACACTCTTGAATATCATATACAAAAATAAACTCAAAATGGATTAAAGACCTAAATGTGAAAAAAAAAAAGAAATAAAAGACCTAAATGTGAGACCGGATACTATAAAACTCCTACAGGAAAACATCAGCAGAACACTAACATAAATCTCAGCAATATCTTTTTGGATCCATCTCCTAAAGTAAAGGAAATAAAAGCAAAAATAAACACGTGGGACCTAATAAAACTTAAAAGCTTTTGCACAGCAAAGGAAGCCATCAACAAAATGAAAAGACACCCTATGGAATGGGAGAAAATATTTGCAAATAATATGACTGATAAGGGATTAATATCCAACATATATAAACAGCTTATATGACTCAACATAAAAAAAAAAAAGAAAACCAAACAACCCAATTTAAAA
The DNA here is from genome assembly GCF_005190385.1 of Monodon monoceros. Classification (NCBI taxonomy): domain Eukaryota; kingdom Metazoa; phylum Chordata; class Mammalia; order Artiodactyla; family Monodontidae; genus Monodon; species Monodon monoceros. The sequence continues at coordinate 47,744,771 of NW_021703768.1, forward strand.
ATGGCCAGAAGACCTGAATAGACATTTTTCCAAAGAGGAAATGCAGATGGCCAATAGACATATGAAAAGATGCTCAATGCTGCTAATCATCAGGGAAATGCAAATCAAAACCACAGTAAGATATCATCTCATTAGAGATGGCTATCATCAAAAAGTCTGAAAATTACAAATGTTGGTGAGGATGTGAAGAAAAGGGAGCCCTCCTCCACTGTTGCTGGGAATGTAGGTTGGTGTAGCCACTGTGGAAAACGGTATGAAGTTTTCTCAAAAAAACTAAAAATAGAACTACCATATAACCCAGCAATTCTACTCCTGGGTATGTATCTGAAAATAACAAAAACCCTAATTTTAAAAGATACATGCACCCCAATGTTCATAGCGACATTCTTTACAATTGTCAAGATATGGAAGCAACCTAAGTGTCCATCAACAGATGAATGGATAAAGAAGATGGGGTGTATTTATACAATAGAATACTACCCATTTATAAAAAAGAAAGAAATTTTGCCATTTGCAGTAACCTGAATGGACTTGGAGGGCATTATGCTAAATGAAATAAATCAGACTAAGGAAAACAAATACTGCATGATATCACTTATATCTTGATTCTAAAAAATACAACAAACTAGTGAATATAACAAAAAAAGAAATAGACTCACACATATAGAGAACAAACTAGTGGTTACCAGGTTGTGGGGTGGTGGAATATAGGGTTGGAGAAATGGGAGGTACAAACTATTGGGTGTAAGATAGGCTCAAGGATGTATTGTACAACACGGGGAATACAGCAAATATTTTGTAGTAACTGTAAATGGAAAGTAACCTTTAAAATTGTATAAAAAATAAAAATAAATAAAATATAATTTCCAGAAGTGTTCATTTTCCATTCACTGTGAAAAATCTATCTGAAGATAGTTACAACTGTAAGTAAGTTATGGCGTTTAAAGGAAAAATGGACTAAAAGACTAGCTTAAGTAGAAAGAAAGTTCTTTAAGGACTAGAGCTATCCTGGACTCTCAAGTACACTATTACCAGAGCTGTAGGAGATAAGAGAAGAAAGTCAAATCACAAGAGCAAGAACCACATAAGTGTTAGCTAATTTCATTATCATCAACATTAGCATCATTACTGCAGTTATAATATAAAACCAAGACATCACAACATAGGAAAGTGATAGTTATGTAAAGGGAATTTTCTCAATGGAGTCATTCATTTCATACCAAAAGCAAGGAATTTCAAATTTAAACATATTTCTGAACATTTTAGTCCAGTCCAAACCATTTAGTTCTGAAAGAGTAAAATGATGGAGGTTGCTGGATGTGTGTAACACTGTCCGTGTTCACTGTGTGCCTAAAGACTCCACAAGGCAAATCACGTTATTAGAAATAACTCGCTGACTTAATGAAACAGTAACTATTAGAGTAACTATTTCTTTTTAGCTGAGTATTTTTATTTCAGTGGAGGAGCTGGGATAAACTCTGGCTGGCTCACTTTTGTTTCTTTTGTCTTCCTTGAGGTCTTCACCATGCCTGGCTAGATCCACCTGCACAATAAGTAAGATGCCAATACGTCTGCAATTAGGTATGTCTTCCAATAACACTGGGAAGGTGGTATCTCTGTTATTTCCACCTTATGAGTAGAGCAATGAGGACACGAAGAAGTGAGGGAGAAATGCAGCCATAGAAGACTCACCGCAATCAATTCTGTTGCTCCCGATTACCCGAAAATGCATCTCTTTTATAAATAGACCTATTTGTACACCACACAAAGTGTAGTCCAGAAGAAATGGAAAATCAGTCAACACCTTTTTTTTTTAATTTTTTGATTTAAATTTATTTTTTTATACAGCAGGCTCTTATTAGTCATCAATTTATACACATCAGTGAATACATGTCAATCCCCATTGCCCAATTCATCACAGCACCAGCCCCCCCCCCAAACCAACCACCCCGTCCCGCGGCTTTCCCTGCTTTGTGTCCATACGTTTGTTCTCTACATCTGTGTCTCAATTTCTGCCCTGCAAACCGGTTCATCTGTACCATTATTCTTGGTTCCACATATATGCGTTAATATACGATACTTGTTTTTCTCTTTCTGACACACTTCACTCTGTATGACAGTCTCTAGATCCATCCACGTCTCAACAAATGACCCAATTTCGTTCCTTTTTATGACTGAGTAATATTCCATTGTATATATGTACCAAATCTTCTTTATCCATTCGTCTGTCGATGGGCATTAGGTTGCTTCCATGACCTGGCTATTGTATATAGTGCTGCAATGAACATTGGGGTGCATGTGTCTTTTTGAATTATGGTTTTCTCTGGGTATATGCCCAGTAGTGGGATTGCTGGATTATATGGTAATTCTATTTTTAGTTTTTTAAGGAAGCTCCATACTGTTCTCCATAGTGGCTGTATCAATTTACATTCCCACCAACAGTGCAAGAGGGTACCCTCTTCTCCACACCCTCTCCAGCGTTTGTTGTTTGTAGATTTTCTGATGATGCCCATTCTAACTGGCGTGAGGTGATACCTCACTGTAGATTTGATTTGCATTTCACTAATAATTAATGATGATGAGCAGTTTTTCATGTGCTTCCTGGCCATCTGTATGTCTTCTTTGGAGAAATGTCTATATAGGTCTTCTGCCCATTTTTGGATTGGGTTGTTTGTTTTTTTAATATTGAGCTTCAGGAGCTGTTTATATATTTTGGAGAATATTCCTTTGTCCATTGATTCATTTGAAAATATTTTCTCCCATTCTGAGGGTTGTCTTTTTGTCTTGTTTATGGTTTCCTTTGCTGTGCAAAAGCTTTGAAGTTTCATTAGGTCCCATCTGTTTATTTTCGTATTTATTTCCATTACTCTAGGAGGTGGATCAAAAAAGATCTTGCTGGGATTTATGTCAAAGAGTCTTCTACCTATGTTTTCCTCTAAGAGTTTTATAGTGTCCAGTCTTACATTTAGGTCTCTAATTCATTTTGAGTTTATTTTTGTGTATGGTGTTAGGGAGTGTTCTAATTTCATTCTTTTACATGTAGCTGTCCAGTTTTCCCAGCACCACTTATTGAAGAGACTGTCTTTTCTCCATTGTATATCCTTGCCTCCTTTGTCATAGATTAGTTGGCCGTAGGTGTGTCGCTTTATCTCTAGGCTTTCTATCTTGTTCCATTCATCTATATTTCTGTTTTTTGTGCCAGTACCATATTGTCTTGATTACTGTGGCTTTGTAGTATAGTCTGAAGCCAGGGAGTCTGATTCCTCCAGCTCCGTTTTCTTCCCTCAAGACTGCTTTGGCTATTCGGGGTCATTTGTGGTTCCATACAAATTTAAAGATTTTTTTGTTCTAGTTCCATAAAAAATGCCATTGGTAACTTGATAGGGATTGCACTGAATCTGTAGATTGCTTTGGGTAGTATAGTCATTTTCACAATATTGATTCTTCCAATTCAAGAACATGGTATATCTCTCCACCTGTTGGTATCATCTTTAATTTCTTTCATCAGTGTCTTATAGTTTTCTGCATACAGGTCTTTTGTCTCCCTAAGTAGATTTATTCTTAGGTATTTTATTCTTTTTGTTGCAATGGTAAATGGGAGTGTTTCCTTAATTTCTCTTTCAGATATTTCATCATTAGTGTATAGGAATGCAAGAGATTTCTGTGCATTAATTTTGTATCCTGCAATTTTACCAAATTCATTGATGAGCTCCAGTAGTTTTCTGATGGCATCTTTAGGATTCTCTACGTATAGTATCATATCATCTGCAAACAGTGAGAGTTTTCCTTCTTCTTTTCCAATTTGTATTCCTTTTATTTCGTTTTCTTCTCTGATCGCCGTGGCTAGGACTTCCAAAACTATGTTGAATAATAGTGGCGAGAGTGGACATCCTTGTCTTGTTCCTGATCTTAGAGGAAATGCTTTCAGTTTTTCACCATTGAGAATGATGTTTGCTGTGGGTTTGTCATATATGGCCTTTATTTTGTTGAGGTAGGTTCTCTCTATGCCCACTTTCTGGAAAGTTTTGATCATAAATGGGTGCTGAATTTTGTCAAAAGTTTTTTCTGCGTCTATTGAGATGATCATATGGTTTTTATTCTTCAATTTGTAAATATGGTGTATCACATTGATTTGCATATACTGAAGAATCCTTGCATCCCTGGGATAAATCCCACTTGATCATGGTGTATGATCCTTTTAATGTGCTGTTGGACTCTGTTTGCTAGTATTTTGTTGAGGATTTTTGCATCTATATTCATGAGTGATATTGGTCTGTAATTTTCTTTTCTTGTGGTATCTTTGTCTGGTTTTGGTATCAGGGTGATGGTGGCCTCATAGAATGAGTTTGGGAGTGTTCCCTCCTCTGCAATTTTTTGGAAGAGTTTGAGAAGGATGGGTGTCAGCTCTTCTCTAAATGTTTGATAGAATTCACCTGTGAAGCCATCTGGTCCTGGACTTTTGTTTGTTAGAAGAGTTTTAATCACATTTTCGATTTCATTACTTGTGATTGGTCTGTTCATATTTTCTCTTTCTTCCTGGTTCAGTCTTGGAAGGTTATACCTTTGTAAGAATTTGTCCATTTCTTCCAGGCTGTTCAATATATTGGCATAGAGTTGCTTGTAGTACTCAGGATGCTTTGCATTTCTGCGTTGTCTGTTGTAACTTCTCCTCTTTCTTTTCTAATTTTATTGATTTGAGTCCTCTCCCTCTTTTTCTTGATGAGTCTGGCTAATGGTCTATCAATTTTGTTTATCTTCTCAAAGAACCATGTTTTAGTTTTATTGATCTTTGCTGTTGTTTTCTTTGTTTCTATTTCATTTATTTCTGCTCTGATCTTTATGATTTCTTTCCTTCTGCTAACTTTGGGTTTTCTTTGTTCTTCTTTCTCTAGTTCCTTCAGGTGTAAGGTTAGATTGTTTACTTGAGATTTTTCTTTTTTCTTGAGGTAGGCTTGTATAGCTATAAACTTCCCTCTTAGAACTGCTTTTGCTGCATCCCATAGGTTTTGGGTCGTTGTGTTTTCATTGTCATTTGTCTGTAGGTATTTTTTGATTTCCTCTTTGATTTCTTCAGTGATCTCTTGGTTATTTAGTAACGTATTTAGCCTCCATGTGTTTGTGTTTTTTATGTTGTTTTCCCTGTAATTGATTTCTAATCTCATAGTGTTGTGATCAGAAAAGATGCTTGATATGATGTCAATTTTCTTACATTTACTGAGGCTTGATTTGTGACCCAAGATGTTATCCTGGAGAATTTTCCGTGCACCCTTGAGAAGAAAGTGTAATCTGCTGTTTTTGAATGGAATGTCCTACAAATATCAATTAAATCTACCTGGTCTATTGTGTCATTTAACCCCCACTATTATTGGTTTTTGTCGACTTCCTCTTTTATAGCTGTTAGCAGTTGCCTTATATATTGAGGTGCTCCTATGTTGGTTGCATATATATTTATAATTGTTATATCTTTTTCTTGGATTGATCCCCTGATCACTGTGTAATGTCCTTCCTTGTCTCTTGTAACATTCTTTATTTTAAAGTCTATTTTATCTGATATGAGTACTGCTACTACAGCTTTCTTTTGATTTCTATTTGCATGAAATATCTTTTTCCATCCCTTCACTTTCAGTCTGAATGTGTCCCTAGGTCTAAAGTGGGTCTCTTGTAGACAGGATATATATGGTTCTTGGTTTTGTATCCATTTGCCAAGAGTGTCTCTTTTGGTTGGAGAATTTAATCCATTCATGTTTTATCGATATGTATGTTCCTGTGACCATTTTCTTAATTGTTTTGGGTTTGTTTTTGTAGGTCCTTTTCTTCTCTTGTGTTTCCCACTTAGAGAAATTCCTTTAGCATTTGTTGTAGAGCTGGTTTGGTGGTGCTAAATTCTCTTAGCTTTTGCTTTTCTGTAAAGCTTTTGATTTCTCCATTGAATCTGAATGAGATCCTTGCCGGGTAGAGTAATCTTGGTTGTAGATTCTTCCCTTTCATCATTTTAAGTATATCATGCCACTCCCTTCTGGCTTGTAGAGTTTGTGCTGAGAAATCAGCTGTTAACCTTATGGGAGTTCCCTTGTATGTTATTTGTCGTTTTTCCCTTCCTGTTTTCAATAATTTTTATTTGTCTTTAGTTTTTGCCAATTTGATTAGTATTACTTGGCGTGTTTCTCCTTGGGTTTATCCTGTATGCGACTCGCTGCACTTTCTGGACTTGGGTGGCTATTTCCTTTCCCATGTTAGGGAAGTTTTTGACTATAATCTCTTCAAATATTTTCTTGGGTCCTTTCTCTCTCTCTTCTCCTCTGGGACCCCTATAATGTGAATGTTGTTGCGTTTAATGTTATCCCAGAGGTCTCTTAGGCTGTCTTCATTTCTTTTCATTCTTTTCATTCAGCAGTGAATTCTACCATTCTGTCTTCCAGGTCACTTATCCGTTTTTCTGCCTCCGTTGTTCTGCTCTTGATTCCTTCTAGTGTAGTTTTCATTTCAGTTATTGTATTGTTCATCTCTGTTTGTTTGTTCTTTAATTCTTCTAGGTCTTTCTTAAACATTTCTTGCATCTTCTCGATCTTTGCCTCCATTCTTATTCCGAGGTCCTGGATCATCTTCACTATCATTATTCTGAATTCTTTTTCTGGAAGGTTGCATATCTCCACTTCATTTAGTTGTTTTACTGGGGTTTTATCTTGTTCCTTCATCTGGTACATAGCCCTCTGCCTTTTCATCTTGTCTATCTTTCTGTGAATGTGGTTTTTGTTCCACAGGCTGCAGGATTGTAGTTCTTCTTGTTTCTGCTGTCTGCCCTCTCAGTCACCACCTTTCTGGAGAGCCTTACTGCATCTGGCTACATTTGGGTGGTCTCAAATATTTTCATGTAGTGCCTGTGTTTCACCTCATCTCATTTTTGTTTTTTTTCTGCATTTCTGGATCACTATCTAGGATGATGAGTGATCTGTATTATTTTCAGGAAGACAGAAATGTTTCCCAAATCATCCTGACTATTTCATGCCCATTTCAAACCCTACATGTTTTATATGCCGTCATAGGTACTTTTGGCAAAAGAAGTCTGTCACCCACTATTCTGTTACTGGTCTTAGCAAAGTACAATAGCCATTATATCTCCCGTGATGAGTGTGAGGTACTCCAAGATCTTAAGGTACACACTGAATCACTTTTTAAAAAACTGTTTTTATGTTAAGTTCATGTTAATTACCCTGGCTATTTACAAATAGGTAATCCAGTCTATAATAATAACAGATAGCTATCCCTGTATATTTATCAATTTGCCAAAGGCTATAGCATTGTTTCATATAAACCTTACAAAAACTACGTGAGACAGGTTTTATCAAATACTTTTTATAGCTGAAGAAACTGAGGCGGGGCTGCAGGTGGAGTTGCTTGCTTAAGCCTATGCAGCTATTAAGTCATGATACCAGGATTAAAGCCCACTTCAGTGTGATTCTGAAACCATGTTTTTAACCACAACATTATGAAGCTTCACGTATGGAATGCATGTGTAATTCATCAACCCAATTTATTTAATAAAAGCAAGCGGTGTCTTTCCCTTGCCAGTTGAGCTTACAAACACATGATTTTCATGTTATCACCAGCTTCATTTACTCCTGGACATTCTTCCCAGACTACATTCCCAATGACTGGTATAGACTTGTTTTTCTACTTCACTGCTTCAAAAACCCTCAGGATTTTTGGAGAGCAATATACTATAATATAACTTCATCAGACCCACAGGCAGAAAAAGTTTGAACATGACATCTACTTTCATTTAAATCAATCTTCTTTCCAATCTTGAAAGGAAAGCATATTTTGCGTTCATATTGCTCTGTGTTTTATATGGTCCCATAGATACTAGTACATAATGGGCTTCCAGAGCCTTTCATTTTTTGAAGATGAAAGTAACTGCATGAGAAAAGGGAAGGAAGAAAGGACTTAGGAGATAGGAAGGCTACACAGAATCAGGCACACAGTGGTACATTTTTACTAAAAAGGACACAATATGCATTTTATACTATGCATGAAGCCTAATCATTTCTCGCACGTGCATAAAATCAGATTCCAAAGAAATCAAAGTAATAGCCTATTCTCATAAACTCAGAAAGCCAAGACTATAAGAGGATTTCAGGGTGGTTTATTTTAATTAAAAAATTATTTGGAGAAAACAGCTGAGGAACTTCGATTTGGTACAAGTATCATGAGGTCTTACATTGGATTGTCTCAGCCCTGCGTTAAATCCCACAGTAACAAGTGATCCTAATATAACTACCCTTCAGAAGAATGAAACACAACCATCTAGTTGTAGGCATCTCCTAACTCATAGGGAAATTCTAGATTTTTCCAGCTGCTTTACTGGAGTTACAGTTGACTTTTTCAATCTTGTTTTACACAGCTCTAGAGAAAAAGGGAACCATGAGCTATGATTTACAACTTACTTAACTAATTTCATGTACTTTTGTTTTTTCTACCAAGCTTCTTGACAGTTATAATTTCTCCTCTTTGGAAATTAAGGAGAAGGGATCATAGTTCACAGTACACGCCATGCTGACAGTCCTTGTCTACCACATGTGCTAGGACCCACTTTAAGACTAATCTTGGGACCTCCCTTGTGGCGCTGTGGTTAAGAATCTGCCTGCCAATGCAGGTGACATGGGTTCGAGCCCTGGTCCAGGAAGATCCCATGTGCTGCAGAGCAACTAAGCCTGTACACCACAACTACTGAGCTCTAGAGACCACGAGCCACACCCACTGAGCCCGAGTGCCACAACTACTGAAGCCTGGGCACCTAGAGCCCATGCTCCACAACAAGGGAAGCCACTGCAATGAGAAGCCCGTGCACCACAATGAAGAGTAATCCCCGCTCACAACTAGAGAAAGCCTGTGCACAGCAACGAAGACCCAACACAGCCAAAAATAAATCTCCTCAAAGAAACATTCCAAACCAAAACTTCTGTATACTGAGCAGTCCCCAGCTTTCCACGCCATATCAATTATGTGTCACTTATGGAATTTTGTCTATCAGTTGCTTTTATATTCTTTAAGTAGTTCTTGTACGCCAATCTGTCTCCAGAGATAAAGAATGGAAATAATAGTCATAAAAATGAAATTTGATTTCACTGAGTATTTTTATGGGTCCAAATTTACACACTATTGAGATATACATTGCCCCTCCAGAAATAAAGCCACTTTATTTAAAAATATATACATACATCAATTCAGGCAACTATAACCTGGATCTATTACAAAAATTCTCCCTGGAATACTCAGGGATATATTTAAGTTAAAGATCAGTGAAGGGTTTGCTTTAGAGAGAAAGAAAAAAAATCTGGAATCTGTTTCTGTTGGTACAGACAAGACCATGAAGCAGTTTACTAGTCATTCAACACTCTGGGAAGCTCATGTAAACCAATCCTAACAATTTTTTGAATGCTCTGTTTTAAGTGTTATAAATACTGACAGTAATGAATAACCAAGAAACAAAGTGAGTGCCTCTTATGAGAACATAGTTGCAATCTAATTACATTAAATCCAGGTAGGGAGTCATCCCATGTGACAGCCTGCACTCACCTGCCTGAGATCATATCCCCAAACCAAGATGCACCCTCCCACACAAGTCCAAATCTAAGATGCCTGTGTGTCTCTGGCACACACGTTTCAAAATTCCTCCTTGGTTAAGAAGCAAGAAGAGAGGAAAGGGAGTTTAGGTCTTAGAATAGTCACTTGGTTTCAGGTAGACATATATCAAGCCAGCTGGCAGTACCACGTCACATGGAACGAATGACTAAGTGGTTGTGCTCAATCTGGATGAGGCAACTGGACTAAACATAAGGCAAGACTCTGGAGCCCTAGAAGATGGTGACGCCACTATATACAAAGAGCTTGGATATCTGAATGACTTCGTGGAGCATACTGAGCCCCCTCCCCCAGCCCACACTGCACTGTGATGGGAGCAAGAAATAACTGTGTGTGTTAAGCCATTGAAATGTAGGTTTTAGTTTGTTACAGTCTTTGTGCTATCTTGACTAATCATACTGTGTGTCTCCATCTACAAATGGCCAATATGGGTATCAATTAATCAAATACCCATTGTACTTGAAGTAGAAGATGTCCAGACTTTTTTTTTAACTGCCAGAACATGAAGTGGCCATGGTATAGCCACAGCGGTGTTCAGCAGCTGGATTTTAAAAAACGATTGACAACCATTGAAAAGACCACAAAAAGCAAATGTGCCCAGAGAAACAATCTTTCTGAGTTCTAAGGAGAATTCTCCCCACAGATTATGCTCATTTAACGTGTGCAATAAGTACAATTATTACACAGATGACAGAACTGAAGCTTAGTGCACCTCATCCAAGATTGTCCAGACTACGTCTGTCCGCTTAACTTCAAATCCTGTGTTCTCAACCATTATACTCCTTGAGGGCAAAAACCAGACTCCTCAATTTTTTATTTTATTTTTAGTTCCCCTCACACAGTTCTAAGCCTAGCGCTTAATGAACACTGGTAGTATGAGTTAATGCATTCTCCAAAGTAGGTGACATACTTCTCAGTGGAAAAATCAACTATATTTTCAAGATCTTCTCAAGTCATTCAGTTACAGTCTTGCATAATAACTTTGTACAATAGGTCAGTAACGGTATTTGACAGAAAAATACAGAGTCAAAGGCAGTTAGCAACAGGAATCTCAACATGCAGCAGAGGAAACAAGCTTTGGAATATAAAGAAATTTTTTTAGAAAGCAGTTACCAAGAAGAAAAAAATGTTAATAGGTCTTTTCAGTGTGCATTTCTTGGGTGTATTACATTACAACCGAGTGATGAGACCATGCAGCAGTGAAACACTAACAGGTATTCCTGTTAAGTATAGAAAAGACAAATGAGAAATTTCTATGATATTTAAATGGATGGGGTTTAAAGTGAATGCTAAGGGAGAAAAGTCCCAATATTAGCATTTATTTATAGAAAATAAAAATAGATGCTAATATTAGAGATAGATTCTTTCATATTTCACAGCAATGAATTTACAATTTGCTTTCCAGCAGACTGTAAAGAGACAAGGAAGCTGAAAATTCAAAGAGACACCTGAAATAACTAAAGACAAGTTTATGTCGCAGGAAGTAGAGAAACTCTAAGATAGCCTCTCTTTCCACAGAAAGGGATTGATTTGGAATGTTCAATGAATAGCTACACTTTGTACCAGACACACTTCACTTCTCAAATTCAGAGGAGCAAGTCAGGTAAAGGAAAAAAGAAGAAAGAAAACAAGCTAGAGAGCTCAAAGGACATGATTCCATAAAGCATTAATAAATTTAGACTGTGCATTTGGAAGATACAATCCAATTCAGAATGGGGAACAAGCTAGCATATGCTCTACCCATATTTTTAAAGTACAAAAAAAGGAGAATTCTTTGCAAATCACTGACCAAAATGGAAATAAAATTACACTATCACAATGGAAATTATCAGCTGGTATCTGTCCTAGAATATTAAGGAAATGAACCACAGCAGTAATAATAATAATGCCGCCTCTAATTTGTATAAATCACAGTTGCTCATCTCATTTGTTATAACAAAAAATGGGTAAGTTAATCAGCAAAAGATTATTAACTGATTTATTGAGAATAAAACACAAGAATAAAAAGCAGAAGCCAATTTGCAGATGCATCATAGAGAAAATGAACACTGGGGGCACAATAAAAATGTCAGCATCCCTCTGATACAGTGTTGGTGGGACTATAGATGCTATGGAGGGAAATTTGGCAATATTTAACTAAATAACAAACGTGCATATCTTTTGAGGGAGCAACTGCACATTTATGTATTTAACCTACAGAAATACTGGCTTGCACCAAATGGTGTGTTCAAGGTGTGCTCATTTAATGTGTGCAAGGTGTGCTCATTTAATGTGTGCAATAAGTACAATTATTACACAGATGACAGAACTGAAGACAGAATCTCATCCAAGCACTCTTTATAATAACTAAAAATAATAATAATAAATAGGAATTTAGTGAAATAATTTATGATGTATTTGAATGAGTACATCATAAATGTATTCATTTATGAATATGTACATATGTATTGAATTCATACATATGAATTCAATACATACGTACATAAATGTATTCAATGAATATCATGGAGGCCCAAAAGAGAATGGAAAAATTATGTATTAATATGTATAGCCTCCAAGGTTTATAATTAAGTGGAAAAAATGTAAGGTACAGAAAAGTATATATATATATACTACCACTTGTGTGAGAAAAAGAAGATATGATATATATATATTATATATTAACAAGATACATATTAATATATACATTAATAAAATAAAAGAAGATATAATATAAATATATATTTAATATAAATATATAAAATATATATCTTGTCCCTCTTATTTTTACTCAAGATATATAGTATCTCTAAAAGAGTACAAAATGAAACAAATAATATCTCTCATTTCTGAGGAGAGGAACTACGCTACTAGGTTAGAAGGGAGATTTTTCAATATATATTCTCCTGTAACTTTTGAATTTTCCCATGTAAATGTATTGGTCTCTGATCAAAAATTACATAATTTAAATTACAAAACAATAATTTAAGATAGGCAGCATGCATTCTAAGTTACAAACAATTGCAAGTCAAATTGATAGCCACTGCAGTCACGTTGAGCTGAGGAGGTAGAGATCAGGGTTCAGGGCGGCTGAGATGGCTGGAACCTATAAGGCAGGGTCCTAGAGAGTAAAAAGTTATGCAGAGAGAACTTCCCAGAAGTCTAAGTGGGAGTTCTCCCTAAGTCTGCGGCTGACATCTGGGCCATACTTTGCAGGATGAGAACATCTGAGGCTTACCAGATAACAAATGTTATGGGGTGGAAAGAACAGAGATACTACAGGTCAAGTAGTGCTAGAGGAAGAATAGTGCTGGACATCACTGGAGCTCAGGTGCTATGAGAGTGGGAGAACTCATTAACATTCCATTAACACCTTTGGCAGCTACCTGAGACACAGGAAGTTAGTGCATTCTATAATGAGGGCCTGTCCTAAAGTAAGTCCTAGGACCCCCACAAAGCCTAAAACAAAGCCTATCCTCAAGGAAAGCAGTCTCTCTTGTATGTTGAATACTGCCAAGTTGAAGGGGATCAGGAAGCACTCTGGCTTCCAAGAGATTTGCACTAACAAAGCATAAAACCGTGTTCAAGATGATTAACCAATAATCCAACATATGCTCAAATAAGAATCAACATTTTTCCAAAGAAGATAACAGAATCCAGAGGCTTTATAACATATTACCCCAAATTTCCCATAGCTAATCAAGAATCACTAGACAAAGAAATAGGAAAATGTGATACACAGACAAGCAAAGAAGTAGTAAATACAAAAAAACCTTAATGGCCCAGATATTTGGCCTAACAAAAACTTTATAGCAGCTATTATAGATATTTTCAAAGGATTAAAGAAAAAATTACTCACAGAAATAAAGGAAATATATTATCGTAAAGAGTAGACAGAGAGGAAACGTAAGCAGAGAAAGAACCAAATGGAAATCCTAGAACTGAAATGAAAAATTTAGTGGGTGAGCCTAACCAGCTGATTGGAGATGGCAGGGAAAAAGTCAGAACTTAAAACATGTCAATAGAAATTATTCAACCTGGGAAATGAAGAAGGAAAACACATTAAGAAAATGAACTTAGCCTCAGGAATAGGTGGGGCAATTTCAAATAGTCTTACATAAGTATAATTGTAATTCCAGTAAGAAAAGAGAATGAGATGAGCCAGACAAAATACTTGAAGGAATAATGGCTGAAAACTTCTCAAATTTGATGAAAAACACTAGCTTACATATCCAAGAAGTTTAGCAACCCCCCAAAAGTATAAACACAAAGAAAACCACACCCAGGCACTTTGTAGTCAAACTTCAGAAAATGAAAATTAAAAAGAAAATATTAAGAGCATCCAGAGAAAATGTCCATATTATATATAGTGGAACAAGGATAAGAATGATCATGGGCTCATCAAAAACAATGGAGACTGAAAGAAATTGATGAAGTAGCAACTTTAAATTGCTAAAAGGAAAAAAAATTTTGTTATCTTGGAACCCTATATCCAACAAAAATATTCTTCAAAGATGAAACAAAGGCACTTTCAGAGCAACAAAAACTAAGAATATTAATCACCAGATCTACACTGCAAGAAATGCAAAATCTGAAGGCAAATGATACTAGATGGCAATTCATATCTGCAGTAAAGTATAAAGAGCATTAGAAATGTTAAATAAACTAGTAAATATAAATAAGTTTATTGTCTTTTAATAGACAATCAAAAGACCACTAACTATTAAAAGCAAAAACAGTAACACTCTAAGGTGGGGTTTATAACATTTGTTGAAATAAAAGATATGGTAATAATCATACCAAGAAAAACGGATAAGTAAATTGAATTATATTGTTATAAGGTTATTATTCTATACTTGTGAGATGCTATTTGTAAAGGTGAAAAGGTACAATATTGACTCTAACTAGTTAAAAGTACATATTTTAAGCCCTAGAGCAATCAATAAAACTAAATAAAGATAGATAGACAGATAGACAGAAAGACACTGATTCATTCATAATGAAAGAGACTATAACTAAAAGATAATAGAAAAAATAAAACGGCACACTTAAAAATATTGAATTAACTCAAAGAGGGCAGGAAAGAAGCAACACAGGAACCAAAAATAAGAGACAAATGAGGAAAAAAAGATTTTAATACCTTATGTTTAGTGGGACTCACTCAACAAATTCATTCAAAAAATGTGAGTCTACAGTGCTGAGGCCTTAAGAAATACAAACATTAATAAGACATTCCTCCTAACATCAAAGATCTTACAATTGTACATAGATATACAATAACTATCATATGAGAAATACAAAGAATATTATAGTTACCACCAAGCACTTCCTATACAGTAGATCTTTGACTAAATGCTTTATAAATATTAATTCATTTATTCCTCACAGTCCATAATGTAGGTGTCCTTAGCCCCATTTTGTAGGTAAAATTGGATGCAAGCTCCATGAGGGCAATGACCGTAAGTACTATTTATCTTTGTGCTACCATATCTCACTCTTTGCAGAGCATCTAATAGGTGCTTAATAAACAGCTGTCAAAAGAATGAATGAATTTTCAAGGACACAATAATTTTCCTCATGCAGAGAACCAGAATTGGGAGCCAGACAGACTTGAGTTCAAAGTCCTTGATATTAACAGTTAGGATCCCAAACAACAATAACCTGGGTGACAAATACACCCAGTTGGTACACGACAGTTCTAGTTTATGACTATTGTCCCAATGTGATTACTAATAGGGCCCTCACTCACTTTCAAAAAAAGCCAAATCTGAATAATAAAATATATGGTTACTCTAAGATTTCAGAGAAGAAATCTCCTTCTCTTCTCTGGTTGGGATAATCAGGAACTCTTCTTTCAACAGATGGCACTTGAAATCAACTTTTTAACAGATGAATAGCATTTGCTAGACAGAAAAGAGAATAAGGTTTAAAAGGTGAAAAGGATTCTGTGACTTTAAAAAAACACGACATACGAATGAATGTGTAAATAGTTGTGAGATTTGGCACTCCAAGAAACTCTTTAAATAAAAATTTTTTTCACAGATGTTCACAAGCAATGGAGATTGAAAGCTTCCTAAATGACTGGAAAACAAAGGACAATGACAAATAAGAACGTGTCACTGGGCTGAAGTGGAAAAACAGGAGTGTTTCTCTTTTGCTCAATCTTTATGTAAGAGTCTTAAAAGGCACAGCTAATAACATTCATTCTGTAGATCACCCTAATTTTGAGAGTAAAGGTGAAAAAGACTTAATAGATTTACATGGATACAAAAAGAGATAAATTAAACCAAAGTGATTTTCAGTTTCGTGAAACAACTTAAGTTTTACTTCAAAAAAAAAAAAAAATCCTGTAGTTCAGATACTTTGCAAGCAGAAAATTTCCAAGGAAAAGGAAAGCGATGTCGAGGTGTGCATTTAAAGAAGAATGTTCAACAACTAGACCAATTACTATCAATATGATTGCTATTGTTACAAACTATATCTGTTGAGCATTGACTATACATCAGGCACACTGTTAGACATCTTACATAACTAAGTTAATGCTCACAGTAATTCGTAATGTATTACAATTCTCTCTATTATACAGATGCAAAAGACAAAGCTCATAGAAACCCTAACGGTTTTTAATGGTAGAACTTGAAACCGTTCTGAGATTTCCCTGATTCCAAGCAGCTCTCACTCCTGCCTCCGGGTCATTGCATTAACAGTGATCCCAAATACACTGAAGGTGAACAATCACGGTACAGAAGAAAGTGCTTGCCTCTGTCCTGCTAGCTCTGGGAGACAGTTCTGTATGTCAAACAAATGGCTTTAGCACATTGCAAAGAAATTGTTGAAGGAGATGCAGAAATGGAAAAAAAAAAAAACAGTTAAATAAATCTCACTTACCAATAAATGATTAATGATTGGGGAAAATAATGGTTTACAAATATGAACAGAATATACTTTGCCCAAAGCACAGACTATGTAATAGTTAAAAGGAAGTAAACATGGGCTGAGAACACTGGAAGGAGAACTGTGAGGTGTGTTTGCTGTTAGATTATAAGCTCCTAAACCAGAACCATTTTCTAAGAGATGCAAAAGTAGTTCCTTCACCTATGGGATGTAAAACTGAACTTGAAAAACTATTAAGAATATTCAGTGTAGATGGCTCCTTTCAAATGGTGGGGATTATGGAAAGAATATGTTAGGTGTTTTTCAACTCATTACTAAATCTCTCTATCTTGAATTTCCTTGCCATAAGAAGCATTTTAAATCAAACTATTAAAGCATAAGTTAAGTTGCTTAAATCTTCCCTTTTCCTAAAATACTTGTTTCATAAACATAAATAAAATATTTTAATTTCAAGAGAATCTTTGTTAAGACATTTTAGAAAGTTTACAGCTTTCACTTTGTTTTTCTTACTACTAAGTAGAAGTTTAGGTTTACATTTAGATGTTTTATGATAACATCTAAATATATTAGTTAAGCCTTCAACCAAGAATATGAATGTCTCTTGACTCTCTTGGCTTAAAAGTCTATGAGGGCATGTTACTTTCAAGATTTTCTTCTAGAAGCTAAAGTCCAATATATTATTTCAAATTTGGGAATATCTCCTTCCATTTCATTTTATTTCTACTTGAATAAATTAAAGAACTATTTAGGACAAATTGCAGGGTTTTCCACCGTAGACCTTCTTAGTTATAAGAAAATGAAAAGACTGATTTCTAATTTTTCAGAGCCTCCAGGTTTAGTTTATAGCTTTCAGGATGTATAGCTAAGAAATCTTCCAAAGCTAGTAGGGAAATGGAACACAGCAAAAATAATTGTTACATAAAAAATAGTTAAGGTAGATAAATAGATAATAAAGTTCTAAAGAAGCCTGCCATGGTAGCTTTTTTTTTTCTTTCTCTTTTTCTTTTTCCTTTTTTTCAGGAAAGTTCATCTGGATCTATCAGAATATTGAATATTGATAATTTGTGAATTAAAGTTTTCTTATTATTCTAAAACTCTTCCAGGAGAATGCTAATGTAAAAAACTTCTTGAGAATGAAAACTAAAATCCACTGAACTTAAATAGTATCCATTTATTAGGAACCAGATAAAGCTATATTTGTTCTGAAATTACTAAAACTGTCTTACCATATGGAATAATGGAACAGCCCATAAGCAAAGTGAAAAAATTAAAGTGTGTTGCAAATTCCCAATATTAATCCTCAATAAAGATTTTAGAAATCTATCAGCTTTCATTTACTTCCCTGCTCTCTCTCTATTGAATGTCTTTAAGAAATTAACAGACTTTCTCCTACACAAAGTCCTATGCTTTGAATACTAGAGCATCATACTTGTATTTAAAAATCAGTAATGATAAGCTAAAATTCATGATGTCTTTCAAGTAGACTTCAAAGTAGACTGAGATCAAGATCAAGAATTCATTTAATCTAATTCTAGCTTCCAAAGGAAATAAGAAGAGAGTTGACCAAAATGTTAATATGGAAGGTTCCTGAGTTCCCCTCATCCCACAGATACACTGAATATATAGCTACACGTGGAGCAATTCACTCTGAAGGAAATTCAGAAACTAGCTGAGTAACTCCTACATATCAGATGAATGAGAAAATATCCACATTAAAATAGGTAGGAAAGGCTTGAGACATGCTCTCACCATAAACTCCCTTGATACCATGCCATACAATTGGGAGGAAACCCCCCAATTCCTAGTTTCTCCCTGAGGAGTGAAGGGTTTGGATCCCACATCTAGTACCCTAGCTTTTAAAAAAACCCACCAGAGGGAGGGGCTCCCAAAACACCTAACTCTGAAAGCCAATGGGGTTTGTGTCCATAAGACAAGAATATGGCAAACAAAGAAGAAACCCTTAACTGGTGCACAGCACTCATCATGGCTATCCCCTCAGAGCTCAGTGCGGAAGGGGCAGGCAAAATCTCCCATCTCCCAGTCTTTCCCCAAAGAATTTTATCCAAATACGTTAAAAGTTGCTGCCTAAGGGCCAGGCTTCTAATTCAGTAAGCACTGGGAGCTATCTGTAATCATCTCCAGAAACCAGAGAAGTCAGTGGACATCACTCCCACTTCCCCCTCCAGCCCACTCCAAGTTGCCAGTATCTCTCTAGAAGGAGCTTGTACACATGTCCATGCTCCAGCTTTTACAGCTGCCACCTGAAAGATAGGACCTAAATTGCTGGGATCTGATAGCAAAGAGGCTTCCATTCATGAGTCCCATAGAATTGTAGCAAACAAAGAATCAATTCTTAACTAACTATCCCCCAACCCAACCACTCAGAGCTCAGCACAAAGGAAGCAGGCAAACTTGCCTATCTCTTAGTCTTTCTCTGAAAGGGATTTATACACATACTTTAAAAACTGCTGCATGAAGGCCAGGCTTCTAATTTAGACAGCATCTAGTGGTTGGCTGACATCTTCCTCAGAGACCAGAGAAGCTGGTGGATACCTCTTACACCTTCTCCTTTCACCTCACTCCAACTAAAAAAAACAAATCACCAGTATCTCCCTGGAAGGAGCTGGTGCACACATCTGGCACCCCAGCTTTTGCAACAATTACCCAAGGAATGAACCCTTGGCTTGCCTGGCTCTAACTGCCAATGGGGCTTGCATACACAAGTTCTACAGGACTATAGCAAACAAAGAAATAGTTTTTAATAGACATAGGAGTTATCCTCCATCCACATAGCTATACACCTAGGCCCAGAACAGAGGAAGCAGGTAAAATGCCCATCTCCCAGTTTCTCCCTAGAAGGAGATTAACTACATACTTCCCCAGGGGCTGCCTGAGGGTCCAGCATCTAATCAGCCTGCATCTAGGTTCTGATTGCAACACTCCCCTTTGGGACGCTGAAAGATCTTGGCACATCCTCAATGACTTGGAGCCACTAAAAACAAAGAAGGAGGCTTGAACAATCACAAAAGTTTGAGGGACAACTAGGAGCTCAGGCCAGGCTGATCAACAAGATTCATCTCCTACACAAGGCCATTCTGTCAAAACTGGGACAGGTGGCTGTTTTATCTAATATGTGAAAACCAACACAGAGAGTCAAAGAAAGTGAAGAAATAAAGGAATATGTTGCAAGCAAAAAAACAAGATAAATATCCAGAAACAAATCTTAATTAAACAGAGATCTGTGGTTTACCAGAGAGTTCAAAATAATGGTCATAAAGATCAGACTCACCAAGGTCAGGAGAACAATGTATGAAAAAAGTGAGAATTTCCACAAAGAGATAGAAAATATTAAAATGTTAAAGCAAATCACAGAACTGAAGAATACAATAGCTGAACTAAAAAATTAAATATTTGGGTTCAACAACAGACTAGATGATGCTGAAGAAAGGATCAGTGAACTCAAAGACAAAGCAGTGGAATTTATCCAATTAGAGAGGCTTTTAGAAAAAAGAATGAAAAGGAGTGATGATAGCTTAGGAGACTTATAGACCAATATATGCATTACTGGTCCCAGAAAGAGAAGACAGAGGGAAAGGCGTAGAAAGTTTATCCAAAGAAATAATGGCTGAAAACTTCTCTAACCTGGAGAAAAACCCTGACATCTAGGTACAGGAAGCACAGAGGATGTCAAATAAGATGAATCCAAAGAGGCTCACACTGAAATACATTATAATTAAATTGTCTAAAGTTATAGACAAGGAGAGAATCTTAAAATGAGCAAGAGAAAAGCAATTTATTACATACAAGGGTACTCCCATAAGACTGAACCAATTTTTCAGCAGAAGCCTTGCAGGTCAGAAGAGAGTGGCATGATATATTCAAAGTGCTGAAAAGAAAAATAATGCCAACCAAAAATACTCTACCCAGCAAAGTTGTCTTTCAGAATTGAGGGAGAGATAAAGAGTTTTCCAGACAAATAAAGATGAAGGAGTTTATCACTACTAGACCACCCTTAAAAGAAATGTTAAAGGGAGTTCTTCAAGCTGAAGCAAAAGGATGCTAATTAGAAACTGGAAACTATATAAAAGCATAAAATTCACTGGTACAAGTAAATATATAGCTAAATTCAGAATGCTTTCATGGTGTAATGGTGGTGGGCAAATAACTTATAGCTCTAGCATGAAGCTTAAAAGACAAAGTACTTTAAAAAACTATAACTACAGTAAGTTGTAAATGGATACACAATGTAAAAAGATGCAAACTGTGACATAAAAACATAAAATGTGGGGGTAGAAGACCTTTGGTCTGCATTTGAAGTTATTAGCAGCTACAAATAGACAGTTATAAATATAAGATGTTTTATGTAAGCCACATGTAGTCACAAAGCAAAAGCCCACAGTAGATATATGAAAGAGAAAGAGAAAGAAATATAAGCATACCACGACAGAAAATCATCAAATCACAAAGAGAGCAAGAGAAGAAGAAACTAACAAAAGAATTACAAAACAATCAGAAAGCAATAAACAGAATGGCAATAGAAAGTCCATCACTATAAATAATTACTTTAAAAATAAATGGACTAAATTCTCCAAGCAAAACATATAGAATACCTGAATGGATTTTTTAAAAAAAACAAAAATACAAGACCCAACTGTATGCTGCCTAAAAAAGATTCACCTCAGATTTAAGGATACATATGGATTGAAAGCAAAGTGATGGAAAAAGATATTCCATGCCAATTGAAACCAAAAGAAAACAGGGATAGCTATATTTATATCAAACAAAATAGACTTTAAGCCAAAGTCTGTAACAAAAGACAAAGAAGATCATTATATAATGATAAAGGAGTTAATTCATTAAAAGGATATAACAACTATAAATATTTATGCACCAAACATAGGAACACCTAAATATATAAAGCAGATATTAGCAGACCTAAAGGGGAAAATAGACAGTAATTCAATAATAGCAGAGGACTTCAATATCCCACTTTCAACAAGAGATAGATCATCCAGACAGAAAATCAATAAGGAAACAATGGACTTAAATTGGATTTAAATCACATGTTAGATCAGAGACAGTAAACATATACAGAACATTCTATCCAAAAGGAGCAGAGTACATATTCTTCTCAAGTGCACATGGAACATTCTCCAGGATAAATAATATGTTAGGCCACAAAATAAGTTTTAATAAATTTAAGAAGATTGAAATCATTAAATATCTTTTCCTGGGCTTCCCTGGTGGTGCAGCAGTTGGGAGTCCGCCTGCCAATGCAGGGGACGCGGGTTTGTGCCCCGGTCTGGGAGGATCCCACATGCTGCGGAGCGGCTGGGCCCGTGAGCCATGGCCGCTGAGCCTGTGCATCCAGAGCCTGTGCTCTGCAACGGGAGAGGCCACAACAGTGAGAGGCCTGTGTACCACAAAATACATACATATATATATATACATATATATATATGTTTTCCTACCACAATGGTATAAAACTAGAAATCAATTACAAGAAGAAAACTGGAAAATTCACAAATAAGTAGAGAGTAAACAACACGTTCATGAACCACCAATGGATCAAAGAAGAAACCAAAAGAGAAATCAAAAAATATCTTGAAACAAAAGAAAATGTAAATACAACATACCAAAACCTTGGGGATGCAGCAAAAACACTTCTAAGAGGGAAGTTTATAGCAATAAATGCCTACATTTAGGGTGAAAGAAAGAGCTCAAATAAACAACCTTACTTTACACTTCAAGGAACTGGAAAAAGAAGAACAAAATAAGCCCAAAGATAGCAGAAGGAAGGAAATAACAAAGATCAGATCAGAAAGAAATAAAATAGAGACTAAAAAGACAATAGAGAAGATCAATGAAACTAAAAAGCTGATTCTTTGAAAAGATAAACAAAATTGACAAACCTTTAGCTAGACTCTCTAAAAAAAGAGAGAGAAAGGAGTCAGTCAAATAAATAAAATCAGAAATTAAAGAGGAGATATTACAATCGATACTGCAGAAATACAAAAGATCATAAGAGACTACTATGAACAATTAAATGCTTGCAAATTGGACAACCTAGAAGAAACAGATAACTTCCTAGACACATACAACCTATCAAGACTGAATCATGATGAAATAGAAAATCTGAACAGATTGATTACTAGTAAGGAATCAGTAATTAAAAATCTCACAACAAACAAAAGTCTGAGACCAGATGGCTTTACTGGTGAATTCTATAAAACATTTAAAGAAGTACTAGTACCAATCCTTCTCAAACTCTTCTAAAAAATAGAAAATAACACTTTCAAACTCATTCTACATGGCCAACATTACTCTGATACCAAAGTCAGACAAGGATATTTCAAGAAAAGAAAATTAGAGGTCAGTATCCTTGAGAAATATAGATATAAAAATCCACAACAAAATATTAATTAGAGAACGAAATATAACAATATGTTAAAAGTATCATACAGTATGATCAAGTGGGAAATATTCCAGGGATGCAAGAATGGCTCAACATCTGCAAATCACTCAATGTGAAAAATAATACAATCACCTCAATAGATGTAGAAAAAGCATTTGACAAAATTTAACATCTTTACATAATAAAAACTCTCAACAAACTGTGTTTAGATGGAACATGCCTCAACATAATGCAAGCCATATATGACAAGCCTACAATTAATATTATACTCAATCGTGAAACACTGAAAGCTTTTTCTCTAAGATCAGGAGCAATACAAGGATGCCTACTCTTACCGCTTTTATTCAACATAGTACTAGAAGTCCTAGCCAGAGCAATTAAGCAAGAAAAAGAAATAAAAGGCACCCAAATCAGAAAAGAAGAACTAAAACTGTCTCTATTTGAAGAAACATGATATTATATTTAGAAAACCCATAAAGATTCCACCAAAAGACTATAAGAGCTAGTAAGTAATTTCAGAAAAGTTTCAGGATACAAAATCAATACACAAAAGTCAGTTGTGTTTCTAAACACCAACAACTAACTGTCAGAAAGATGAATTAAGAAAACAATCCTATTTACAACAGCATAAAAATGAATAAAATTACTTAAGAATAAATTTAACCAAGGAAGTGAAAAATCTGTACACTGAAAACTACAAGATATTGATGAAAGAAAGTGACGAGGATACAAATAAATGGAAAGATAGTCCATGTTCATAGGTTAGAAGAATTAATGTTGTTAAAATGTCCACACTAATCAAAGCAATCTATCTACAGATTCAATGCAATCCCTATTAAAATTCTTACCAAAATTTTTCACAGAAAACGCTAAAATTCATTGCTAAAATTTATTTGAAACCATAAAAGACCCTGAATAGCCACAGCAATCCTAAGAAAGAAGAACAAAGCTAGAGGCATCATTCCTGTTTTCAAACTACAATACAAAGTTATGGAAATCAAAGCAGTAAGATACTGGCATAAAAACAGACATACAGACCAAAGGCACAGAATTGGGAGCCCAGAAATAAACTCGTGCATATAAGGTCAATGAATTTTCACCAAAGGACTCAAAAATATATAATGGTCAAAGGATAATTTCTTCCATAAATTGTGTTAAGAAAACTGGACAGCCACATGGCGTTGAATGCAACTGGGCCCTTATCTTACACAATACACAAAAATCAACTCAAAATGGATTAAAGACCTGAACATAAGACCTGAAACCATAAAATACCTGAAAGAAAACATGGGAGGTTAGTCCTTGATATTGGTCTTGGCAATGACCTTTTCAATTTGATATCAAAAGCAAAGGTGTCAAAGCAAAAATAAACAAACGTGACTAGATCAAACTAAAAGTCTTCTGCACAGCAAAGGAAATCACCAACAAAATGAAAAGCCAACCAATGGAATGGGAGAAAATATTTGCAAACCACATATCCAATGTATACTTTGGTTAATACCCAAAGTATACAAGGAACTCATACAAATCAATAGCAAAAAAGTAAATAACCCAAATTTAAAATGAGCAAAGGACCTAAATAGACATCTTTCCAAAGAAGATTTACAAATGGCAAACAGGTACCTGAAAAGGTTTCAACATAATTTATCATCAGGGAAATGTAAATTAAAGCCAAAATGAGATAACATCTTACCTCTGTTAGAAGGTCTATTATCACAAAGACAAGAGATAACAAATGTTGGCAAGGATGTGGAGAAGAGGGAACACTTGTACACTGTTGGTGGGAATGTAAACTGGTATAGCCACTGTTGAAAACAGTATGAAGGTTCCTCAAAAAATCAAAAATAGAACTATCAAGTGATCTAGCAATCCCATTTCTGAGTATATATCTAAAGGAAATGAAATCAGTATCTCAGAGAAATACCTACACTCCTATGTTCATAGCAGCATTATCCACATTATTCACAAATACTCAAGTATTTGTCAACAGATGAATGGACAAAGAACATGTGATATATATATACACACACACACACACACACACACATATACACACACACACAAACAACGATATATTATTCAGCCTTAAAACAAGAAGGAAACCTTGTCATTCACAACAACATGGATAAACCTGGAGAATATTATGCTACGTAAAATAAGCCAGACAGAGAAAGACAAATACCACACAGTGTCATTTATAATGGAATCTTTTTTTAAAAAAAGTTCAACTCGTAGAAACAAAGTATAAAATTGGTTTCCAGGGGCTGCAGTTGGGGGAAATAGGAAGAGGTTGGTAAAAGGGTATAAACTTTCAGTTATACGATGAATAGGTTCTGAAGATGTAATGTTTAACATGGTGATTATAGTTGACAACACTGTATTGCACAATTGAAATTTGCTAATAGAACTTAAACATTGCCATCAAAAAAATAGAAAAAAGAAAAGAAAGAAAGAAAAGAGGTAAAGGTGTGAAGTGATGGTTGTGTCAATTAAGTCAATGGGGGAGAATCCTGTCACAATGTATATCAAATCATCACATTGTAAACTTTAAATATCTTACACTTTACTTACCAATTATACCACAAAAAAGCTGTGGGAGAAAAAGGAAATCAGAAAATCCCCATCCATTCTAAGCGCTTCAGAATTGAAGTCTGATCTCCCACTGCTTAAGCTACTTGCAGGTGGCAACCATTATTCATACATGTTTAGGAGCAGTATGAGTCTTCTTGGGTCATCAGGATGCCATTTAGTTCACTGAAGCATACTGAACACTACCCACAGAACTCATACTGTTTCTAGAAGTACCAAATTAGATTCAACAAGGTAATGGGCTAAATGATGGGAAGAATCCAGCATGCGTTTTACAAGTGCAGATATTTGACACCTTTCTCCCAGGAATCTCTGCTAATTATCACTTTACCTGAAAGGAGCAGGCAACTGGAAGAATAATATCATGATCATTGTGCAGACAGAGAACAGGCTATAATATAGTAAAGAAAGGGAGGTAGGGAGGAGAGAGAAAAAGCTGGGTTTAGAGACACGGGTCTTGATTAATATTCTGACTTGACCATTCTAATACATGTGACCTCAACACAATCATTTCACCTCTCTACTCCCTGTTTCCTCATCTTCAAATGAGTATCTACTTTATCCGGATGTTTAATGGTTCACGTATATGAACCCATCTTAAACTGTTGTTTGGCCCATGGGAGATGCCCAGTAAACATTGGTTGAGCACAAGCTTTGGAATCGGACAAATGAGGCTCAAGTCCCAATTCTAATATTTATTAACTCTTTGGAGTGTTGGCAGGTCACTTAACCTGTCTCTCTAAGCCTAAGTTTCTTCATCTATAAGCCTTTTAGGCTTAATGTGAGAATGAATGAGATTATGTATAAAATGCTTAGCACAATGCCTTACCTAAGGTATTTAATAAATAAAGGATATTATTATTATTTTACATTGAGTCCAGACCGTAAGGAAAGCTAAGAAGCCAGTTTGTGATTTCACCAAAAACTGATGGTGGGTAGGCTCTCCTAACTTGGCACCCAAAATTCTTCTGACTTTTGCCAAGAACCCGCTGGTAGCCTTTACACTTTGCTTTGCATGTAAATCTTGAATATTCTTAATACTCCTGGCATTTTTATGTTAATTTATGTTTCTATTAATGCCTTTTCTTTTAGCATAAATTCAGAGAGAATATGAAAATTGAGAATATTCTTCATAACTTTAGTATCCGTTACAGAAATTCATTTATCACGGCTTCCATGATAGAAATCTTAGAGCATTTCTTTCCAGTTCATAAGCATCCAGATTAAACAAATTAATAAAAAAAAAATTGTTTCCCAAACAACCCTGTTACAGATATTTTATGTTCAGGAGGCATGGAAGCAATGATGAATTTTCATTTCCACTTTCCACTATTAGGACAATTTTTCCAAATGGAGACTGCCTTTGTCATGAGGACAAAAGCCATAAACGAGTGCCACTGAGAAGCTACCTCTTTTGTGATTGACATCAGGCATTTGTGAGAGAGCTGGCACTATTCAAGAACGAAGTGAAATGGCCGTCGCTAACTGCTACAATATTCCATACCTTTTCTATATCAGATGTTAGTGCTCCTTGTCACCCTATAAGTATAACAAATTTTAAAAGGCCTTTAATATCACTCATTTGTTCCAATATACCAGAGAATTCACATCGAATTCATTTTAAAGCAATCATTGTAGGAAGGTCATTAAACAAAGCTCTACCCATATTCTGCATCAGAGCATCCACTCTTGAAGGAAATAGCAAGAATGAAACAAGGGAGGCGAGTACAATTGGAGCACAAAGATGAGAACAACCCAGGACAACTGTTTGGAAATGCCTTTCCTGTCAACATTATTTAAAATAGCACCTCCCCTAAACCACACCATCTAAACCCTTTCTCTGCTTTATTCTTCTTCATGCTATTATCAACAAATGACATTCATATTTTTCTTTTTTTTTTTGCTATTCTTTTAACATCTTTATTGGAGTACAATTGCTTTAAAATGTTCTGTTAGTTTCTGCTGTATAACAAAGTGAATCAGCTATATGTATACATATATCCCCATATCCCCTCCCTCTTTTATCTCACTCCCACCCTCCTTATCACACCCCTCTAGGGGGTTGCAAAGCACCGAGCTGATCTCCCAGTGCTAGGCAGCTCCTTCCCACTAGCTATCTATTTTACATTTGGTAGTGTATATATGTCCATGCCACTCTCTCACTTCGTCCCAGCTTATGTTTCCTCGCCCGCCACCCCCCTGCAACCAAGTGTACTAAAGTGCATTTTCTTTTTTTTTAATATTTAACTTAACACTTTTAATTGATTGATTGAGCTCATATTGACATATAGAGAACAAGATAACTTAAAATATATGTATACATATACTAAAGAAATTCAACAAAGTTAAGGACACAAAGGGAATTAACAATGAGGTTATGATAAAAATAGATACCATAAATTCTATGTTTTTGCCAGAAATAGGCCGGAATTTCGACATTAACCAGTGAACATGAGAGGAGAAACCTAGTTATTTACAAAACCTACAAAATTCTTAACATAAATGCAGAACAGTTGTTTAGGAAACATACAGATATTTCTGATTAAACAAACATAGGAAGTGATACAATAAAGTTAATGTTCTTAACACTGTAAGAGTATTCTGTATGTAAAATTCATACATGTAGTAAAAAAAATGTAATATAAAAATGCAGTATAAAAAAGCAAAAAAATACTGGTGTAGAGTAATGAACAATGTTTCAAGGCCCCGTGCTGAATTTAACAGTATTGGTTGGTTGGTTGTTTTTTTACATATTTATTGGAGTATAATTGCTTTACAATTGTGTGTTAGTTTCTGCTTTATAACAAAGTGAATCTGTTATACATATACATATGTTCCCATATCTCTTCCCTCTTGCGTCTCCCTCTCTCCCACCCTCCCTATCACACCCCTCCAGGCGGTCACAAAGCACTGAGCTGATCTCCCTGTGCCATGTGGCTGCTTCCCACCAGCTATCTACCTTACGTTTGGTAGTGTATATATGTCCATGCCTCTCTCTCGCTTTGTCACAGCTTACCCTTCCCCCTCCGCATATCCTCAAGTCCGTTCTCTAGTAGGTCTGTGTCTTACCCCTAGGTTCTTTATGACATTTTTTTTTCTTAAATTCCATATATATGTGTTAGCCTACGGTATTTGTCTTTCTCTTTCTGACTTACTTCACTCTGTATGACAGACTCTAGGTCTATCCACCTCATTACAAATAGCTCAATTTCGTTTCTTTTTATGGCTGAGTAATATTCCGCTGTATATATGTGCCACATCTTCTTTATCCATTCATCTGATGATGGACACTTAGGTTGTTTCCATCTCCAGGCTATTGTAAATAGAGCTGCAATAGATATTTTGGTACATGACTCTTTTTGAATTATGGTTTTCTCAGGGTATATGCCCAGTAGTGGGATTGCTGGGTCATATGGTAGTTCTATTTGTGTTTTCTTAAGGAACCTCCATACTGTTCTCCACAGTGGCTGTATCAATTTACATTCCCACCAACAGTGCAAGAGGGCTCCCTTTTCTCTACACCCTCTCCAGCATTTACTGTTTCTAGATTTTTTGATGATGGCCATTCTGACTGGTGTGAGATGATATCTCATTGTAGTTTTGATTTACATTTCTCTAATGATTAATGAAGTTGAGCATTCTTTCATGTGTTTGTTGGCAGTCTGTATATCTTCTTTGGAGAAATGTCTATTTAGGTCTTCTGCCCATTTTTGGATTGGGTTGCTTGTTTTTTTGTTATTGAGCTGCATGAGCTGCTTATAAAATTTGGAGATTAATCCTTTGTTGCTTCATTTGCAAATATTTTTTCCCATTCTGAGGGTTGTCTTTTGGTCTTGTTTATGGTTTCCTTTGCTGTGCAAAAGCTTTGACGTTTCATTAGGTCCCATTTGTTTATTTTTCTTTTTATTTCCATTTCTCTGGGAGGTGGGACAGACAGGATCTTGCTGTGATTTATGTCATAGAGTGTTCTGCCTATATTTTCCTCTAAGAGTTTGATAGTTTCTGGCCTTACATTTAGGTCTTTAATCCATTTTAAGCTTATTTTTGTGTATGGTGTTAGGGAGTGATCTAATCTCATACTTTTACATGTACCTGTCCAGTTTTCCCAGCACGACTTATTGAAGAGGCTGTCCTTTCTCCACATTCCTGCCTCCTTTATCAAAGATAAGGTGACCATATGTGCATGGGTTTATCTCTGGGCTTTCTATCCTGTTCCATTGATCTTTCTGTTTTGTGCCAGTACAATACTGTCTTGATTACTGTAGCTTTGTAGTATACTCTGAAGTCAGGGAGCCTGATTCTTCCAGCTCCGTTTTTCGTTCTCAAGATTGCTTTGGCTATTTGGGGTCTTTTGTGTTTCCATACAAATTGTGAAATTTTTTGTTCTAGTTCTGTGAAAAACGCCAGTGGTAGTTTGATAGGGATTGCAGTGAATCTGTAGATTGCTTTGGATAGTATACTCATTTTCACAATGTTGATTCTTCCTATCCAAGAACATGGCATATCTCTCCATCTGTTCGTATTACCTTTAGTTTCTTTCATCAGTGTCTTATAGTTTTCTGCATACAGATCTTCTGTCTCCTTAGGTAGGTTAATTCCTAGCAATCTTATTGTTTTTGTTGCAATGGTAAATGGGAGTGTTTCCTTAATTCCTCTTTCAGATTTTTCATCACTAGTGTATAGGAATACAAGAGATTTCTGTGCATTAATTTCGTAGCCTGCTGCTTTACCAAATTTATTGATTAGCTCTAGTAGTTTTCTGGTAGCATCTTTAGGATTCTCTATGTATAGTATCATGTCATCTGCCAACGTGACAGCTTTACTTCTTTTCCTATTTGGATTCCTTTTATTTCTTTTTCTTCTCTGATTGCTGTGGCTAAAACTTCCAAAACTATGTTGAAAGAGAGTGGTAAGAGTGTGCAACCTTGTCTTGTTTCTGATCTTAGTGGAAATTGTTTCAGTTTTTCACCATTGAGAACAATGTTGGCTGTGGGTTTGTCATATATGGCGTTTACTCTGTTGAGGTAAGTTCCTTCTATGCCTACTTTCTGGAGGGTTTTTAACATAAATGGGTGTTGAACTTTGTTGAAAGATTTTTCTGATCGATTATCATATGGTTTTTATCCTTCAATTTGTTAATATGGTGTATCACATTGATTGATTTGCATATACTGAAGAATCCATGCATTCCTGGGATAAACCCCACTTGATCATGGTGTATGATCCTTTTAATGTGCTGTTGGATTCTGTTTGCTAGAATTTTGTTGACAATTTCTGCGTCTATGTTCATCAGTGATATTGGCCTGTACTTTTCTCTCTTTGTGACATCTTTGTCTGGTTTTGGTATCAGAGTGATGGTGGCCTTGTAGAATGAGTTTGGGAGTATTCCTCCCTCTGCTATATTTTGGAAGATTTTGAGAAGGATACATGTTAGCTCTTCTCTAAATGTTTGACAGAATTCACCTGTGAAGCCATCTGGTACTGGACTTTTGTTTGCTGGAAGATTTTTAATCATAGTTTCAATTTCATTACTTGTGATTGGTCTGTTCATATTTTCTATTTCCTCCTGTTTCAGTCTTGGAAGGCTGTGCTTTTTAAGAATTTTTCCATTTCTTCCAGGTTGTCCATTTTATTGGCATACAGTTGCTTGTAGTAATCTCTCATGATCTTTTGTATTTCTGCAGTGTCAGTTGTTACTTCTTTTTCATTTCTCTTTCCGTTGATTTGAGTCTTCTCCCTTTTTTTCTTGATGAGTCTGGCTAATGGTTTGTCAATTTTATCTTTCAAAGAACCAGTTTTTAGTTTTATTGATCTTTGCTATTGTTTCCTTCATTTCTTCTTCATTTATTTCTGATCTGATCTTTATGATTTCTTTCCTTCTGCTAACTTTGGGGGGCTTTTTGTTCTTCTTTCTCTAATTGCTTTAGGTGTAAGTTTAGGTTGTTTATTTGAGATGTTTCTTGTTTCTTAAGGTAGGATTGTATTGCTAAACTTCCCTCTTAGAACTGCTTTTGCTGCATCCCATAGGTTTTGGGTCGTCATATTTTCATTGTCATTTGTAACTAGGTATTTTTGGATTTCCTCTTTGATTTCTTCAGTGATCTCTTGGTTATTTACTAGCATATTGTTTAGCCTCCATGTGTTTCTATTTTTTTACAGGTTTTTTTTTTTCCTGTAATTGATATCTAGTCTCATAGCATTGTGGTTGGAAAAGATACTTGATATGATTTCAATTTTCTTAAATTTACTTAGGCTTTATTTGTGACCCAAGATATGATCTATCCTGGAGAATGTTCCACGAGCATTTCAGAAGAAGGTGTATTCTGTTGTTTTTGGATGGAATGTCCTATAAGTATCAATTAAGTCCACCTTGTCTAATGTGTCATTTGAAGCTTCTGTTTGTTTATTTATTTTCATTTTGGATGATCTGTCCATTGGTGAAAGTGGCATGTTAAAGTCCCCTACTATTATTGTGTTACTGTTGATTTCCCCTTTTATGGCTGTTAGCATTTGCCTTATACATTGAGGTGCTCCTATTTTGGGTGCATAAATATTTACAATTGTTATACCTTCTTCTTGGATTGATTCCCAGATCATTATGTAGTGTCCTTCTTAGTCTCTTGTAATAGTCTTTATTTTAAAGTCTATTTTTTCTGATATGAGAATTGCTACTCCAGCTTTCTTTTGATTTCCATTTGCATGGAATATATTTTTCCATCCTCTCACTTTCAGTCTGTATGTGTCCCTAGGTCTGAAGTGGGTCTCTTGTAGACAGCATATATATGGGTCTTGTTTTTGTATCCATTCAGCCAGTCTATATCTTTTGGTTGGAGCATTTAATCCAGTTACATTTAAGGTAATTATTGATATGTATGCTCCTATTACCATTTTCTTAATTGTTTTGGGTTTGTTTTTGTAGGCCTTTCCTTCTCTTATGTTTCCTGCCTAGAGTAGTTCCTTTGGCCTTTGTTGTAAAGCTGGTTTGGTAGTGCTGAATTCTCTTAATTTTTGCTTGTCTGTAAAGGTTTTATTTTCTCTGTCAAATCTGAATGAGATCCTTGCTGGGTAGAGTAATCTTGGTTGCAGGTTTTTCCCTTTCATCACTTTAAATATGTCCTGCCACTCCCTTCTGGCTTGCAGGGTTTCTGCTGAAAGATCAGCTGTTAACCTTATGGGTATTCCCTTGTATGTTATTTGCTGTTTTTCCCTTGCTGATTTTAATATTTTTTCTTTGTATTTAATTTTTGACAGTTCGATTAATATGTGTTTTGGCATGTATCACCTTGGATTTATCCTGTATGGGATTCTCTGTGCTTCCTGGACTTGATTATTTCCTTTCCCATGTTAGGGAAGTTTTCAACTATAATCTCTTCAAATATTTTCTCAGAACCTTTTTCTCTTCTTCTTCTGGGACCCCTATAATTTGAATGTTGGTGTGTTTAATGATGTCCCAGAGGTCTCTGAGATTATCCTCAGTTCTTCTCATTCTCTTTTCTTTATTCTGCTCTGTGGCAGTTATTTCCACTATTTTATCTTCCAGCCCACTTATCTGTTCTTCTGCCTCAGTTATTCTGCTGTTGATTCCTTCTAGAGAATTCTTAATTTCATTTATTGTGTTGTCATC
The DNA here is from genome assembly GCF_005190385.1 of Monodon monoceros. Lineage (NCBI taxonomy): Eukaryota > Metazoa > Chordata > Mammalia > Artiodactyla > Monodontidae > Monodon > Monodon monoceros. Next base: position 47,777,914 of record NW_021703768.1, read on the forward strand.
ATTGTTTGTTTGCTCTTTAGTTCTTCTAAGTCCTTGTTAAATGTTTCTTGTAGTTTCTCCATTCTATTTCCAAGATTTTGGATCATTGTTACTATCATTACTCTGAATTCTTTTTCAGGTAGACTGCCTATTTCCTCTTCATTTGTTTGGTCTGGTGGGTTTTTACCTTGCTCCTTCATCTGCTGCATATTTCTCTGTCTTCTCATTTTGCTTAACTTACTGTGTTTGGGGTCTCCTTTTTGCAGGCTGCAGGTTCACAGTTCCTGTTGTTTCTGGTGTCTGTCTCCAGTGGGTAAGGTTTGTTCAGTGGCTTGTGTAGGCTTCCTGGTGGAGGGGACTGATGCCTGTTTTCTGATGGGTGGAACTGGATCTTGTGTTTCTGCTGGGCAGGGCCACGTCCAGTGGTGTGTTTTGGGGTATCTGTGAACTTAGTATAATTTTAGGCAGCCTCTCTGCTAATGGGTGGGGTTGTGTTCCTGTCTTACTAGAGGTTTGGCATGTGTCGTCCAGCACTGGAGCTTGCTGGCCATTGGGTGGAGCTGGGTCTTAGTGTTGAGATGGAGATCTCTAGGAGAGCTCTCACCAATTGATATTATGTGGGGGCAGGATGTCTCTGGTGGTCCAGTGTCCTGGAGTTGGCTCTCCCACCTTGTAGACTCAGGCCTGACACCCAGCTGGAGCACTAAGACCCTGTCAGCCACATGGCTCAGAAGAAAAGGAAGAAAAAAAAGGAAGAGAAAAAATAATATAATAAAATATAAAAAATAATAGAATAAAATATATAATAAAAAGAAGAGAGCAACCAAAGCAATAAACAAACCCACCAATGATAACAAGCACTAAAAACTAAACTAAGATAAACATAATAATCAGAAACAAATCAGTTGCAGACAGCAAACCCCAAGTCTACAGTTGCTCCCAAAGTCCACTGTCTCAATTTTGGAAACACTCATTTTCTATTCAGGTATTCCACAGATGCAGGGTTCATCAAGTAGACTGTGGGGATTTAATCCACTGCTCCTGAGGCTGCTGGGAGAGATTTCCCTTTCTCTTCTTTGTTCTCACAGCTCCTGGGGTTCAGCTTTGATTTTGGCCCTGCCTCTGCATGTAGGTCACCTGAGGGCATCTGTTCCCCACCCAGACGGGACGGGGTTAAAGCTGTGGCTGATTAGTTCTCTCTTGCTCACTCAGGCCAGGGAGAGGGTGGAGTACGGTAGTCATAATTGGAATGCGGGGTGAGCCTGTGGTGGCAGAGGCCCGTATGACACTGCAACAGCCTGATGCGTGCCATGCATTCTCCCAGGGAAGTTGTCCTTGGATCTCAAGACCCTGGCAGTGGCATGCTGCACAGGCTCCCAAGTTGGGGGAGAGTGTGGGTAGTGAGCTGTGCTTGCACACAGGATTCTTGGTGGTAGTGGCAGCAGTGTTAGTGTTTAATGCCCGTCTCTGGGGTCCACGCTGATAGCCATGGCTTGCATCCATCTCTGGAGCTCATTTAGGCAGTTCTCTGAATCCCCTCTCCTTGCGCACCCTGAAACAATGGTCTCTTGCCTCTTCAGCAGGCCCAGACTTTTTCCCTGACTCCTTCCCGGCTAGCTGTGGCACACTAGCCCCTTTCAGGCTGTGTTCACACAGCCAACCCCAGTCCTCTCCCTGGGGTCTGACCTCCAAAGCCTGAGCCTCAGCTCCCAGCCCCCACCCATCCCAGCGGGTGAGCAGACAAGCCTCTCAGGCTGGTGAGTGCCAGTCAGCATTGATCCTCTGTGCGGGAATCTCTCCGCTTTGCCCTCCACACCCCCGTTGCTGTGCTCTCCTCCGTGGCTCTGAAGCTTCCCCCCTCCGCCACCCACAGTCTCTGCCCTCGAAGGGGCTTCCTAGTGTGTGGAAACACTTCCTACTTCACAGCTCCCTCCCAGAGGTGCAGGTCCCATCCCTATTCTTTTGTCTCTGTTTTTCCTTTTCTCTTTTGCCCTACCCAGGTACATGGGGAGTTTCTTGCCTTTTGGGAGGTCTGAGGTCTTCTGCTAGTGTTCACTAGGTGTTCTGTAGGAGTTGTTCCACATGTAGATGTATTTCTGATGGGGTTTTTTTTGGTTTTTTGGGGGTTTTTTGCGGTACGCGGGCCTCTCACTGTTGTGGCCTCTCCCGTTGTGGAGCACAGGCTCCGGACGCACAGGCTCAGCGGCCATGGCTCACGGGCCCAGCCGCTCCACAGCATGTGGGATCCTCCCAGCCCGGGGCACGAACCCGTGTCCCCTGCATCAGCAGGCAGACTCTCAACCACTGCGCCACCAGGGAAGCCCTATTTCTGATGTATTTGTGGGGAGGAAGGTGATCTCCACGTCTTACTCCTCCTCCATCTTCCAAACAGCCTGTATTTTTTTTAACTAATTTATAGTATTTATAGTATGCTTTCAGAAATTCCCTGGTGGTCCAGTGGTTAGGACCCTGTGCTTTCACTGCCCAGGGCACGGGTTCAGTCCCTGGCTGGGGAACTAAGATCCCACAAGCCACGCCGTGTGGCCAAAAATGAATAAATATATAAATAAATATAGTATGCTTTCCCCTTAAGAATGCAAGCTCCATAATGGCAGGATTTTGTGCCTATTTTGGTCATTGACTATACCTCCCCAAGTGCTAGGACAGAATCTGGCATACAGTATGCATTCAGTAAATATGTGTGTGGAAGGAATAGGGGCCATTAGCTGAGTAACCCAAGTCGGCCTCCACAAGACTGGAAATTGAGGCTTCTAGTCAATTCCCGGAGAGATGTTAGGAAAAATAGGCAAATTTTCCTTTTGATACTCACCACTTTCTCACAATTTCAGAGGCTCAAAAGTAGCTAATGGTGGGAAAAGAAAATAAACGTTAACTTGGAGAAGGTGATCGGTTATATTCATGATAGAAGAAACAGCTAAAATAAGAATGAGGCAGTATTTTTTCCTGTCAGATTAGCACTCAGTGTTGGTGGGGGCATAGGAGAAGCAGTGACTCACAGACATTGCTGGAAGGGTAGATTGCTGCAACTTTTATGACGAAAAATTGTGTAATTACTTTCATCTAATAATTCTACCCTTAAGACTTTGTCCTGCAGATATACTTGCACATGTGTGCACCGCTGGAAACAGGAAAAGAGTAAAACAACCTAAATGTCCACTAGAAGGGAACTGGCTGTATAAATGATATGACATATAAGAAACAGAACACCATGCAGCCTTTAAAAAAGAATAAAGTAGGGCTTCCCTGGTGGCACAGTGGTTGAGAGTCCACCTGCCAATGCAGGGGACACGGGTTCGTGTCCTGGTCCAGGAAGATCCCACATGCCGCAGAGCGGCTGGGCCCGTGAGCCATTGCCACTGAGCCTGCGCGTCCAGAGCCTGTGCTCCACAACGGGAGAGGCCGCGACAGTGAGAAGGCTGCGTACCGCAAAGAAAAAAAAAAAAAAAAGAATAAGGTAGACCACTATATTTCACCTCTCCAGAAGCTCACAGTTAGTACTGCCAAACATTTTTTGAATTTGCAGACTACCTTACAGTTTTATTAGTGAAAATAATAAATTGTTTTTATTCCAATAGCAAAGCTTTTATAACTGTGCAAATATCTGTTTTATCTAGAATTATAGGCATCTCAGAAAACTAACACAAATGGGCTGTAGATGGTGGACATGAACTTTACTTCATCTCCAATAATTTTAAATTTAGCTTGTTACACTTTCCAGATCCATTTCAAGATACATCTTCTCCATGAAGGCTTCCCCTGGGCCCCTGTGATTACTGCATGACAAGCACCCCCAGAGACTTAGTCTCAGGAGGCAGTACAGGAACGAGTCATCCTACCCCCGATGGCATCAGACTTTTGCATCAAGTCAGGAAAAGTGGAATCTAAGGATGTAGAGAATTATCTACTAGATGAAATCTTACTAAGCCCACGAGCTAAATGTGAATAATGATGGCCATACCACGCACCCAGATGTTTGAATCAGAAACTTAGAGATCATACCAGATTGTTCTTTCTTTCCCCATACAACAGTTCATCAACAAATTCTGTCCACTCTACTACCAAAATAAATTTCCACTCCCTTCCTCCATCTCCATTGCCTACATGTGAGACTGCAAGAGCCCCCTAATCATTCTCTTTCCTTTCATTCACCCTCCCACTCCGCTTTGTACCCAAAATTTCTCTGACTTCTGCTCAAGAATCCACAGGTAATATAAGAGTAATAATAAAATATAGACTAAGTACAATGGTTAAAAAAACAGAAAGAGAGTGAGAGAAATCAGCTCTGCTTAAGGAGATCAGGAAAGTTTTCACAGAAGAGAACACCCTTTGATCATTTCTTGAAGGACAAGCAGCAATTTTCCAGATGAGTGGTGTGTGTGGGGGAGAGCTTGTCGGCAGAAGGAATAGCATGTACAAAGGCACTGAGGTGTGAATCAGCAGACTGTTTAGTAAATTGAAAGCAGTTCAGGATGGGTAGGGAGCAGGATGGATGTGGGAGGGTGGTAAGGAAGGTAAGCAAAGTCCACCCGTAGAGAGCCTATGCCTTATGAGCCATTGTGAAGAATCTGACCTTCTTTATGGAGACCAGTGGTTATCAATGCTTTGGGGTCAGAAATCTTTAAAATCTAGTGAAACTATGAACCAAAGTCTCAGGAAAAAAGCACACTCACCAAAATAATGCACACAGTGTCCACAAACACTCTGAAGCCCATAAATAGCTTGGACTTTAGGTTTAAAATCCTGCTACAGGCAACATGCCCACTTTCAGTTTTTTTAAGTGGCTGGAAGTATATACAACAATCAGGAGAGTAATATTATCCAATTTGTGTTTCAGAAAAATAGCCAGCTCTGTTGTGAACAGATTAAAAGCAAGTGAGATTAATGGTAGAATGAGCAAAAAGGCACAATGACAACCATCTGGTCAGGAGATGATAAAAGAAATTGTCAAGAAATTTTTGGAAAGATGAGTGATTCAACCTATCAGATATTTAAATGTATTACAATAGTTAATGTGATGCTGATCAAAAAAGAGCTAAAGAAATCAATGAAAAAGATAGAAAATCTACATACAGAATTTTGTATTATGCTTTTGCAAGATAAAACTTGAAAGGGAGGGCTTCCCTGGTGGCGCAGTGGTTGAGAGTCTGCCTGCCGATGCAGGGGACATGGGTTCGTGCCCTGGTCCGGGAGGATCCCACATGCCACGGAGCGGCTGGGCCCGTGAGCCATGGCTGCTGGGCCTGCATGTCCGGAGCCTGTGCTCTGCAACGGGAGAGGCCACAACAGTGAGAGGCCCGCGTACAAAAAACAACAACAACAACAACAACAAAACTTGAAAGGGAAAGGACAGATTATTCAGTAAATCATTGTCAGGACAAGTGGAAAACTATTTGGAAAAGATATAAACTTAAATTCTCACACTGCCATACAACAAAATAAATTCCAGATGGATCACAATCTAAATGTAAAATAAAGAAACCAAAAAAGTACTGCAAGAAAATGTAGGGAAAGTGTATATAATCCTGGGATGGGGAAGGTTTCTAAATCTTTCTAAACACAACAAAGGCAAAAACTTTAAAAGGAAAACAGGCAAAGACTCAACTACATACACAGTAATTTCTCATGTAAAAATACACCAAGGGAAAAAAGTCAAAAGGTGATAAGCAAATGGGAAAAATGATAGAAGACGCATAGCCAAACAAATACTATCCTTCTGGATAAAGAATTTCAATAAGATTAATTGGAAAATAAGCATCACAACAGAAATATAAGCAAGGAATACTAGTAGGCAATTTATACAAGAAAAAATGTCCAACTTCATTAGTATTTTAAGAAATACAAATAAAACCACCATGAGGTACCATTTCCCTCGCATCAGATTGGCAAGGTTTTTATTTAAAAACAATACTACTTAAAGCAGGATACAAAATTAATGCACAGAAATCTCTTGCACTCCTATACACTAATAATGAAAAATCTGAAAGGGAAATTAAGGAAACACTTCCATTTACCATTACAACAAAAAAATAAAATACCTAGGAATAAACCTACCTAAGGAGACAAAAGACCTGTATGCAGAAAACTATAAGACACTGATGAAAGAAATTAAAGATGATACAAACAGATGGAGAGATATACCATGTTCTTGGATTGGAAGAATCAATATCGTGAAAATGACTATACTACCCAAAGCAATCTACAGATTCAATGCAATCCCTATCAAACTACCAATGGCATTTTTCACAGAACTAGAACAAAAAATTTCACAATTTCTATGGAAACACAAAAGACCCTAAATAGCCAAAGCAGTCTTGAGAAAGAAAAATGGAGCTGGAAGAATCAGGCTCCCTGAATTCAGACTACACTACAAAGCTACAGTAATCAAGACAATATGATACTGGCACAAAAACAGAAATATAGATCAATGGAACAGGATAGAAAGCCCAGAGATAAACCCATGCACATATGGTCACCTTATCTTTGATAAAGGAGGCAAGAATATACAATGGAGAAAAGACAACCTCTTCAATAAGTGGTGCTGGGGAAACTGGACAGCTACATGTAAAAGAATAAAATTAGAACACTCCCTAACTCCATACACAAAAATAAACTCCAAATAGATTAAAGACCTAAATGTAAGGCCAGACACTATAAAACTCTTAGAGGAAAACATAGGCAGAACACTCTATGACATTAATCACAGCAAGATCCTTTTTGACCCACTTCCTAGAGAAATGAAATAAAAACAAAAATAAATGGGACGTAATGAAACTTAAAAGCTTTTCACAACAAAGGAAACCATAAACAAGACAAAAAGACAACCCTCAGAATGGGAGAAAATATCTGCAAACGAAGCAACTGGCAAAGGATTAATCTCCAAAATATACAAGCAGCTCATGCACCTCAATAACAAAAAAAGAAACAACCCAATCCAAAAATGGGTAGGAAACCTAAATAGACATTTCTTCAAAGAAGATAGACAGATTGCCAGCAAACACATGAAAGGATGCTCAACATCACTAATCATTAGAGAAATGCAAATAAAAACTACAATGAGGTATCACCTCACACCGGTCAAAATGGCCATCATCAAAAAATCTACAAACAATAAATGCTGGAGAGGGTGTAGAGAAAAGGGAACCCTCTTGCACTGTTGGTGGGAATGGAAATTGATACAGCCACTATGGAGAACTGTATGGAGGTTCCTTAAAAAACTAAAAATAGAACTACCATACGACCCTGCAATCCCACTACTGGGCATATACCCTGAGAAAACAGTAATTCAAAAAGAGTCATGTACCACAATGTTCATTGCAGCTCTATTTACAATAGCCAGGACATGGAAGCAACCTAAGTGTCCATCAACAGATGAATGGATAAAGAAGATGTGTCACATATATGCAATGGAATATGACTCAACCATAAAAAGAAACGAAATTGAGTTATTTGTAGTGAGGTGGATGGACCTAGAGACTGTCATACAGAGTGAAGTAAGTCAGAAAGAGAAAAACAAATACCGTATGCTAACACATATATATGGAATCTTAAAAACAAAATGGTTTTGAAGAACATAGTGGCAGGACAGGAATAAAGATGCAGACATAGAGAATGGACTTGAGGACATGGGGAGGGGGAAGGGTAAGCTGGGACGAAGTGAGAGAGTGGCATGGACATATATACACTACCAAATGTAAAACAGATAGCTAGTGGGAAGCAGCCGCATAGCACAGGGAGATCAGCTCAGTGCTCTGTGACCACCTAGAGGGGTGGGATAGGGAAGCTGAGAGGAAGGCAAAAGAGGGAGGGGATATGGGGATATATGTATACATAGAGCTGATTCACACTGTTGTACAGCAGAAACTAACACACCATTGTAAAGAAATTATACTTCAATAAAGATGTTAAAAATAAACAAATAAAAACAATAGTATTTAAGATACGGGAAAATATGTCTTCTCATGCACCAGTGGTAGGAGAATAAATTGAAGGGAAGAAAAACTTTCTGGAGGGCAATTTAACGATAAGCACATATACCCTTTAGTCTACCAGCTCTGCTTCTAGATGTGTATCCTAAGAAAATAATTCTGTTTTAGCTATAATACATAACAATTTTTACTGTAGCAAATAATTTAAATTTGATTGAATAGGTGAATGCCATCTAATCATTAAAAACTAACTATAAAAAAGTATGTTGTAGAAAAATATCACACCAGTTTGTTAAATGGAAAAACAAAATAAAAACAAAAGCAGGTTATAAAACCGCATTATTACATACTAGCCTAGCACAACCCCACTACCACCCTATGCTACCATACATAAACAAGAGAATATATGTTGCTTGAGATATTAATTTGAAGCACATTGATACAACAAATGATAGCTAATTATCAGTAGTAAGAGTAGCAGTAATAGAAACAATACACAACACTAAGCAAATGGCAGCCTGACTCACAGTTAACATGTCAGTAATGGAATTCAGATAGGGAGCCAGGTTTCTAGAATTCCTTCACTGGTCTGCTGCAATACCGCTGACCTTGTTATATCTCCTCATACCGGTCGCTTCATCCTAATCCTGCCCCTTTCCCTGCCAAATTTTGGCCCATAAATTTCAAAAGGAAGAACACAGAGAGGAAAACTACATGCAGTTGGACATGGAAACTATGAAGGGACAGAAAAAGAGATTTGGGGTTGCTGCTGCATCCCCTGGAGGCGTCAATAATTTCTCTAGTAGTGGTACTGATTGACATGAGTTGGAAAGCATTGCTCCGGATTGATGGGCTGACAGCTACGTGGTGATAGTCCTGGTATAACTTAGCACAAGAGTGCTTAGATACCATCCTGTGGCCTCCGGCTCACTAAGACATGCTGATTTCTAAGTATCCTGGTTTGTATGGCTCATGGCAAGTACCATGTTTTCATCCATTTCCAATATAATGTTTTCATTTCAAAAGGTCCACATGGGGCCCCTGAAAATTTACAGCTTTCATATAAATCAGTTTACCATGCATTAAAACCATATCATATACACTTTAGAACAGCATCTCAACAAATCTGTACTTTATTTTGAGATATGCTAGCATGGAAGTTACAACGAGTAATATTTAAGCCTAATTTGCAATGGAGAAAACACGTTTCTATTTAGTTCACATTTGCAAACTTATCTTTGTGACTGCTAATTCCTTTGCTTCTGATTCCCTCCTTTCAAAACTATAGACAAGAGGTTCATCAGAAGACCTTACTCGGTACTGAAAGCAGTTGAATGTGAGGCAGAAAAAATGGAATAGCTTTTGAAATTGGGGAAAAATAGAAAGAAAGAAAACTAATGCCCACATAAATGAGTGGATGTTTAACAAAGGAAGTTATCCCAAAGGTCAGAGATTGGCAGAGGAAATATGCTATTTACCAATGGTGGGGAAGGAAAAGACACATAAAACTTACTCTAAATATTTGCCATTCTGTTTTATTTAAGACCAGCGTACATTAGCAGGGGAGAGCTGCGTACACAGTGAGGACACCAAGCTACAGGGTCCAGTTCCTTAATCAGCAGCGAGAAGTTACTCTCACCAGTCCTAATCTGTTTCAGCAGAATTCCTATTACTAACTGAGAGTGGTAATCTCAGAGAATATCTATTTTACTATCAATAGTTCTTTAGTTCTTCATAATTTTTAAAATTTATTTTATTTTGTTTTATTTATAGTATATTCTAGCTCAATTATCTTGTTTGATTTATCTCACGATTTTGCTTACTATCATTTGTTTGGAACCTCACTCCTAAAAGTTGCTGGAACCTATCTTGTTGACATTTACAGTCATTCCACATAGTAGAAAATAATAAATTACATTTTGCTAAAAGAAAATGAAATTATTAGTCCATGTTGACAGTTTTCACTGATGAAAAAGGCATCCTCCTCATAAGTTAAATTTTATGTGAGCTACCTTTATATTTGGAAATTCCAGGAGTGATTATTTAAAAGCGAAATCATCCATTTACCAGAATAACTCAGAACAAACCCGTGGTGTTATAAGACCTGACAGTGTTTCTTGGAACAGAATGTTATTAGCTCATAAATTTAAGGCAGGCACACAGATGCCTGCCCCACACACAACATAAAACATTCTGCTTCAAAAAACCCTCGGTCACATTTTGACCATAAACACTACGTACCTGATAATCTCACCAGTGGGAGGTTTAGGTTGTAAAGGGTTTACCATTTCTCACACATTCAGGCAGAAAGATGTACTCTTTCATTCTGAAGATCCTCATTTGGTTTCCCCCACACTTCATCAACAAACCCATGCTTCACTGCTGAAATTTCTTTTCTAACTTACCTTGGGCATACAAATCTGGAAGGGGAGAGATGCTGCAGTACAGGCAGCATCAGCATGTGGCCAAGGGAAATGAAATCTCAGTTCCTACCGACAATACAAATCTCTGACATTTGACAGCAGGGGGAAAAAGGGGGAGCTAACGTCCCATCTAATCTCAGGGCTTTCGCAGCAGATATTTAAATGAAAACAGTTCAAGCTCCTGACGCCACAGAAGGTAGACTTTGCATAATGTTCAGTTTCTAATGCCTCCAGAAGGTATCTGATATTTATTTATAAGCCAAATGTATTAAGCCTGAAATGAAAAAGCTTCTAGAATTTCCAAAAAGCCTATATAAAATTGCCTGAATATGTATTAGTGTATAAGTTGGAAGAAAACATTTTTTAATCCTACTTAGGTTTTTCTGGTTATTATTTGCCCTCCCCGCCCCATCCCATACACTGGATCATGAAAACACGATTTTAAAGATTTTTTAACACAGACATCATTGACTTGATTGTTGAAATCTTCCTGAAGCCCATTTTTAAAGATCACCTGGGAAAAAAATCTTTGGAGATTTTGTAAACTGTCCCTCCCAGTTTCCAAAAAAGCAGTGAGGTGAGCGCAAAGACCCTTTGAGATTATGAGATGGCAAGTGCGGAGGCTTCAGGAGGTGTTCTGAAAGAAGCAAGTCCCTCACAAACGCAACTGTAAAGCAAGAAGTCATTTTTCTCCCTGATCATAACAAAAGAAACTGAAGCAAACTCCTATTTAACTGGAATCAAACCATCAGAAGTTCACATAACCATTGTTTTATGAAGTCGCCTTTCATGAGAAAGAGACAAATGAAGCATAAACAAGCTGGCTCAGAGACTTATTTTTAAAAGCAGCTATTAGGATACGATCAGTGGAGATTTAACCTGAAATAAACAGCCTCATAAATATGAAAAGGATTCTAAAGTTGTGATTCATGTTCATATGATAATGTTAGTAGTGAGTGTATTTTATCATTTGCTAAATCATTTGAAAAGTGGTTTTGCCCCAAACGGTTAAAAGTTCTAACCCCAAGTTAATTACAATATATGTTTTTAATTAACCTATCCCCAGCCTATTTTGGACAAATTGAAATCACAACAAAATGAAGAATGAGGGTTATTTATCTTACTTGGGGAGAGAGGGACAGGGAGACTGAGTGAGTTATTTTAAAACGTAACTTTAATATGCATCATTTCTTTGTAGAGCCATTAGATGAGAACACAAGGTTAGAGACTGAAAAATCTGTATCTACAATATAATTTACTTTATGGCAGAATAAATTTGGGGAAAATTCACAAACTCAGTTTTACCAAATGTAAGTTAAGGGTGTCAGTATGCTTTCTGTATCTTCCACAATACAAAATTACGAGGTTCACTGACCTGGTCAAATTGAGCTGGATAAAGGTAATTGGCCATATAAACGGTGAAACCTATTTTTACGTGGAGAAAGTAAGACTGGCCATTGATTTGACCACAAATATATAAATGCTGTCCTTATGTCTTTGTATGGATTTATTTGAATAAGATTCTCATCCAGTGATCAACCCTAAGTTTCTTGTGAAGGTACCAGACCATTACTATTACTATCTCCTACCTATAAATGAAAAAGTGAAAGTAGAAATCATAAAAACAAGTTGCCCGACATATAGGATGAGGTTAAAAATAGGACTTAGAATTGTAAAAGTATTGAAAATAGTGCTCTGCATTCAGTAAGCACTTAACACATATTTGTGGAGTAAATGAATGAACTGACACTCCACAGCCCAGATCAGCAGGCTTTCCAAGCACCCTGTGGTTCTTGCTAAGACCTTTAGATGTTCATATAAGATGAAAATTACAGGAGGCACATATTTCTGCTACTGCCTTTAACCATCTCTTTTTGCCCCTGTCTCTCTTGGGTCTCTTTGCTACCTCTAGGATAACCCAAGTTTGCTCCAAGGGAGTTCACAATGTAATATATGCATAGTAGGAGAAACCTAAGTTCTAAACATAGTCTTCCCAGCTCTCCCAATAACTATGGGCCTTAGGGAAATCATAAGACATGCCTTTATTTCCCTACCCACAGAAGGATTAAAGGCTGAATTTGACCCATAGTCTGTTGGTGTTAAGGATGTCAGAGCCACACTATTCCTCTCAATGGGGAAAACTTCCAGGAGTTTAAATGGTGTTAAGAGATTTGGAAAAACCAAAAGAAGAGTTTCCTTTCATCCCTAATTCCACAGCACCTACCGCTGGACTCTCTACCGAGCCAAGAGAGGGAAGCTGAACTGACCCCACTCTCAGCTCAGTCATGTTCAGTAGCATGACTGATAACAGCATCTTTACTGACCAGGATGTATGGGTGACGTCCTGCTAGGCTTGTTGCAAAATTAATGCTACATAAAAGTGAAATGAAATTGGAATTCGTTTTGTTAAATACATAATGACAATAATAAAGAACTCTTCTTCCCACTCTCAAAGGCCCAGGAAAAGTGTCCACATAGTTTTTCTCATTAGCACAAAAAGAGTCTAAATGGTTTCATGGGAAGGTTTAAATAACAGGAAAAAAAAAATCATATTTCTCATTCCTTTTCTTGGAAAAATTAATAAACAGTTAAATGAGAAATAGTAAGAAGAAATCCTCAGGATGTTCTCTAATGGAGAATACTCAGCCTTTGGAATTTAAATATCTGAGAAAAAATTGAAAGGTCACTTGTCCAAAGACCCAAGGGCAAAATCTGGAATTTTCTTCAACTAATCTAAGTGCCATCATATTCCCTGCTCATTTTCAACATAATTAATCACACTGAATTACATTTTCAATCACACTGAAAAAACAAGGCTAGAACAGAGATCCACATTTTCACTTCATTCTTGTTCAAAGAAACAACATAATCTATAGGACGTTATGAGCATCCTAATCCTCCCCTAGGTGTAAACTGGCCGGCCAGCTTTCCAGCCAACAGTCAGCCATACATCTGTACACTCTTAGAGAGCAATGTATGCCTTGTCTTCATCCACTGAGTCCATAAACATTTCACCAACCAAATGAAAAGCCCTGGGTAAAGAAGAAGATACAGGCCCTGACCTTGAAGAGCTTAAAATTTAGTATGGAAGACATATTTGCATGCCAAATTACTAGAACATGAAGTAAAATGTACACACTGCCATCAATAAGGTTCTTTAAAAAATCCAACATCTATGACATTTCAGAGGCCACAGCTACGCTGAGAAAGTGAGAACATTTCCCAGCATTTAAAAAATCACTCCAGGGACTTCCCTGGTGGCGCAGTGGTTAAGAATCCGTCTGCCAATGCAGGGGACACGGGTTCAAGCCCTGGTCCGGGAAGATCCCACATGCCGCGCAGCAACTAAGCCCATGCACCACAACTACTGAGCCTGAGCTGTAGAGCCCGTGAGCCACAACTACTGAAGCCCGCTAGCCTAGAGCCCATGCTCCGCAACAAGAGAAGCCACCGCAATGAAAAGCTCGTGCACTGCAAAGAAGAGTAGCCCCTGCTCACCACAACTAGAGAAATCCCGCGTGCAGCAACTAAGACCCAATGCAGCCATAAATTAATTAAATTTTTTAAAAAAAATCACTCCAGAAAATATTACAGATTATTAAACAGATCTGAGAAAACAAAGCATCATAGCTGAGGGAGGAAAAAACAAAATTAAAGAACAGTTTCAAAGTAGCATCTTCATTTTTTCATTCAACTACACACACACCAGAAAAACATAAAATGAGATCAGATTTCTCCAATCCAACTTTGCCTAGTCTCTGTGAGAAAGCTAGTTTCAAATGCACCAGCAACTTTGAGATTAAAATGTGAAGCGAGCGAACGTCACATCGTTATACAGGTACAGTGTTCAAATTACCCTTAGGATTAAAAATCACATTTTATTTTTTTCAATGAACACTGTAAAAATGCACAGTCAGAAGCCTCTTAACTTTGCTGTTTAATTATCCATCTGACTGCAGCTCAGATCAGCTCTTTATAATCCAATTTTGAGAAAACAATGCATCTATTTAAAAGCATAGTTTGTTCAAGTAGAAAGTTGACTGAATTCTCCTAGTCTAGAAAGAAATTGGCATGTTTGCTTGTGCATATCAAATTATTTAATTGCAAAACTGGGAATTATTCCATAGATGTGAATGGATATCTAGTTTATGTCACAAAGGAGAGATTATACTCTTAGGAAAAGTTATTTACTTACTCATTTTCCTAACTAGATTTCCATGCACGTGAGAATTTCACGTCAGGAAACTATTGCCAACAATGTCCCACCAGAGACAACCAAAAGAAGATCACAAATGTCTTGTTAGCTGTAAATAATGATAAAATGGAGATCTTTGGGAATATGATTACAGCTGGTCTAGCCTAACCAGTTCCTACTTCCTTATGCTCAGTCTACAAAACATCACAGGTCAAGCCTGTGAGCCAAACTGAATGATGAATCTTCCCTTTCATTCTCCCTTCTTTTAGCACCTCACCCTACCTGAGTTGTTCTCCATAGGAACACAAAAAGATCCACTTGCCCAAGAATGTGTCCTGTGCCTCTACTTCCTCCTTTCTACCACCAGACAATTATTTTTCTCATCTTTTCGGGGCTTTATCCATTGGTGGTGGTCACCCAACTAATAGAATCAACTACCTACCATGTACCAATGGGCTAGTGAGTGTTATCAGTTGAACAGGTCATCTGTGCAAGTTAATTAACACTGTAAACAGGGCCTTGAAAACACATCATTCCTTAATAAGTAAAATGACTCCAGTAGAAGCTATGTATTGCAGAAATGAGATCAGGCCAGTGGGGACACACAAGCTTCTTGGAGCACTTTGAACATATCATGCAGGCAACTGCCTGCTACGCTGAGAGGCCTCTCTATGTACCTAGAGTACAAGGGAGAGGTGAGAGAAAAGAAACTGGTCCTAATAGCTTTGCAGGGCAATTGAAAAGACAGAATCTATGTATAAAGAAAACTCTTTAATAACATTACAAAGTAACACAAGGATGCGAATGGAATTATAAGGCCTTTTCCCTCCTGATTTCTAATACTCTTCCAAACATCTGATCTGCTGTGAGCTTTCCCTGAAATTTTGATTAAGAGACAGAACACTTGGCTTGAGCAGCAAAAGAAATAGCTTGGAAGAACTTAGACACATCTCCCCCCTTCTGCTCTCACATTCTTCTAATTCCCCAAATTTGGGCCTTTGGGAGGATGTTTAGAGGTGTCCGTACACATTCCATGTGCCTCTATTTTTAAGTCTTTTAATGTATCAAGGTTCTCAAGAGTTAGCTTTATTCTCCTCTATCTAAGGGTGAATACTGAGTCCACTTCAGTTTCTTCCAGCTGCTTGGAAAATGGCAGCTTTGCCATTGTTCTGGCCCATGATTTCAAAAAGGCAGGTAATCCCTGAAATCCCAGAACCCTCGGCTTAGTGTCAGAAAACTCACATTCCAATTCCAGCTCTAATGCTCAGTTGCCTCGAGGAAGCTGTTGAACTCTTCTTTGAGCCTCAATGTCATCTATAAAATAGGGATTTGTTTCAGCCAAGACCAAATCAACTAGCTTGTATGGGAGAGCACACAGCCCAGTGAGGCTCACTATGTGTGGTTGATGTGAACATTCATGCCAGGTATTCTCTGTTTCAGAATTTCTCAGAACAAGATCAGATCCATCTATTTATCCAGCTAACAAATGCTTTGTTGAGCACCTAATAAGCATCTGACTATCCACTGAGCACTTGTGAGAACCACAATAGCTATGAGTCATCCCGTCGCTACTGGAAAGTTTCTATTTTCAAATTATCTCTTTTCTAGTATTTTCCCTTTTGGAAGATAGATAAGAATGTACGTCATGTTTGCTTGCTTAAATTATATCTACTGGGGCTTCCCTGGTGGCGCAGTGGTTGAGAGTCCGCCTGCCGATGCAGGGCACACGGGTTCATGTCCCGGTTCGGGAGGATCCCACATCCCGCGGAGCAGCTGAGCGCGTGAGCCATGGCCGCTGAGCCTGCGCAGCCGGAGCCTGTGCTCCGCAACGGGAGAGGACACAACAGTGAGAGGCCCGCACACCGCAAAAAAAAAAAAAAAAAAAATTATATCTATTGGCAACATTTTGGAATGGAGTCCATCCCTCCCTGGGCTTCATTATACACCAAAATTCCCACAGTTGGTGTTTTTTCAAGACACACAGATCAGCACAGTCTCTCAGAAGTTCTCTCTTGGGTTTGATAAAGAAGAATTAAAATACACCTGGACTTTATCAAGCCTGGTGTTCAGGCTGTCAGGGGAGGCTGGAGTTGGTAGGGATAAATTAAATTATTAAGAATGGAAGCTCCCAATAATCAAAGGAGAGAAGCAGTAACGAGCAGCACACAAAGATAATGAGTAAGCACATACCCTGCACACCAGGACCCGTCTGATAATTATTCTGCCGTTCGAACGCACCCCTCCTCAGTCTACCACCACTGAAAACCAAAAATGTAGCAAGAAAATACCTGGATAGTAATTCCTGCTCAGTTGAGTCTCTAGTTATGACCAAATAAAGACAGACAATTAGACAATTAATTACCCAAAGCAGTGTGACTTAGTGTAACTTTCATTGATTACAAATGGGCAATAACATATAGATATTTGAAGCATCACTTTATGCTATTAATTCCAGGAAAATCACATACTGAACCATCTATTAAAATGGAAAAGTCATAGTTGTTCAGACCCCAGGGAAGCTAACTGACAGGATAGAACAAGAGTTTAAAAACATATTTTTGGGACAATTGTTGGCCAAAATCATTGATTATATACAAATTAGTTCTGTACATCCCCTTAGTGGCTTCTATTTTCCCTGATCTACATTAACATTAAAAGGAGAATGAGTACCCTCAAACAATGGAGAAAAGTATAGAAAATAGCATGTTTTTCGACTCCTCTCTCCCAACACCCATCTTCTCCATATACTTACGATGAATGAGAAAGAGGAAAACAACAGGCCTGCTGGGGAGTACACAGTTAGGAGGAATTCCTGACCGAAACCTTCACAGGCAGGGCCGCCACTTTACACAGTCCCATTCATACTCTTTGTGAAATCCACCTCTAGGGCTGTGCAAGGCTCAATCTCTGTGCTGTATACAGCGAGCCTATCTAAGGGCACACAAGATCCACAAAAACGCCGAGCACTCCTACTCCAAGAAAATACCACGTTGCCCTGTGACCTAGTTCAATCCTAATGAGATAAGGAGAAAACAGAGAGAGTGTTATTGACTTTAAAACTGCTCAAGAAGTTCCACAAACAGACTCAGAAGTATCTGAGAATTGTAAAAGATTTGACTGCAATCACAAGAAAGGAAAGTCTTTCCATTTGACTGATCCTCAGATAAACAAAACCACAGTGGGAATGGCTGGGCAAAAGACTTTCCTATCTTCACACCCACACACCCAGTAGAACATATCAGCAAGCAAAGAAAACATTCACCACATTTCCATTGATGAAATATACCATGCCTTCTCTTTGGTTGACTCTGAAAACATTAAGCCGAATAATTTAAGTTTTTGTTTCAATCTGAAAAATGGAGTTGGTACCCTAAATATAGGGCATTTGAGGACATGCCAGCCTGAAAGTAGGATAAGGGGTTTCTATCTGGCCAGATAAACAACACCTCTGGACCTCAGTCACTTGACCGAGCAGAATTCATGTCTGAAGTGTGCTTATCCCACATGGCATAGTGAGCCTGCTTTCCCAGGATGCTCAAGGATGTGCTAGAAGCAGGATCTCTGAAAAGGAGTGAAAAGTACAGGACCATCCTAGGGCCGGGTAACCCTAATTTGAGGCTCCCTTCCTTCCTCTTCTAGCCACCCCTTCCCATGGGACTAGGAGTCTGCAGGGTTGGAGGATATACCTCCCTATAGCAACAATCTCCCTTCTAGACCATTCCCCAAGTTCCCATGTCCCTGGAATTCCCTGTCTCACATGGTCCAAAGCCAGCCTCCAAGGTCCATGTGGGTCTTTACTCTCCCAAGGGCAGACCACTTTACAGCCAGTGTGTGTACCCCTAGGCCTGAGGGGTGATCATGGGCAGCTGTCCGGCTATGAGTGTGGATAAAGCTTGAATGAGCAGATTGGTTGGTCCACACATATTCCTACAGTTGCCCAGTGGAGCCAGGGAAGGAAGAGAAAGGACAAGGCTGTGGGACAGAAGGGTCTCTTGTCCTGGACCTGCAAATGTTAGGGGTGGACCTGGAATGAGATAAATCACAGATTGAAATGTGTGCTATTCAGTGATCCCAGGAAATGTCTTTCTCTCTCCTATCCTCACAGTGACCACACAACTTATTATCTGAACCAGGGCACCGTTGAGTATAAAAGGAACCCTAACCGAACGGGATACCAGCTCAATAGGTGAAGCCAAGACTGTCCTGCAAATTGGGATATAAACTCATCCCAGCTACACCAAACTACAGGTAACAGCCTCCCCTGTAATGATGCCTCACTAACACCAAGCCCAGAGTTCCAAAACAACTGCTATCCATTGGCATCCAGCACTTTTCTTCCCGTAAGGTTCCATTTTCCCCTCATAGCGAGTGTTTATGCTTGGTACCCTCAAGAAGTAAATAAAACTTCATCGTTATCATGTACAACAAACTTCGGGTATATAATAGAAAGCACCGGATGTAGTTCCAGCTTCTGTTGTTTATCTGCAAAGGTTGTTCAATCTGTTAAATCTGTAGATTGGCAACCTAATAAATAGAAAATGAAATAAAAGGAAAACCTAAGAAACCAGAGAACTGTCGGAAATCTGCGAACACACCAAAGAAAACTGGATACTAGGATTCCTGACTGAGGTAGAAAATCAAAGATAAACAGTAAACAGAACCTTAAAGAAAATGTTGTGATGGCCTTTTCTGGAGCCAACCCTACACTAGGCCCGGAAACGCAGAATTTAATCCGGACCAGTCAATGTTTTCCAGAAGCTCACACCCCAGAGGAGGGAGTTTTTGGTAAGGCCTGAGGCCACATCCTTGGCACCTGGTTACTGTGTCTCCCTTGCTGCCTCTTGGCAAATTCCAGTAGCCTGATTTCCACTCATAGCTGTTACACAACACACACACACACACACACACACACACACACACACACGCACGCACTTTTTTCCTACAGTGCTTCCTGTCAGTCTGTCCTACTGTCTGCCATTATTTACATTAGAAGTTCTTAAACATGACCACTCATCACAATTACCCTGGGAGCTCCTCTGACATACAGATTCCCAAGCAGCACCCCACAGAGACTGAATCAGCAGGTCTGGGGTAGAGCCAAGACATTTCTACCCTTAGTAAACAACCCAGATGACTATGAAAGCAAAGCACTGGAGCCTGACGGGGGTGCAGCCGCACCCTCATGCTCTGTTTGTCCCAGCCTGCTCCTCCGTGGGGGTCTTCCCAGAGAGAAGGGAAGATGTTTTACCCAACACCCTGGCAAAAAGCACCACAACGAAAAGCTGTCCTTTCCTGCCGTGGCCAAGCTCCAACCAACTGCCAATTCCAACACATCCTGGAAGATTTCTGTATTCATTCCCTTTCATGAGAAACTGTTTGAGCTTTACTCAGAAATAAAAGTACACTCATGCAACAAGTTTATGCAAACTTCAGAATGGTCCATTTTTTACTGACAGTCTTTATTTCCTAATCCAATGTTGAAACTTTTCCTTTGAATGAAATTTTAACCCATTTCTTTGCCTTCTCTCCCTCTTCCTCCCCATCCTCCACACACCCATATTGTAATCTGTGAGTTTTGGGTTAAATTAATAATTCCCAAGGGCCTAACCCTTCTAAGAGAACACATCAGCATCTCCAGGAAACCATGTAATTTTTCCATTTGTGAAAATTAGCCAAATGTTTTCAAAGGATAAGAAACACTGCTGGCTTCGTTTTTGGTTCATCCAGAATACGGATGGGAAGAAATTATTGCAGTCAATAAACTTGAATTTTGTGTTTTACAAATAGCCTAGCATAATCAGAAATAAACCTAAATTTATAAGAGAAATGCTATTAGGTAGAAATCCCTCCTTGTCAATGGAAAGACTGACCACAGGAGTTCAGGCATCACTCTGGATCTTATCATCACAGGCAAATCCACAGGTAAGTCAGCTTTTGCAGGAGCAGAAGAGGTAAAAAGAGCTCTAGTCCCCCAGCACAGTTCCAAGGTTCAGCATTACCCAGCTCACTAGAGTCGGGGCTCTGATTGCCACTTCCCTGGGGAGCAGCTGCTGCCTGTCTCCAGGGATGTTCCCACAGATCTCAGGGATGGAGCCTTACAAGAGAGCTCTCTGATCTTGACACTGGAAAATCTCAATATGCTGCAAGGAAGTAAGTCAGTGCTAAGCATGGAATCCCAGTTCCATCCCACTGATATGCTTTTGGAAGGTATGAAGCTAAAAAGGTAAAAATAAAAAGACCAGACTCAAATGTGGAAAATGAACCCACTCACTTCCTGAACATGTGCTAAGCTGAAGAAATACTCCTCAATATACTAGTCCTTAGCATGCTGTTATTTAACTTAAGTCTCACTTCTCTTGCTTTATTGTTCTTTTCACTAAGCTTCAGATAATTTTCCTAAGGTAGTTTAAAAGTAAGGCTAAATGCTTACCTTCCATAAATCATAACTTCCATAAATCATAAGAAAGAAACTGTGTATAATCTCATTTGTGTAAACACAAATTTGTCACGAAATAGCTTAAAACAAAGTTTGGAAGAACATGCACAGAGACTTTCCCATTGGTTGGTTTGGGATGGTCCAAGATTTCTATTCCTCTTACTTAACTCTTTTCTTCTATAAACATTTATTACTTGTACGCCTTTCGAACTTAAAAAAAAAAGAAGTGGGAAGTATTGAAGGTATTTACCAATGGAAGTTATCAACATCAGACAGTGAAATTAATTATTTCAAAACTCTAGGGACAAATGGCTAACATTAGACTTCTGACAACATCGCTTCTTTTGCTGCATTATCCACCAGTGCCAAAAGTCCATCCACTAGTTGGATGGAAGTACTGTTGACTCTTGAACAACATGAGTTTGAACTGCAGGGATCCACTTACACATAGATCTTTTTCAGGAAATACTTACTACAGTACTACAGTATCTGGGGTTGGTTGAATCCATGGATGTGGAACCACGGATACATAACCACGGATACGGAGGGCCTACTGTAAAGTCATATGTGGATTTTTGACTGCTCAGAAGTCGGCACCCCTAACCTCCAGTTGTTCAAGGGTCTACTGTATTTGCCTGCAACATTATTTTGAAACAAGATGGGCACAAATGACAGCTTACTTACTCTCCTTAAATAGCCACTAATTCCACAAATTATCTGCCTTTTGTTCAAGACAGAGACGGCCACAGATAAAGTAAATAAGGATGTCTCCTATCAATGAACTGGAAAATGCATTCATTTAAAAATTACTCAGTGTCACAACTGACATTTCAATTGTACACTTCTTCTTGCTTCCACTTTTAATGGAGGCTATAAGGCAACAGGCACATAACAAATGTTCCCTAAGGGGATTTAAATTGGCTCTATTAATCTCTCTCTGACTTCAAGACAATGTTTAAAAATAAATGTCTGGCTTAACATTTTACAAAACCTTCTTTTTAAACATTAATTTTTCTTCTGTGCACCACAAGAGAGAAATTTTGCATTCAGGGTCTAAGTCAAGAGCAACTCAATGAGACTGAAATCACCCAAGGCAGCCTCCACCTCTTCATCTCAATCACTAAGTGGCTTGCTTGATCACACCTGAGACCCACTATCACTTACAACTGTCTTATCTTTAAGATCTGATATTCTGACAAACCTCCTACAGCTACCATCTCAAATTTTTCCACCTTGCCTCCTGTTGAATTTATCTTTCCCTGTTCTCTCCAGTTAATTTTGCTTTTTCTTCTTGTTTGAACCTCAGGCTTCTTAAACTAGGATATATATCCCCACCCTCATCCCAGTATAGGGCCTAATCATGGAAAAATGTGGCATATATTTTTAACTCTTTATTTTACTTAATAATAAATAGCTTAATACTTAAAATTAAAACAAATACAGATACATCATGGAATTTTAAATATATTAAAAATAAAGCTCAGGACTTTAGAACTTACAAAGCTTCTGATAGGCTACTTTAAGACTCCATGCCCTGGAGACAAGCTTCTCTTCTCTGTCATTATGAATATTTCATAAGAAACGTTTGAGAAGCATTAACCTAACCTATTCAGCCTCCTCTTGGCTTCACAGCCTATGGTTAACCATTCCCAACCAAATTCTCTCTGACCTCTGAGAATGCCTAGTACTCTTGACTCTCCATTAAAACCCTTACTTGGACTGACCCAATCCATCTCTTCTCAGTTAATTCCAGGGTGTCACTAGAGAAAGTCCCATTACAATACTTTGTAGAACTATGCCACTCAATCAGTCCTAGGCACTGGCCACCACTAGACAAGCCCCCTTTTTTATCTCTAATATACATCCTAACTTTTGCCAATTCTTTCATTTTCTTGAATGTACTTCTGACTTCCCCAAAGAACAGCTTCATTGCCCACTCTACAAAGATTGAGATGATTTTAAGTGAACTGCCTCAACTTTCTCTCTCTCTCCATGAAATGTCATAGGACATGGCACATAGTTTCTTTCTTCCCTCCCATCTTAAAGCAGTATCTCTATTCTTTTCTGAGACCAACCCCATGCTCCTGACCTACCTCTGCCAGCCTGCTCTTTCCATCTTCCCCACTATTTCTTGTATCTTCAGACTTTGTCTTTCCCCTCCTAGATGACGAAGACAATTACCTCTTTTGAAAAGGGATCATTTCTTAATACTGTTTCTCCCCAAGTTCTCCTCCTTTCATTATCAAACTTCTTGAAAGAATAGTTCACGTTCATGGAATTCACTTCTTCTCTTCCCATTGTCTTCTTGAGCCCCAGCAAATAGGCTTCCGCCTTCACCAAGCCAAGGCAACCATTCTCACTAAGGTGACAGGGACCCACTCATTACTATCCCAGCTCTCTGCTTGGAATTTGTCCCATTTCAACTCCCAAAGAATGGGCAAGTTGTCCTTAACCTTCTCTTCCTTTTCTTCATTCCACACCCTGTCTTATCACTTACCTCTCTGACTGCTCCTACCCAGTCTCATTCACCGGCTCCAACCTTCAGTCTTTTCTTCTATAGGCTATCTCTTGTGAACTGCATGCATCCCATGTCCTCAACAATCACCTCAGTGCAGAGGACTTTCAACTCCAGAGCCTTCAGCCCTTAGCCCAATACTGAGTCACTAGCCCATTTCTACTGCCTGCTGGGTAATCTCAAGCAGAAACCCAAGAATGGTCTGGTATGTGGAAAAGAATGAGTTTTCTATATGAGCAGTGGTTTGGCCTTGGCAAACCATGTAACATGAGTCCCAGTTAGTAAAAATAGTAGTACTTACCCCATAGGTTTGCTAGTGAGGATTCAGTGACATAAAAGTAGGAAATTCAATTTATTTATATTGATTTAAATAGAGCACTTACTGTTTGTCAGGAAGGCTTAAAATACAGGACTTTACAAATAATAACTCATTGAATCCCTACAAGGACGCTGTGAGGCAAGTAGTACTATTATCCCCATTTCACAGATGAAAACACTGAGACACAGCCAATTTGGGTAACCTCCCCAGGTTACACAGCTAATAAGTGGCAAAGCCTGATTCCAATCCAGGCAGTCTAGCCCCAAAAGCTACGCTAAGCTGCCTCTCTTTA
Organism: Monodon monoceros; assembly: GCF_005190385.1. Lineage (NCBI taxonomy): Eukaryota > Metazoa > Chordata > Mammalia > Artiodactyla > Monodontidae > Monodon > Monodon monoceros. The sequence continues at coordinate 47,802,019 of NW_021703768.1, forward strand.
TACTGCCTACCTGCCTTTTAATGCACTGCAGAAACCCAATTATTATTATTAAATCAAAAATCCGGAACATCAGGCCACCCCTGGAATTCAAATTTCTTTCATGACTTCCTGGTTAACGATACCAATCTTATAAACTACCACCCCTCATCAGCTTACTTCCTCTCTCACCCTCAGAACCTATTGCTGCCAAATCCTATTCCGTCCACCTCTGAAATGGTTGACTTACTCCCACCATCAGTGCTTTAGCTCCAGCCTATTTCATTAGTACATGGAAAAAAAAAAAAAAAAAAGAAAAGACCTCCTATATATTGGGACAATTAGTAAAATTTGCATAACAGACAGCAGTTGTATATCAATACTAAATTTCCCAATTTCAAAAACTGTACTGAAGTTACGTAAATGAAAGCTCTTAGTTTTAGGCAACGCACACTGAAATATTTAAGGGTAAAAGAGGCATGATGTCTGCAACTTACTCTCAAATGGTTTAGAAAAAACTCTTAGTAATATGTATATGTTAGAGAATGAGAGAATGGTAAAGCAAATGTGGCAAAATGTTAACAACTGGTAAATCCAGTGGAAGGATATTTCAAAGCTCTTTGGTTATTCTTGCAACTTTTCTCCAAATTTAGAATTATTTCAAAATACAAAGCTTAAAACAAAAAACCACCAGTCTCCTTGCTGCCCCTGACCATGGCCCTCTCCTGCCACTCCACTTCCCAAGTCTCTCCACCAGAACGTGGAAGGCAATCAAGTTCAAAGTACCCAGCTGGCATGCAAAGCAATGCATAACCTCCCCCACTTCTATTCCAATCTTCTGGCACCCTTCCCAACAGCATGCACAAACTCCCTCCCCACTGCTGGGTTCCCAATGCCCCCTGATCCCACCCCAGCCTCAGCATTTTCCTGCATCCAGGCCTTTGAAGAGGCTGTCACCTTTGCCTAGACTAGAACCCCCTTTCTTCCTAAAGATAAACATCAAGGTCATATCATTCCCTCAAAGCCTAATTGGAATCCTATTTCTTTCAAAATGGCTTCTCAGATCCACCCAGTTAGAATCTGTTCATCTTACCCAGCCTCCTAAAGCAGGTGTTTACCTCTCTGTAGAGCTTACCTCCATTCAACCTTGTACTAGAATTTTTATGTCTTTGATCTAGGAGATTGGGAGTTTGCAGAAGATGATAATAATGTGGTTTTCATCCTTACGCCTCCACCTTCTCTTACATAATTTTGCAGAAACTATGTATTTCATAACTCAGAAAATGTGTACTGCCAGGGCTGATCAGGGACACAGGGCAGCAGATAGGAAGGGACAGGAGAAGGCCACAGCTCTGGCAGTGAGCACGAAACCTGGGAAGTTCTTATTCGGGCACACGCCCTACTCTCTGCAGCTCCCACCTCTGCAAGGAAAGAAGAAAAGGAACAGCCTTCTGTGCTCAGTAACACCCTCCTGGGCTCGCCTTTAGAGAGTTCAGTTCCTGTCCCCTACCAGGAGCCCTGTTTGCAGTCAGTTCGGTCTGTCCCCCTGCCTCACACAGACCTCCCAGCATTTCTGCCCTGTGCTGGCCGTGTACCCAGCTGCTGCCAGCACAGAGAGTATGTGTGGAGCTTCCCTGGCTGCATGTGAGAGCTTCACCCAGGAGTCTAAGTGCTTGAGTGACTTTGCTTTCAATACTTTGCCTTTTCTATTTTTTTTAAGGAAAATAAAAATCAAGCCTTTAGAGAAAACTTACCCAAAACAGGAGTAGTAAACTTTTTTAAAAGTTCTAGGTAAAAAGCAAAGCAAGCATGCTCAAGAAAAATGGAACCTGAATGCCATTTGCCTTTCAAGTCATCTTTCCCCTAATGCCACTCTCCCTGAGAATCTTGGCCCTCTCCTTCTGGCACACACTGGTTCCTCTCAGATCAGGGCTCAGACCCAGCGTCCGTCTCTTCCTCTTACTGACAGAGACTTGGGCTCAACGGAGGTTAAGTAACTTGCCAAAGCTTAAGTTGCCCTAAAGTGGTTCCAAGTTTGTCAGCAGGTTTATTTGTTCTTCGGTTAGAGTTGAGGACCAAAGTCTGATATTTGGGAGTTGCACAATTATACCCAGAGAAGTAGATGAGATTCTTAAGAGAGAATAGGAGAAAAATATAAGGCCAAGACTAGGATGCTGGGAAAACCTGCATTTACGGGGTACAGTAAGCACCCTATTGTCCCCAAATATGGCCTTTCCATGAAAACTTCAGATGACTACTTCCTAAATCCCATCCTGTTGTGAGAAACGCCAATATTCACCACTCTTCAATCAGACTTAAATAAGACTCACTGCTATATATAAAATAAATAACCAGCAAGGACCTACTATATAGCACAGGGAACTATACTCAATATCTTGTAATAACCTATAATGGAAAAGAACCTGAAAAAAGAATATGTGTGTGTGTGTGTATAACTGAATCACTTTGCTGTGCACCTGAATCTAACACAACATTGTAAATCAACTACACGTCAATTTAAAAAAAGAAAACACCCCACTGTTTTTTTCTTTCATTCATTCAGCAAGTATAGATTGAATGTCTGGCACATATCAGAAGCTATTTTAGGTGCTAAGGATACAGTAGTGTACCAAACAGACTAAGTCCCTGTTTGCAGAGAATTTACCAGAACTACACATCACTTCCATAATATTGCAATATCTGAAAACTCAGAGACTTCCTAGAACAAGTGATTTATTCCCTATGAACTTCACCTCTGTTAAATGCGAACATCAAAACTCTACCACCGGGCTTCCCTGGTGGCTCAGTGGTTGAGAGTCCGCCTGCCGATGCAGGCGACACGGGTTTGTGCCCCGGTCCGGGAAGATCCCACATGCCGCGGAGCGGCTTGGCCCGTGAGCCATGGCCGCTGATCCTGCGCGTCCAGAGCCTGTGCTCCGCAACGGGAGAGGCCACAACAGTGAGAGGCCCGCGTACCGCAAAAAAAAAACCAACAAAAAACACAACTCTACCACATATATCACATAGGATTGCAGTGAGAATTGGGTGAAATAGCATCTATAAGGTGCCTAGTACAGAGCCTCACATTCAGTAGATAATCAATAAACAGTAACATGTGATTATCATTACACACTACCCTAAAATCAGAGTCATCATTCACTTGTCTCTCAGGACTAAACCTTACAAATAATACTGTCACTATGTCCTAAATCTAGTCATTCAGATACATCCCTCACAATTTTTTCTATTTCTGTACTCAACTGTGTAGTATACTCAATACTTTATCTTCAAGTGTAATTCAAAACTGTAGAATTACAAGTTTTCTATTTTTCCTAATATATATTAAATTCATAAGCAATTGTTAAAATTTAAAAGGTTCCATTCATGTGACATAGCACCTAAAATTAACTCAGATATCACTGGAAATATGCTGGGTCTACTTTGGGAAACACTTCTCCATATGCTCAACTTTACAGAGCTGATCTCAATATCTAAATTTGGCTTATTTAAATGAAACACATTTTAGAGAGCTCCAGAGTCTGCCATCCTCTCACAGTTTCCCCTGCTGCTCCCCTAAGGCAGCCTCCCTTTAACATGACTGTCATAGCTTACCATCTTCTACCCTTGAAACTAGATCATGTCTCTCCCTTGCCCCCAATCCAACAATGGATTCCCATCTCCTTAGAATAAATGCAAAGACCTTACTGCACTCTACCAAGGCCCTACATGATCTGGCCTCTGCCTGTCTCCCCACCACACTTTCTACCACTCTTCCCACTGGCAACATAGCTGCAGCTTTACTGGATATTATTCAGGCAGCCTCTGCATCTGCTTTTCCTCTGCCTGCAGCATCCTTCCCAGGTCATCACAGCTCACTCCCTGACTTCAGAGGCCTTCCGTGAATACTTGCTCACTCCTCCATCACCATCATTCTTGCTCACCTTGCTCTATTTTCTCCATAACACTTATCACTACTAAACATCAAATGATGTGCATTCCTGCACTTGTTTCCTGTCTGTCAAGCCCCTTTAGACTGTAAGCTTCAGGAGGGCCTGCCTTTTGTCTGTATTGCACACTACTGTATTACTAATGCCTGAAATGCTATGGAAGCCACTCATCAAATATTTGGTGATTGAAGGCATGAGCGAATGCACAAAGCGTGGATAATGAGTATTCTTTGAAACATGCTCAGTTTGAGGTTTCTTGAGGACTCATAGAGTGGGCAGTAAGAAATGCAAACATGGAGTTTAGGACAAAGGAAAGCAAAAAGCAAGAACACCGGAAAGCAAGACTAAAAATGCACAGACCCACCCACCAAAGTCCTCCAAATGCTACTGGAATATTGGCCCCAAAATACAGAAATTAGTTGGAAGCAGAACTCATGGATGGATATTGATAGAATTGGAAAAGAACTCACTTCATTATACAAGAATTTGTGGTGCTTAATTTGGTTTAAAAAGGAGGGGGGAGGCATATAAGTAAATAAAATAGATTTTTTATTTTAGCCTTTAATGACAAGCTACTCCCTCACCAAGCTTTGAAAACAAGTAACAAGATAGCATTTGGGTTTTTTTCTTTCTGCCCAGTCTATAAAAGTGCTAATGAACAGTAAAACTTCCAAAATGAAGACTGCAAAGATGGAGAAAGAAAGTGAAATGACATCTGGGAGACTGAGGCCCCAATTCATGGCCTCCCTATATCTATACCCTTGACCCATAGCTTTGTATTCATTCATTCTGACCCTGAGTTACACCATGACTTGCTTTGGCCAATGGGATATTAGCAAATGTGACAGTAATCGAGCCTTGAAAAGCACATGTGTCTTGCCACCTACCCGCTTGCATGACTGGGCTTTCATGCTTTTGGACCCCGGCCACCACCATGAGGACATTCCTGGACCAGCCTGCTGGAGGTATGAGAGCAGGGATGAGAGAAACATGGAGGAGTATTGACTTTCCCCAATCAAGGGCATCATAGACTCCCAGCTAACCACCAATGCATGAGGAAGCCCAGGTAAAATAATCAGAATCTGGCTTCAATAAACAGAACTCCCCCACCCAACCAGTAGACTCATAAAAAATAATAAATGGTTGTCATTTCAAGATACTATGCTTTGGAGTAGCTGGTTACCCAGCAATAGCTAACTGATATAACTTGGATAATTACCCTCCAAATAACTGAGATTAAAAATGGACAAGTTACAATGGACAAGCTAAAATGACGTTACCTAAGCAAAAGAGGGCTTAAGTTTCTAATTAAAGTTTTTTAAATCATTTGAAAACAACAGGAATATGAGAAAATATGTGCAATGTAACTGCAATTCAAAGCTAAATTATTAGCTTCCTTTTACATTATAAAAGTGGGGTGGGAGAGACGAGGGGAAGATGGTGGAAGGGTAAGACACGGAGATCACCTTCCTCCCCACAGATACATCAGAAATACATCTACACGTGGAACGACTCCGACAGAACACCTACTGAACGCTGGCAGAAGACCTCAGACCTCCCAAAACGCAAGAAACTCCCCACGTACCTGGGTAGGGTGGGACCTGCACCACTGGGAGGGAGCTGTGAAGCAGGAAAGGTTTCCACACGCTAGAAGCCCCTTCGCTGGCGGAGACTGCGGGTGGCAGAAGGGGAAAGCTTCGGAGCCGCGAAGGAGAGCACAGCAACAGGGGTTCGGAGGGCAAAGCGGAGAGATTCCCGCACAGAGGATCAGGGCCGACCGGCACTCACCAGCCCGAGAGGTTTGTCTGCTCACCCGCCAGGGCGGGCGGGGGCTGGGAGCTCAGGCTCAGGCTTCGGTCGGAGCGCAGGGAGAGGACTGGGGTTGGTGGCTTGAACACAGCCTGCAGGGGGTTAGTGTGCCACGGCTAGCCAGAAGGGAGTCCGGCGAAAATCTGGAGCTGCCGCAGAGGCAAGAGACTTGTTCTTCCCTCTTTGTTTCCTGGTGCGCGAGGAGAGGGGATTAAGAGCGCTGCTTAAAGGAGCTCTAGAGATGGGCGCGAGCCGCGGCTAAAAGCGCAGACCCCAGACACGTGCATGAGACGCTAAGGCTGCTACTGCCGCCACCAAGAAGCCTGTGTGCGAGCACAGGTCACTATCCACACCCACCTTCCGGAGAGCCTGTGCAGCTCGCCACTGCCAGGGTCCCGGGATCCAGGGACAACTTCCCTGGGAGAACGCACGGCGCGCCTCAGGCTGGTGCAACGTCACGCCGGCCTCTGCCGCCGCAGGCCCGCCCACTCGGTGCCTCTCCCTCCCCCCGGCCTGAGTGAGGTAGAGCCCCCGAATCAGCGGCTCCTTTAACCCTGTCCTGTCTGAGCTGAAGAACAGACGCCCTCGGGCGACCTACACACAGAGGTGGGGCCAAATCCAAAGCTGAGCCCCTGGGAGCCGTGAGAACAAAGAAGAGAAAGGGAAATCTCTCCCAGCAGCCTCAGGAGCAGCGGATTAAAGCTCCACAATCAACTTAATATACCCTGCATCTTTGGAATATATGAATAGACAACAAATCATGCCAAATTGAGGAGGTGAACCTTGAGAGCAAGATTTATGATTTTTTTCCCCTTTTCCTCTTTTTGTGAGTGTGTATGTATATGCTTCCGTGTGAGATTTTGTCTGTATAGCTTTGCTTCAACCATTTGTCCTAGGGTTCTATCCATCCGTTTTTTTTAATATATTTTTTTCTTAATAATTATTTTTTATTTTAATAACTTTATTATATTTTATCTTACTTTGTTTTATTTTACTTTATCTTCTTTCTTTCTTTCTTTTTTTCTTCCTTCCCTCCTTCCTTCCTTCCTCCCTACCTCCCTCCCTCCCTCCCTTCTTTCTTCCTTTCCTTCCTTCTTTCTTTCTTTCTTTCTTTCTGCTTCCACTAATTCTTTCTTTCTACTTTTTCTCCCTTTTATTCTGAGCCGTGTGGATGAAAGGCTCTTGGTGCTGCAGCCAGGAGTCAGTGCTGTGCCTCTGAGGTGGGAGAGCCAACTTCAGGACACTGGTCCACAAGAGACCTCCCAGCTCCACATAATTTCAAATGGCGAAAATCTCCCAAAATCTCTCAACACCAGCACCCAGCTTCACTCAACGACCAGCAAGCTACAGTGCTGGACACCCTATGCCAAACAACTAGCAAGACAGGAACACAACCCCACCCATTAGCAGAGAGGCTGCCTAAAATCATAATAAGTCCACAGATACCCCAAAACACACCACCAGATGTGGACCTACCCACCAGAAAGACAAGATCCAGCCCCATCCACAAGAACACAGGCACTAGTCCCCTCCACCAGGAAGCCTACACAACACACTGAACCAACCTTAGCCACTGGAGACAGACACCAAAAACAACGGGAACTATGAACCTGCAGCCTGCAAAAAGGAGACCCCAAACACAGTAAGATAAGCAAAATGAGAAGACAGAGAAATATGCAGCAGATGAAGGAGCAAGGTAAAAACCCACCAGACCAAACAAATGAAGAGGAAATAGGCAGTCTACCTGAAAAAGAATTAAGACTAATGATAGTAAAGATGATCCAAAATCTTGGAAATAGACTGGAGAATATACAAGAAATATTTAACAAGGACTCAGAAGAACTAAAGAGCAAACAAACAATGATGACAACACAATAAATGAAATTAAGAATTCTCTAGAAAGAATAAATAGCAGAATAACTGAAGCAGAAAAACAGATAAGTGGGCTGGCAGATAAAATAGTGAAAATAACTACTGCAGAGCAGAATAAAGAAAAAGGAATGCAAAGAACTGAGGACAGTCTCAGAGACCTCTGGGACAACATTAAACGCACCAACATTCGAATTATAGGGGTCCCAGAAGAAGAAGAGAAAAAGAAAGGGACTGCGAAAATATTTGAAGAGATTATAATTGAAAACTTCCCTAATATGGGAACGGAAATAGTTAACCAAGTCCAGGAAGCACAGAGAGTCCCATGCAGGATAAATCCAAGGAGAAATACGCCAAAACACATATTAATCAAACTGTCAAAAATTAAATACAAAGAAAACATATTAGAAGCAGCAAGGGAAAAATAACAAATAACACACAAGGGAATCCCCATAAGGTTAACAGCTGATCTTTCAGCAGAAACTCTGCAAGCCAGAAGGGACTGGCAGGACATATTTAAAGTGATGAAGGAGAAAAACCTGCAACCAGGATTACTGTACCCAGCAAGGATCTCATTCAGATTTGATGGAGAAATTAAAACCTTTACAGACAAGCAAAAGCTGAGAGAGTTCAGCACCACCAAACCAGCTTTACAACAAATGCTAAAGGAACTTCTCTAGGGAAGAAATACAAGAGAAGGAAAAGACCTACAATAACGAACCCTAAACAATTAAGAAAATGGGAATAGAAACATACATATCGATAATTACCTTAAATGTAAATGGACTAAATGCTCCCACCAAAAGACACAGATTGGCTGAATGGATACAAAAACAAGACCCATATATATGTTGTCTACAAGAGACCCACTTCAGACCTAGAGACACATACAGACTGAAAGTAAGGGGATGGAAAAAGATATTCCATGCAAATGGAAACCAAAAGAAAGCTGGAGTAGCAATTGTCATATCACACAAAATAGACTTTAAAATAAAGACTATTAGAAGAGATAAAGAAGGACACTACATAATGATCAAGGGATCGATCCAAGAAGAAGATATAACAATTGTAAATATTTATGCACCCAACATTGGAGCACCTCAATACATAAGGCAAATACTAACAGCCATAAAAGGGGAAATCAACACCAACACATTCATAGTAGGGGACTTTAACACCCCACTTTCACCCATGGACAGATCATCCAAAATGAAAATAAATAAGGAAACACAAGCTTTAAATGATACATTAAACAAGATGGACTTGATTGATATTTATAGGACAGTCCATCCAAAAAACAACAGAATACACATTTTTCTCAAGTGCTCATGGAACATTCTCCAGGATAGATCATATCTTGGGTCACAAATCAAGCCTTGGTAAATTTAAGAAAATTGAAATTGTATCAGGTTTCTTTTCTGACCACAAGCTATGAGACTAGATATCAATTACAGGAAAAGATCTGTAAAAAATACAAACACATTGAGGGTAAACAGTACACTACTTAATAACTAAGTGATCACTGAAGAAATCAAAGAGGAAATCAAAAAATACCTAGAAACAAATGACAATGGAGACACAATGACCCAAAACCTATGGGATGCAGCAAAAGCAGTTCTAAGAGGGAAGTTTATAGCAATACAAGCCTACCTGAAGAAACAGGAAACATCCCGAATAAACAACCTAACCTTGCACCTAAAGCAATTAGAGAAAGAAAAACAAAAATACCTCAAAGTTAGCAGAAGGAAATCATAAAAATCAGATCAGAAATAAATGAAAAAGAAATGAAGGAAACGATGGCAAAGATCAATAAAACTAAAAGTTGGTTCTTTGAGAAGATAAACAAAATTGATAAACCATTAGCCAGGCACATCAAGAAAAAAAGGGAGAAGACACAAATCAATAGAATTAGAAATGAAAAAGGAGAAGTAACAACTGACACTGCAGAAATACAAAAGATCATGAGAGATTACTACAAGCAACTCTATGCCAATAAAATGGACCACCTGGAAGAAATGGACAAATTCTTAGAAAGGCACAACCTGCCAAGACTGAATCAGGAAGAAATAGAAAATATGAACAGACCAATCACAAGTAATGAAATTGAAACTGTGATTAAAAATCTTCCAACAAACAAAAGCCCAGGACCAGATGGCTTCACAGGCGAATTCTATCAAACATTTAGAGAAGAGTTAACACCTATCCTTCTCAAACTCTTCCAAAATATAGCAGAGGGAGGAACACTCCCAAACTCATTCTACGAGGCCACCATCACCTTGATACCAAAACCAGACAAGGATGTCACAAAGAAAGAAAACTACAGGCCAATATCACTGATGAACATATATGCAAAAATCCTCAACAAAATACTAGCAAACAGAACCCAACAGCACATTAAAAGAATCATACACCATGATCAAGTGGGGTTTATTCCAGGAATGCAAGGAGTCTTCAATATACGCAAATCAATCAATGTGATAAACCATATTAACAAACTGAAGGAGAAAAACCATATGATCATCTCAATAGATGCAGAGGAAGCTTTTGACAAAATTCAACACCCATTTATGATAAAAACCCTCCAGAAAGTGGGCATAGAGGAAACTTTCCTCAACATAATAAAGGCCATATATGACAAACCCACAGCCAACATCATCCTCAATGGTGAAAAACTGAAAGCATTTCCACTAAGATCTGGAACAAGACAAGGTTGCCCACTCTCACCATTCTTATTCAACATACTTTTGGAAGTTTTAGCCACAGCAATCAGAAAAGAAAAGGAAATAAAAGGAATCCAAATCGGAAAAGAAGAAGTAAAGCTGTCACCTTTGCAGATGACATGATACTCTACATAGAGAATCCTAAAGATGCTACCAGAAAACTACTAGAGCTAATCAATGAATTTGGTAAAGTAGCAGGATACAAAATTAATGCACAGAAATCTCTGGCATTCCTATACACTAAGTATGAAAAATCTGAAAGTGAAATCAAAAAAACACTCCCATTTACCATTGCAACAAAAAGAATAAAATATCTAGGAATAAACCTACCTAAGGAGACAAAAGACCTGTATGCAGAAAGCTATAAGACACTGATGAAAGAAATTAAAGATGATACAAACAGATGGAGAGATATACCATGTTCTTGGATTGGAAGAATCAACATTGTGAAAATGACTCTACTACCCAAAGCAATCTACAGATTCAGTGCAATCTCTATCAAACTACCACTGGCATTTTTCACAGAACATGTCATGAAGAACCTAGGGGTAAGACAGGAATAAAGAGACAGACCTACTAGAGAATGGACTTGAGGATATGGGGAGGGGGAAGGGTAAGCTGTGACAAAGCGAGAGAGAGGCATGGACATATATACACTACCAAACGTAAGGTAGTTAGCTGGTGGGAAGCAGCCACATAGCACAGGGAGATCAGCTCGGTGCTTTTTGACCGCCTGGAGGGGTGGGATAGGGAGGGTGGGAGGGAGGGAGACGCAAGAGGGAAGAGATATGGGAACATATGTATATGTATAACTGATTCACTTTGTTATAAAGCAGAAACTAACACACCATTGTAAAGCAATTATACTCCAATAAAGATGTAAAAAAAAAAAAAAGTGGGGTGATATTTTACAAGCATAAATATCTGACACACAGTAGACTGGTGGTTCTCTTTGTGGGCTCCAATAAAAACAAAATGGAGGGCTTCCCTGGTGGCACAGTGGTTGAGAGTCTGCCTGCCAATGCAGGGGGCCCGGGTTCAAGCCCTGGTCTGGGAAGATCCCACATGCTGCGGAGCAACTAGGCCCATGAGCCACAACTACTGAGCTTGCGTGTCTGAAGCTTGTGCTCCACGACATAAGAGGCCACGACAGTGAGAGGCCCACGCACCGCGATGAAGAGCGGCCCCCACTTGTTGCAACTAGAGAAGGCCCTCGCACAGAAACGAAGACCCAACACAGCCAAAATTTAATTAATTAATTTTTTAAAAAAAAGGAAACACATATGTTTTCTTCACCCTTCAGTCATTCTACCCTAGCCTCATCACTTCTATTTTCCATAGCACTAGAGTGTATTTTCATTAAACTATTCCTTCTTTCATATCAAAAAAATTAACAACCTTCCTGTGTGCATATGAAATTCATTCACAGAACTGTAGCTAAAATAAACCAACCATAATTTTCTTCTATTCAGTCTTTTGTGCTGACATAAGCACTATCTTCTTCCTCTTCCAAGGTTACCCTTCTTCCTTTTTCCTTTGCACGTTTCCCAGGAGGTCTGCACGAAAGCATAAACTTTCACATTAGACAGGTGAATAAGGAAGCAGACACAGAGCAATGCATACACTGTTTGAAGAAGTTTTCCCGCCCGACCTCCTTCACTCTCACAGCCTCGCACCCAGCCACAATTTTAGTCTCGCAGAATCCATTTTATATTCTGTTCCATAAACATATATATCTTTGTATAAAAAGAAACCAGACAAAATTGAGAATGTTATTAAAGATACAAGTAATAATACACTGGTAGAGTCCGCTCTGTGCTCAGCCCCACGCTGCCCCTCACATGGTGTCTTAGTCCATTCAGGCTGCCATACCAAAATACCACAGGCTGGGTGGCTCATAAACAGCAGAAATTTATTTCTCACAGTTCTGGAAGCTGAGATCAGGGTGCCGGTATGGCTGAGTGAGGGCCCTCTTCCAAGTTGCAGACTTCTTGTTTTATCCTCAAGTGGCAGAAGGGGCTAGGGAACTCTGTGGGGCTCTCTACAAGGGCACTAGCCTCATTCATCAGGGCTCTGCCCTCATGACTGATCACCTCCTAAAGGGCTCACCTCCTAATACCAGCATACTGGGCACTGGGATTTCAACATATGAATTTTGAGGGGATACAAACATTCAGCCCATAGCACGTGGTCAGCAGAGCCTGGATTCTTGTCTCCCTTTTACAGGCAGGGACACTGAAGTTGGGGGTGGCAGTGTGACACTTCCTCGAGGTTTCTCTTCCATAAAGTGACTAAATCAGAATTCAAACCCAAGTTCAGAGTCCTTTTCTGTACACTATGCTCCAGAGTAATACACTGTTGTAAAATTCAAAACAATTTTTTCACAGAAAAGAATAAAAACAGGGATATATGTAAGAAGAAAGATAAAAAACAGAGATCTATATGTGACAAAAGAGACAACAGAGGCATTTACATTTACATAGGACAATTGTGTAAGAAAAGCAGCTACTAACTGCTACCATTTCTAGTACATTCTACAGAACACAATGGAAATCCACATAATTTTATGTCATGTTATGTACCGATAACAGTAGAACAACAAACTTTGCACATATTTTCACCTCCTCTTAATGTTCTAACTGCGCTGTTGTAGGCTGTTTATTCCTTAGCCAACACAGGCTACTGCAAAAAATTCTGTTTGTTATTTTTTAATTTTTGATTATTTTATTTTTTTATACAGCAGGTTCTTATTAGTTATCCATTTTATACGTATTAGTGTATAAATGTCAATCCCAATCTCCCAATTCATCACTCCACCACCTGCCCCCTGCCACCTTACCCCCCTGGGGTCCATACATTTGTTCTCTACATCTGTGTCTCAACTTCTGCCCTGCAAACCGGTTCATCTGAACCATTTTTCTAGATTCCACATACATGCGTTAATATGATATTTGTTTTTCTCTTTCTGACTTACTTCAGACAGTCTCTAGATCCATCCACGTCTCTACAAATGACCTAATTTCATTCCTTTTTATGGCTAATATTCCATTGTACATATGTACCACATCTTCTTTATCCATTCATCTCTCAATGGGCATTTAGATAGCTTCCAGGACCTGGCTATTGTAAATAGTGCTGCAATGAACATTGGGGTGCATGTGTCTTTTTGAATTATAGTTTTATCTGGGTATATGCCCAGTAATGGGATTGCTGGGTGATATGTTAATTCTATTTGTAATTTTTTAAGGAACCTCCATACTGTTCTCCATAGTGGCTATATCAATTTACATTCCCACCAGCAGTGCAAGAGTTCCCTTTTCTCCACACCCTCTCCAGCATTTGTTGTTTGTAAATTTTCTGATGATTCCCACTCTAACTGGTGTGAGGTGATACCTCATTGTAGTTTTGATTTGCATTTCTCTAATAATTAGTTATGTTGAGCAGCTTTTCATGTGCTTTTTGGCCATCTGTATGTCTTCTGCCCATTTTTTGATGGGGTTGTTTGTTTTTTTAATATTGAGCTGTTTATATATTTTAGAGATTATCCTTTGTCCGTTGATTTGTTCGCAAATATTTTCTCCCATTCTGAGGGTTGTCTTTTCATCTTGTTTGTAGTTTGCTTTGCAAAAGCTTTTTAGTTTCATTAGGTCCCATTTCTTTATTTTTGTTTTAATTTCCATTACTCTAGGAGGTGGATCAAAAAAGATCTTGCTGGGATTTTTGTCAAAGAGTGTTCTGCCTATGTTTTCCTCTAAGAGTTTTATAGTATCCAGTCATACATTTAGGTCTCTAATCCATTTTGAGTTTATTTTTGTGTATGGTGTTAGGGAGTGTTCTAATTTCATTCTTTTACATGTAGCTGTCCAGTGTTCCCAGCACCACTTATTGAAGAGACTGTCTTTTCTCCATTGTATATCCTTGCCTCCTTTGTCATAGATTAGTTGACCATAGGTGTGTGGGTTTACCTCTGGGCTTTCTATCTTGTTCCATTGATCTATGTTTCTGTTTTTGTGCCAGTACCATATTGTCTTGATTACTGTTGCTTTGTAGTGTAGTCTGAAGTAAGGGAGTCTGTTTCCTCCAGCTCCATTTTGTTCCCTCAAGTCTGCTTTGGCTATTTGGGATCTTTTGTGTCTCCATACAAAATTTAAGGCTTTTTGTTCTAGTTCGGTAAAAAATGCCATTGGTAAGGGATTGCACTGAATCTGTAGATTGCTTTGGGTAGTATAGTCACTTTCACAGTATTGATTCTTCCAATCCAAGAACATGGTATATCTCTCCATCTGTTGGTATCATCTTTAATTTCTTTCATCAGTGTCTTACAGTTTTCTGCATACAGGTCTTTTGTCTCCCTGGGTAGGTTTATTCCAAGGTATTTTATTCTTTTTGTTGCAGTGGTAAATGGGAGTGTTTCCTTAATTTCTCTTTCAGATTTTTCATCATTAGTGTATAGGAATGCAAGAGATTTCGGTGCATTAATTTTGTATCCTGCAACTTTACCAAATTCATTGATGAGCTCTACTAGTTTTCTGATGGCATCTTTAGGATTCACTATGTATAGTATCATGTCATCTGCAAACAGTGAGAGTTTTACTTCTTCTTTTCCAAATTGGATTAATTTTCTTTTCTTCTCTGATTGCCATGGCTAGGACTTCGAAAACTATGTTGAATAGTAGTAACAAGACTGGACATCCTTGTCTTGTTCCTGATCTTAGAAGAATTGCTTTCAGGTTTTTACCTTTGACAATGATGTTTGCTGTGGGTCTGTTGTATATGGACTTTATTATGTTGAGGTAGGTTCCCTCTATGCCCGCTTACTGGAGAGTTTTTTTTATCATAAATGTGTGTTGAATTTTGTCAAAACCTTTTTCTGCATCTATTGAAATGATCATATGGTTTTTATTCTTCAATTTGTTAATATGGTGTATCATATTGATTGATTTGCATATATTGAAGAATCCATGCATCTCTGGGATAAATCCCACTTGATCATGGTGTATGATCCTTTTAATGTGTTGTTGGATTCTGTTTGCTAGTATTTTGTTGAGGATTTTTGCATTTATATTCATGAGTGATATTGGTCTGTAATCTTCTTTTTTTGTAGTATCTTTGTCTGGTTTTGGTATCAGGGTGATGGTAGCCTCATAGAATGAGTTTGGGAGTATTCCTTCCTCTGCAATTTTCTGGAAGAGTTTGAGAAGGATAGGTGTTAGCTCTTCTCTAAATCTTTGATAGAATTCACCTGTGAAGCCATCTGGTCCTGGACTTTTGTTTGCTGGAAGATATTTAATCACAGTTTCAATTACATTACTTGTGATTGGTCTGTTCATATTTTCTATTTCTTCCTGGTTCAGTCCTGGAAGGTTATATCTTTCTAAGAAATTGTCCATTTCTTCCAGGTTGTCCACTTTATTGGCATAGAGTTGCTTGTAGTAGTCTCTTAGGATGCTTTGTATTTCTGCAGTGTTTGTTGTGACTTCTCCTTTTTCATTTCTAATTTTATTGATTTGAGTCCTCTCCCTGTTTTTCCTGATGAGTCTGGCTAATGGTTTATCAATTTTGTTTATCTTCTTGAAGAACCAGCTTTTAGTTTTATTGATCTTTGCTATTGTTTTCTCTGTTTCTATTTCATTTATTTCTGCTCTGATCTTTATGATTTCTTTCCTTCTGCTAACTTTGGGTTTTGTTTGTTCTTCTTTCTCTAGTTCCTTTAGGCGTAAGGTTAGATTGTTTATTTAAGATTTTTCTTGTTTCTTGAGGTAGGCTTGTATTGGTATAAGCTTTCCTCTTAGAACTGCTTTTGCTGCATCCCATAGGTTTTGGATCGTTTTGTCTTCATTGTAATTTGTCTCTAGGTATTGATTTCCTCTTTGATTTCTTCAGTGATCTCTTGGTTATTTAGTGATATATTGTTTAGCCTCCATGTGTTTGTGTTTTTTATGGTTTTTTCCCTGTAACTGATTTCTAGTCTCTTAGCGTTGTGGTCAGAAAAGATGACTGATATGATGTCAATTTTCTTAAATTTACTGAGGCTTGATTTGTGACCCAAGATGTGATCTATCCTGGAGAATGTTCTGTGCACACTTGAGAAGAAAGTGTAATCTGCTGTTTTTGGATGGAATGTCCTATAAATATCAATTAAATCTATCTGGTCTATTGTGTCATTTAAAGCTTGTGTTTCCTTATTTATTTTCATTTTGGATGATCTGTCCATTTGTGTGAGTTGTTAACGTCCCCCACTATTATTGTGTTACTGTCAATTTCCTCTTTTATAGCTGTTAACAGTTGCCTTATGTACTGAGGTGCTCCTATGTTGTGTGTGTATATATTTATAATTGTTATATCTTCTTGGATTGATCCCTTGATCATTATGTAGTGTCCTTCCTTGTCTCTTGCAACATTCTTTATTTTAAAGTCTATTTTATCTGATCGCTACTCCAGCTTTCTTTTGATTTCCATTTGCATTGAATATCTTTTCCCATCTGCTCACTTTCAGTCTGTATGTGTCCGTAGGTCTGAAGTGAGTCTCTAGTACACAGCATATAGATGGGTCTTGTTTTTGTATCCATTCAGCGAGTCTGTGTCTTTTGGTTGGAGCATTTAATCCATTCACGTTTAAGGTAATTATATGTATGTTCCTATTACCATTTCCTTAGTCGTTATGGGTTTGTTATTATAGGTCTTTTTCTTCTCTTGTGTTTCCTGCCTACAGAAGTACCTTTAGCAGTTGTTTTAAAGCTGGTTTGGTGATGCTGAATTCTCTTAGTGTTTGCTTGTCTGTAAAAGTTTTAATTTCTCCCTCAAATCTGAATGAGATCCTTGCCAGGTAGGTAATGTTGGTTTTAGGTTCTTCCCTTTCATCACTTTTTTTTTTTTTGCGTTACGCGGGCCTCTCACTGTTGTGGCCTCTCCCGTTGCGGAGCACAGGCTCCGGATGCACAGGCTCAGCGGCCATGGCTCACGGGCCCAGCCGCTCCACGGCATGTGGGATCTTCCCAGGCCAGGGCACAAACCCGTGTCCCCTGCATCGGCAGGCAGACTCTCAACCACTGCGCCACCAGGGAAACCCCATTCTTTTTTCTTTATTGTCTTCTGCAGCAGTGAATTCCACCATTCTGTCTTCCAGGTCACTTATCCGTTCTGCCTCAGTTATTCTGCTATTGATTCCTTCTAGTGTAGTTTTCATTTCAGTTATTGTATTGTTCATCTCTGTTTGTTTGTCCTTTAATTCTTCTAGGTCTTTGTTAAACATTTCTTGCATCTTCTCAATCTTTGCCTCCATTCTTTATCCGAGGTCCTGGATCATCTTCACTATAATTATTCTGAATTCTTTTTCTGGAAGGTTGCTTATCTCCACTTCTTTTAGTTGTTTTTCTGGGGTTTTATCTTGTTCCTTCATCTGGTACATAGCCCTCTGCCTTTTCATCTTGTCTGTCTTTCTGTGCATGTGGTTTTCGTTCCACAGGCTGCAGGATTGTAGTTCTTCTTGCTTCTCCTGTCTGCCTTCTGGTGGATGAGGCTATCTAAGAGGCTTGTGCAGGTTTCCTGATAGGCGGGACTGGTGGTGGGTAGAGCTGGGTGTTGCTCTGGTGGGCAGAGCTCAGTAAAACTTTAATCCGCTTGTCTGCTGATGCCTGGGGCTGGGTTACCTCCCTGTTGGTTGTTTGGCCTGAGGCGACCCAACACCGGAGCCTATCCAGCTCTTTGGTGGGGCTAATGGCAAACTCTGGGAGGGCTCATGCCAAGGAGTACTTCCCAGAACTTCTGCTGCCCGTGTCCTTGTCCCCACAGTGAGCCACAGCCACCCCCCACCTCTGCAGGAGACCCTCCAACACTAGCAGGTAGGTCTGGTTCAGTCTCCTATGGTGTCAGTGCTCCTTCCCCTGGGTTCCGATGCACACACTACTTTGTTTGTGCCCTCCAAGAGGGGATTCTCTGTTGCCCCCAGTCCTGTCGAAGTCCTGGAATAAAATCCTGCTAGCCTTCAAAGTCTGATTCTCTAGGAATTCCTCCTCCTGTTGCCGGACCCCCAGATTGGGAAGCCTGACATGGGGCTCAGAACCTTCACTCCAGTGGGTGGACTTCTGTGGTATAAGTGTTCTCCAGTCTGTGAGTCACCCACCCAGCACTTATGGGATTTGATTTTATTGTGATTGCGCCCCTCCTACCATCTCATTGTGGCTCCTCCTTTGTCTCTGGATGAGGGGTATCCTTCTTGGTGAGTTCCAGTGTCTTCCTGTCAATGATTGTTCAGCAGTTAGTTATGATTCCAGGGCTCCCACAAGAGGGAGTAACCGCACATCCTTCTACTCTGCCATCTTGAACCAATCTCTCCCAATAAATTCTAGTTTATCAAAAATATATCTAGGAGAGACAGTGCTCCGGATAACTGAATTTGCCGATTAATTGAGACTACTAAACAAAGTAACATCTCATTTATTTCAGACTCTGCCCAGATTAAAAGATTGAATACAGGGTTTGATAAACGTTTTCTGTAAAAGGTCGGATGGTTAAATTCTTTAGGCTTTGCAGGCCATATGGCCTCTGCAGCAACTACTAAACTCTACCCTGGTGTGAAAGCAGCAGCAGACAATATACAAACAAATGAGTGTAGATATATTCCAATAAAGTTTTATTTATAAAAACAGGTTTGGCCCACAAACAGTAGTTTGCCAATCCCTGTTGTGAAACATATCCCTCACCCAGAAGGGAAAAATGCACTCATGTTCTTATTTACTCTGAAGGGAGGACTGACATCCTGAGTGAAGTCTTATTCTCTCTTTTGTACACAATTTTTAAAAACTGGGCTATATTCTTGCTTACAACCTATAGCAAAATTGAAGCAGGTATTTCAAATCAAGGGTGCTAGTGTAGGCCAGTATAGTGAAGGCCAAAATCCTTCAGAACGCAGCCAGAGGACTGAAACAGCAGAGCAGTCTGTATCAGCTACTTTAGGGGCAAAACACTCTCCCTAAGCACTTTAACATCATCTTAATGATTTTAATATCACATGACTCAATATCACTTACTTAGAATGATGACTCTGAATCAACAAAGGAGAGATTCCATTTAATCTCTTTAAGACAGAAGAAACATGGAGACACATAAGATCCATTCAGAAAGACCCATGAAAACTGGCCACCAGAAGTTCTGGAACTAACTGAAGAAACTTTAGGCATCTAGAATATATATTTTATTAAATAATTCCCCAGATAATAATAATAGGAAGACAAACATTTATAAAGCACTTACTATGAGTCATGCATCCTTCCAAGTGTTTTACATATATTAATTTATTTAATATACACAACGATCCAACCAAGTAGGTACTATTATTATTTCAGATAAAGAATGGAGGTAAAAGGAGACTGAATAACCTGCCCAGGGTAAAACAGCTACTAACTGTGGGACCTGAACCCACGCAGTCTTGCTCCAGACACCAGTTTTCCAATTACTACACTATGCCAAGGAATTACCTTATAACTATATGTGGGCTGCCTTATTTCAAAGACCATGAACATGATAAGATATATGTCAAATCTCTACTAAATACAATATAATCTTCACAATCTAACAATTTAGAATTGTCACTGTTTTTCAATGCCTCAGGGTAAAGATTCTAAGTGTCTATTATTTTTGTTCAGTTCCACCAAAATAAAAAGATTGCTTGGATGTTAGATGAAGATATTTTATACTTTTTCAGTGTTGCCTTTAAAATTGTTTTTGGAATGTGCCAGGAAAATAAACAAGTAAATGGGGTTATGGGAAAATTCTTTTTAGGCATTCCTAGTTCTATCAGATAAATATGAGGATGTGAAATGAGTAAGTCCTTCTATTTCTTAGGTCAGGACATGAAGATTAAAACAGATATTTAGGGGCTTCCCTGGTGGCGCAGTGGTTGAGAGTCCGCCTGACGATGCAGGGGACACGGGTTCGTGCCCTGGTCCGGGAAGATCCCACATGCCGCGAAGCGGCTAGGCCCATGAGCCGTGGCCGCTGAGCCGGCGCATCCGGAGCCTGTGCTCCGCAACGGGAGAGGCCACAACAGTGAGAGGCCCGCATACCACAAAACAAACAAACAAAAAAACCAGATATTTATTTGTTGTCTTTATTTCTTAAATAACTTAATTGTAAATTTGGCTTATATTGGAGGAAAGTAATTTGGTAAAATAACTGAGGTTGCTACTGACTTAACACCCAGCAAAAATATTTGACCCTAATATATCCAGAGTAAAGGACTAAAATTGGTTTATGAAATTCATTAAAAAAAAGTTACAAGTTTGTGGGAGATTTTTTTTTAAATAGCAATGATCTGAAAAATATTTTTGGTTACTGAGTAAGCATCTGTGTTCTTTTTTGTTTCTGATGTAAATATTTTTGCTAATCTCCAAAAGTTCAGAGTGGAAAGAAATCTTTGTAGCCTCTAGAAAATAGAGAGGCTACAAACCAAGTTTATATTAATTCCACCATTTGTTCAACTCCAGGCAAGAAACATTTCTCCAAAAGCTGTACACTCTCTTTACAGCACTCTTCCTCAATAAAAAACTAGCATTCATTGCAAAATTTACACAATACTCAAGGAACAGGAAAGAATGGAGAAGTTTTGGTCAGTCATTTTATAGTTGTTGCCTGTTTTTCAATTTCTTCGTACCTTTTTCTAAAACTACAAAGCAGGAAATTCAAACACCTGACACAGAAGAGGATGGGCTAGGTGGGAGGAGAAAAACATTCCATTACCACTTTCTTCACTATTGGACATAAATGTTAAATCAATGGTATTCCCTATAATCATCATTTTCAATCATATGTAAATAGCCTTGGAAAATTGTTAACATATGGGATTAAGAATTAAAAAGTTAAATCGTATTCTTAAGTTTTTCTAGATGGTGAAGATTATAATTTTTTAAATCTAACCTATACATAGTGGTCAGACTCAAGCCTTAGATCCTATGTAGCCCTATTAAATAACAGAAAAGAAAGGAGAGAAGAGGAGAGGGTAGGAAACAGTAGGAGAGGGAAGGGAAAGGGAGGGGAGGGGAGGAGAAGAAGGAAAAAATAAAAGGAAAGAAAAGAACAAAAGGTATGGCATAAGTTGGTGAGTTGACCAATAAACCAACTTTCTATTTTTCCTGGAGACAAATAGGACTCATGTTCCAACCTCCTTTATATTAGGTGAGGCCAATAGGTGACCAAACTCTGGCCTAAAGAATGTGAGCAATCCTCTAGGTGTTTTCCCCTTTGCCAAAGCACAAGGACCTGGAAACTGGTGATAATTAGGTGATGAGAAAAGTGCCACAAGAAAACCACTTGAATGGGAGAAATTTGCCCATCAGGAATATCCATTTTGGTAAATTGGTAAAACCACTATGGAAAACAGTACAGAGGCTCCTCAAAAAATTAAAAATAGAACCACCATATGATCCATAAGTCCCACTTCTGGGTATATATCTGAAGGAAATGAAATCACTATCTCTAAGAGATATCTGCACCCCATGTTCATAGCAGCATTATTCACAATGACCAAGACATGGAAACAACCTAAATGTCCATCCATGGATGAATGGTTTTTCAACAATGATAGATACACACACACACACACACACACACACACACACACACACACACACAGTAGAATATTATTCAGCCATAAAAAAAGAAGGAAATTCTGCCATTTGCAATAATATGGATGAACCTTGAGGGCATTGTGCTAAGTGAAATAAGTGAAAGACAAATATTGTGTGACCTCACTTATATGTGAAATCTAAAAAAGCTGAATTTATAGAAATAGAGAGTAGAATGGTGTTTGCCAGGGTCTGGGGAGGTGGAGGAAAGGGGGAAATGTTAGTCTAAGAGTGCAAACTTCCAGTTATAATATGAAAAAGTTACAGGGATCTAATGTACAACACAGAAATTATAGCTAATAATACTGTATTATATACTTGAAAGTTGCTAAGAGGGTAAATCTTAAACATTCTCACCAGGAAAAGAAAAGTGGCACCTAGGTGACATGATGCAGATGTTAGCTAATACAATGGTGGCAATCATTCTGCAATACAGTAGTCCGCTCTTATCCTTGAGAGATATGTTCCAAGACCCCCAGTGGATGCCTAAAACCATGGATAGTACAAAGTCTATACATAATATTTTTCCCTACACTTACTTACCTATAATAAAGTTCATCTGAATTGCCAGCATCATTACTCTTGCACTTTGGAGCCATTATTAAGTAAAATGAAGGTTACTTGAACACAAGCACTATGATACCTTTACAGCTGATCTGATAATCAGATGGCTACTAAGTGACTAGCACGTAGGCAAAGTGATGATTCACATCCTGGGAGGGAGGAGAAGCAGAATAGCATGAGATTTCATCACGCTACTCAGAGTGGCGTGTAATTTAAAACTTATGACTAGTTTATTTCTGGAATTTTCCATTTAATACTTTTGGACCTTGGTTGACCTCAGGTAACTGAAACTGCAGAAACTCACACCTTGGACAAGGGAGGACTATTGTATCTAAATGTATCAAATCAACTCATTGTATGCCTTAAACTTACACAATGTTATATGTCAACTATATCTCAGTAAACCTGGGGGGAACAAAGGCGTTAAAAACATTCTTTAATTATAATTTTAAATTACTGAAGAGTGGTCTTATCCAATCATTAAAGGTACAAGAAAGTCAGGACAATGGTTACAGATGGCAGTTTTCAAACTGTACTATAATCATCTCAGTAGATACAGGAAAAGGTTTTGATAAAATTTAACATCCATTTATAATAAAAGCTCTCCAGAAAGTCTTTATAGAGGGAACATACCTCAACATAATAAAGGTCATATATGACAAGCCCACAGCTAGCATCATATTCAACAGTGAAAAGCTGAAAGCATTCCCTCTAAGATCAGGAACAAGAAAAGGATGTCCATTCTTGCCACTTTTATTCAAGACAGTAGTGGAAGTCCTAGCCACAGAAATCAGACAAGAAAGAGGAATAAAAGGAATCTAAATTGGAAAGGAAGAAGTAAACCGTGTCATTATGACATGATACTATATATAGAAAATCCTAAAGACACCATCAACAAACTACTAAAGCTCATCAATGAATTCAGTAAAGTTGCAGATTACAAAATTAACATATAGAATCCGTTGCATTTCTATACACTAACAACAAACTATCAGAAAGAAAAATTAAGGAAACAATCCAATTTACCATAGCATCAAAAAGAATAAAATACCTAGGAATAAACCTACCTATGGAGGCAAAAGGCCTGTACTATAAGACACTGATGAAATAAACTGAAGACACCACAAACAGATGGAAAGATACATCATGTTCATGGATTGGAAGAATGAGTATTGTTAAAAATGACCATACTACCCAAGGCAATCTACAGATTCAATGCAATCCCTATCAAAATACCAAGGGCATTTTTCACAGAACTAGAACAATAACTGTAAAATTTGTATGGAAACATAAAAGATCCCAAATAGCCAAAAACAACCTTGAGAAAGAACAGAGCTGGAGGTATCATGCTCCCTGGCTTCAGACTATACTATAAACCTACAGTAATCAAAACAGTATGGTATTGGCACAAAAACAGACACACAGATCAATGGAACAGAATAGAGAGCCCAGAAATAAACCCATGTACCCTTGGTCAATTAATCTATGACAAAGGAGGCAAAAACATACAATGGAGAAAACATAGTCTCTTCAACAAGTGGTGCTGGGAAAACTGGACAGACACATGTAAAACAATGAGATTAGAACATTCCCTCACACCATATACAAAGATAAACTCAAAATGGTTTAAAGACCTAAATGTAAGCCCTGAAACCATAAACTCCTAGAAGGGAACATAGAACACTCTATGACATGAATCGTAGCAACATTTTTTTGGATCTCTCTCCCAAGGCAAAAGAAATAAAAGCAAAAGTAAACAAATGCGACCTAATTGAACTTAAAAGCTTTTACACAGTAAAGGAAACCATCAATGAAATGGAAGACAAACTATGGAACGGGAGAAAATATTTGCAAATGATGTGACCAACAAGCAGTTAATATCCAAAACATAATATATAAACAGCTCATACAACTCAATATCAAAAAGAACAAACAACCCAATCAAAAAATGGGCAGAAGACCTAAATAGACATTTCTCCAAAAGAGACATAAAAATGGCCAACAGGCACATGAAAAGATGCTCAACATCACTAACCATCAGAGAAATGCAAATCAAAACCACAATGAAATATCACCTCACACCTGTCAGAATGGCTATCACCAAAAAGACCACAAATACCAAATGTCAGTGTGGAGCAAAGGGAACCATTGTACACTGTGGGTGGGGATGTAAATTGGTGTAGTCACTGTGGAAAACAGTATGGAGGTTTCTCAGAAAACTAAAATAGAACTACCATATGATCCAACAATTCCACTCTTGGATATATATAAAAAAACAAACAAACAAACATTGTTTTGAAAAGATACATGCACTCCAATGTTCTTAGCAGCACTATCTACAATAGGCAAGATATGGAAGCAACCTAAGTGTCCATCAACAGATAAATAGATAAAGAAGATGTGGTGTGTGTGTATCTCCTGGGAGAGGGAAGGGGGAGGAGCGAGATAGGGGTAGGGGATTAAGAAATATAAAATACTATGTATAAAATAAATAAGCTACAGGATACAGTATATCCTGTATATAATATATATATATATATCCTGTATATAATATATATATTATATACAGGATATATATAATCTTGTATATAAAATATAATCCTGTATCCGATATATATATATAATATATATACTATATTTATAGCACAGGGACTATAGCTTATGTTTTATAATAACTTTAACTGAACTATAACCTTTAAAAATTGTGAATCGCTATGCTGTACACCTGAAACTTATATAATATTATACAACTATAGCTCAATAAAAAAATAAATTTTAAAAATTAAAAAAAATTTTTTAACTATACTACAAATGAAATTCCTTCATTTCTGTAAAGTCCTCTCATAAATTGCTGGGTAAAGTATGTAGGATAAAGATAAGAGAGGATTCATTTCATTTTTATATTTGTTTTACTTATTGTGCTCCCTGTATGGTTTCATCTTTAAAAAAAAAGAGAGAGATCCTATAGGGGGTAGAACTGTCTCAGACTAACCAATAGTACTTAGAAAATAATCACTCTTAACAACAGTGCACTTAAGCAGCCGAAACGTAGGACACACCTGTGGCCAATCTTCCAAAAAGTGTGATGACCTTCCAGAGTAGAACTAGTTAAAAATTTGGGATTCAAAACTGCTGACTGAACTTTCTAGATCATTCAGAAAGTCATTTTGACCATTCATTTTATTCCTGGGATGAAAAGACCTAGGAATAAGCATCACCTTAACCTACATGTTTATTTCATTAGTTAAATTTAATAAAGAGAGTCAAAGCAGGAATAAAAAGCCCAAGAACATCTGTCAGTCTAAATTTTCTAACTCATCTTTTCCTCTGAGGAAACTATGCCCTCTAAAACTTTGTCATTAACAGTTCTAAATATAGACTGTGAGGGAATGCTTATCTGACTATTGGCTTTGTGCTATATCTAAGTGGAAGGAAAGTCATGGCACCAGCTTAACCAAGAAGAAAATCCACCCTGTTTGAGGGAAGCAGACATAGCTTAGAAAGCTAATCAAACTAATCAGTAAGAAATGTATGTCTATTAGCAGTCACTCCCTATGCATTCTCCCCCCAGTTCCTGGCAACAATTAATCTATTTTCTGTCTCTGTGAATTTGCCTATTCTGTATATTTTATATAAATGGAGTCATATGATTTTTTAGAAAAGAAATGTGTGATATTTTCCATTTTAAAAACTGACAATTATACCTTTTATTTATATTCTGATAACAGTTGTCATAAGTAAGATTTACATGGCACTTAGAAGTTTACTAAATATATTTTCACATACAACATCACATTTTTATTGTCACGGTAACCATACTGGTATTTTTAATACTCAAGCAACAGACAGATGAGGACTGAGGCTCTGAAAACCTTTGTAATTTTTCAAGATCAAACAGTGAAGACGTTCTTTGCTTTAAAAAGTACTTATCCAAAACCGGGAACACGCTTTTAGAAGTAAAGGAAGCTAACTAGTGCTTAGATCTTCTGCAATGATAATAATGTATACTTGTACAGTAGATCACAATGCACAAAGAATTAAAACGTTCTTTAATCAGCACTTTCTCATCATGCTGCTGATATTCACCAATACAGTAAAATACCAGGACATATATCATCATTTTCATTCTATAGACATAGAGACTGAGGCTTAGAAAAATTTAATGATGACCTGAGCATGATCTCACTGACTCCAGGATTAATGCACTAAGTCTTTCTGCCTCTTGAAATTGGAAATTGGAAGGATACAATTCTGGCTAGTGACTAATATAATGAAAAATTGTATCACCTGCATACACTATATAATTAAAGTGGAAAAAATGATTTTTTTTAATTAAATGAAAGCTCCTCCTCTTCCAATGGGTAGTGTCGAGCTCCACAAACAGAGGGAATCATACAATTCTAAAGTGTTTAACTCTTTGTGGTAGCGATGGGGGGGATCGTTTCATTTGTTTTGCTCCACCTTCTTTAAAACATGCTCCAGGTGGGACAGCGAGTCTTTTGAAAACGCCAACTAAGAACAATTAAATTCTTTGGTAAGAGTAAGCAATAAGATTAGTCCTATATATAACAGTGGGAAAAATGTCTTAGAGAAGAGTAAGTCTTTCCAAAAGCAAAATTTACCAAATGAAACACTGGAAAATGTAATTCAATCAAGAAATAATATTTTCTTTCAATTTGGATTGTTGTCATTGCTTTAGTAGGTAGTGTTAATAGTTGCCAAAAGCCAATTTGTATTCATGAATGCTTTGCAAGTTCATGATGTAATACATTCCTGTTTGGATATATCTTTTGTCAAATCCATCTGTCTATGGCAGATATGCATAGTTTTACAGAACCTTATCTGCAAAAGAACTTCCACCGTCAGACAAAAACGGCTATAGAAAATAAAGAGGAGGGGAGGGAAAACAGATCAACTACTGCTATTTGGAAAATGTTTCCTTTTTTCACAACGTCTTGCTCGTGGATACCTGTCCACTGGACACCTGGCACACCTCTACTCTTTCTTTTCTTACTATTCTGCCCTTTCATGAAAAAGAGATGTAACCCCAGCATCTCAGGGAGAACTGCAAGATGAAGGTCCTGGAGGAAGCACCAATGCAAGATGTCAATACTCCCACCAGAATTTCCCTGAGCCACGTCTGAACATCTTCTGAACTGCATGAGCCGCTGATTAACCTTTGATAATTAAGCATAAGTCATTTTTTATTTGATTCACCTCAATAAGAGCTCAAGCAAGTTAATGCTATAAAGAACGAGGGCACAAAAAGCTGGAAGGGGATGTGATTGTTATACCAAGAAAGCTACACTGACCCTATGGCAAGAAAAGGAGCCGGCTTAGAGGTCAGAAACTAGTTCAGAGAAAGCAGTTTCCACCCTTACCATTTCTCACTGTAGATGGGTCCTGAACCACCTGGAGGGGCGAGATTACAGTCCCTCAACAGATGCACTGCTTTCTTCCAGTGCATAGAGTCAGTTAGGAATGTAGAACAGGGAATGTCAACTATTACTATTAGCGTCTACAGCCACAGAAACCCAATAAATGAACTCACTATACTATCACGATAAAGAAGCTTATACTGTTTCTTCACAAAGTAAATGTATTTCTGAAAGAATGTATTAGAATTACACTTTTTAAAACTATTTCACATACACTTGGCTGATACAGAAAAGGATTCTATGTTAATTATTTTTCTCTTCTTTTATAAACCTCATCCACTGCTGTGACCTAAAAGGGGTCATATTTTAGAGGGCAAAAATATTTTAACAACAAAACTTTGCACTTCAGACCAAAACATAAAATTTTGCAAAAAACACAACTACTATTTCTTTCCTACTGACTAAATCATGTCATTTAAATAGGTGCAACCAAAAATAAACCACTCTTGGGTATAAAAATAATATTTTTATAGGAATTGGCAAGTAACTACTCTAGCTATTAGAAGTTTATATTTGCCACAGAAACCTGTGATTTTAAAAACTGTTCAAATGATTTATGCTTGAGGCTTACACATAGCACAAATATATACATTTGTATCTCTAAGTCTAAAGAGGAAAAATTAGACAAAAAGTAAACTGGAAAACAACCCCAAATTATAAGAAATTACCTAACTTTGTGCTGTATTGAGAAAAGGTATAAAAATGATTTGGGAGGAAGAAAAATTATTTATTTTTACACATTAACTTCATAGACAAAAGCCCGATTTTTTTATCACAGGTTAGGATAAAATCAATCACGTTTTCAAAGTAAAAAGTGAACTGCTTACACTCACCAGTCTACACTCGTATTAATTCTATCCTGCAGTGCAGTGTATGCTATAGAGGGTAAAAACATGCTGATGTTTTCTAGTTGCTCATTTCAGTCTGCTCCGGCTTTATCTTCAACCTGGTTAGCAACAGAAGCCACCACCAGCAATTACACAAACCTAACAACGGCTTCCTTGGGATTTGATCCGTTCCTACCACACATCCCAATCCACATGCTTTCTTCTGTTACCACTGTTGTCTGTGTGTGTTTAATGTGCTTCTTAAAAGGCTTTTGAAAAAACAACCTAGGGATTTCTCATTCAGCTCCCTACCACATAAACAGGACCACTGAGGAGCATTTTTATACATGTAAAAATGTTCTAGTTATCCATAGACTATGTCTCAGTACAGCTTCAGATGACTGCAAAGAAAAGCTCTGTTTTCATTTCATACTTCTCCTCTTTCTGTGCTCTAACTGCTGTGTACCTATGTCCCAAAAGGACTGCCTGCCATGAGCTGCTCCTTCCCAGCCATGGATGGCAGGGGTGGGAAATCTTGAAACTTGCCCAACTCCAGGGCTCTCAGCCGTTGCTTTGACACCAGCAATCTGTTTAACCTGTTGGACCTTTATCACTTTTCCTGACCCCATAAAACAAACAGGGCTAGCAAAGGCACTGAAGAGCCTCCTTCAAAAGGCAGCTTGCCTGTGAGTCGTGGCAAAAAGCTGGAATGACCCTGCCAGGTCTTAGAAGCTTTACGATTAACTGCATTGAACTTGATACACAGAAAACAGCACCTTGAAAATGCATCTGCTACTTCAGTATTTTCTAATTGCAATCACTCCTCTCGGGGCATGTAATTAATTTACGGAGTTTAAAGAAAGAAGTCAGGATTACTCACACAGTCTTGAAGATGCAATGTCAGCTATTTAGGACAGAAACATCCAAGGCCGTGTTAGAACTCAATTACGACTACGTATGCGTTAAAGCAGGAACTGGCAGGCCTCTGGACCACAGCAACTATAGGACTCGGGCTTCTCGTACGCTGGGCTATAATTTATGAAACTGAGCCCCAGATCCAGCCAATCATTTAGCTCCTCATAACAAGTCTAACTGGCTCTGGAAGGCTGAAAGGGCTGCACTAGAACAACAAAGATGAGATATTCCACATAACACTCAGCTGATCTGGAATCACTTTCTTTGCAGGGCCAGAGAAAAATCACCATTTCACTGTCTGAGGGAAGCAGGACAGAGGGCCTGGGAAATGCGACCTCACCCTGGAGCAAGATCTTTTATGGTTTGGCAATCCCAACAGTGCTGGCCTTAAAGATCCCACCTACCGCTGGAACCCGGAGGGCAACTATAGCAGCAAAAACCCGAAGGTAATTTTCATCTTTCTTTTTATTTTTAGTAGGAGTAATGCTGAGTCAAAATGATATATATTAAGTCACTTGGGCAACTAGGTATGCTTTGATTTTATGTTACCTTTTTGCACTCTCATCTATTGTAGGATCATTTACTATTAAGTATGAGTAGAGGGTGGCTTAATG
Organism: Monodon monoceros; assembly: GCF_005190385.1. Taxonomy (NCBI): domain Eukaryota; kingdom Metazoa; phylum Chordata; class Mammalia; order Artiodactyla; family Monodontidae; genus Monodon; species Monodon monoceros. The sequence continues at coordinate 47,832,319 of NW_021703768.1, forward strand.
TACCTGAAATAAACTTAAAACCAAAATGACCATTTGCAGAGGAAGAGAGATCATTTGCCAGAACTGTTTTTGAGATGCCTTTTCAGACGGGCAGCCTTTTCACCCACCCACAGAAACAAGAATAAAGGCAGCTCAGGCAGGGAGAGGAAAGGGGTTTCATGGGTACAATTAAGTGCTTTTAGTGTCTTAAAAGGAATAACGGTGCTCAGACAGTACGCAGGAAGACGCGGTATTGTTCTGACCCTTGGCACTTAGGTCATATGAGAAGGTACTAGGATGCACCTTGGTGGGATCGTTGGGGCAGAGAATAACATCAGCGCAAGTTGGCAGAGCCCCCGTGGCCCAGGTTTCTGTTTTCTTGGCACTAGTTTCCTTATTTCCCATTACATTTTGAAGTGTTAGTTATGCCAACAGCTTGTTATACCATACTGCCAAATGTGTAGTTATTACTGGATCTGTGGGAAACATTTTAAGTCAAAAGAGACGACGGAAAGAGAAACTCAAAAAAGAAAGTAATGGAACTGACATACAGGTAGCCCAACACCACACCCTCAGATACTCAACATACTTTACCTAATGACAAATCCTTCCATATCCTCAGCAAATGGTGTGTTTCTTCAACAAATTCTGTAGCAAGTGTGACATTAGCACCAAAAATTCACTGTAATAAACTTTTAAATAATGAAATCAATCATTATACTTTCAAGTGACAATAGAACCTCCATAGTATTAAACTCATGTCAGTTTTATATGCTCCCAAAGGAAGAAGCCAGGAAGGGAAACTTGCCTTGTTTAGTGATGAAATATAAGGAACAGTAACAGAAAAGACATTTATGCCCTTTTTGTTTGCTGTAGATAGTTGACTGAATTCAACTTGAGATTTGACCCCAAGAAGAAAAACAGACAGTACACAGGGAACAGAAAAAGTAATCCATTCTCAATTTCCCCAAGATTTGTTCTTTGAATTGTCCAACTTGTGACTAGCCAGGGAGGAACATTTCACTCTGTTTAAATATTTTTTATTTAATTAAATTGTTTACTTGACAATTAATATAAAATTGTTTATTTGACAGTGCTGCTGCCTATGGTGACTATGTGAGAATTGAAACTTCTGAGGGAAGCCAGGTTGTTGAAACTGTGATTCCCTTTACTCAACAGTAACACGGACGATCTAGTCTGAAAGGGAAAGCAAGCTCTTAAGGTAATGTTGTCACTGAAACCTCAACACACAACACTCCCTGTTTCTCATTCCCTGAAAAATATTACATTAAAATCCCTTCAAACGCCCACGTTCAAATCTCCATTTGTCAACAGACAAGTCCAAGGATACTCTAAACTAAGGCATTTAAGTCACTTCACATGATAATTGGCCAGAAGTTTCCTATAGGAAAACTTCATCTTTGACAACTTTGAAGATAACCATCTCACCACTCAAGACAATGGCCAACAACCATCCAGCAAGTCCTTGAGTTAGAAGCTTTCTCAGCTTCTGGAGATTGCCTGTGTCAATATAAAACTCAGTTTCCAACTGACCCCTGGTGCCCTGACCCTTACAAACACTAAATGTTTTGTTTGACTCAACTGCAAGCTGTTCATCTGTTAGTAAGTAATGCATGCCCGAAAACACATTCATGATGAGAGCTTTCTAAAAGACCAGCATGGGCTTCCCTTCCTATAATCATAACAGTCGTGATAGCCTGAGACATGTTACTGCTACTTGGCAATTTGGGGGGGAGGGGTAGATATTTAGTGCCTGGAGCTGTCACATAGCAGGGAAAACCCCACATTGGGATGAGGGAAGTGATGTCTCAGTACAATCCAATTTAAGGGGATTATACCGTTTACATTTGATTTCAATACCTTATTAAAAAACAATGCATTGAAGGAGGAAATTTAAAAATACACACAGATAACTCTAATCTTCTTTTGCCTAAAGTTGTTAGTGCAGTGTGTTAAAGTCAGCTAGGGGGCTTCCCTGGTGGCGCAGTGGTTGAGAGTCCGCCTGCCGATGCAGGGGACATGGGTTCGTGCCCCGGTCCGGGAAGATCCCACGTGCCGCGGAGCGGCTGGGCCCGTGAGCCATGGCCGCTGAGCCTGAGCGTCCGGGGCCTGTGCTCCGCAACGGGAGAGGCCACAACAGTGAGAGGCCCGCGTACCGCAAAAAAAAAAAAAAAAAAAAGTCCGTTAGGTATCACTGCCCATCAGTCAGGGCTTGTGCTAGCAGGTTCTGGGCAGAAAGACTACCTCCATCATCACCATCAATTAATATCTGTTGGCTGTTGCATCCAGCACTGAGAAGCTCGTGGTATACAAGGGTCACCCAAACAGCTGAATTCCATTCTTACTCATTTCCTGGATCTCCACCTCACAGATAAGAATTAAGATGATCCCAATAAAAGTAGCTCAGGAATGCAAACCTCTTTCTGAACCAAAAACTGTCAGCAAATCTCAAATATCAGAGCAACTCTGGTTGACTGAAAAGTGTCCCTATATCTGGGCCAGGAAGGATTTCTAGGCCCATAAGCTAATCTGTCTGGCCCTGCAGTTTATGTGGCCAAAGAAGCTGCTCATAAGAAAACTCATAAGAAACATCCAGACCCACCATGTCAGTGTGTCAGACCAGCTGAGATTGGCGAGATGTTAACTGCACTCCAGGTGATGTGGATAAATAGCCCCATTGTTTTCACAGCACTGGACTCCACCTAAAGAAACCCTAGACCTTGGACCAGGTTGCTGGGTAGTGTGGGGGAGGACTGCTGACAGTTCAATGCCAGCTCTTGGAGCCACTGTCTATAGTGTAAACCGAAAGAGACGCAGTTACTTAGAAAAACGTCAGCAAGAAGGCCTGCTCACTTTAACAAAGTAAAAAAAAAATTTTTTTTCACTTCTATAAAAAGGCATTTATATATGGTGGTCATTGCCGGGAGTAAGCTTATGTTCTTGGTTCAGATAACAAAACACATCATCTGGGCACATAGACCTCACAATCAAACTTGTTCTTGGCCCATGGGGGGAATTTTTGTGGCTGTTTTTCAGCTGTCTCCCCAAGAACATGAATGTTTGGAAATGTACTAAAAATGCATGTGACAAGATTCTAAACCATATTATACATAAAATTAACCTAAATCAACAACCTTTTGCACTCATATATAGTCAAAACTCTTCTTCTAGGTAACGAGACGTGAGCGAAAGGATATTTCTTTGGCCTTGCTGTTTGTCAGTGTTTATCAAAAGCCATACAACAATACGGACACAAAATAGGCAATCACTTGCATTTGGAAGAGAAAAATTTGAAGGGTTGCATTCTTCATATTTGATGCTAAAACCGCCTCTTGTTTCAAGCAATGTGTAAGCATTATAGCATGGAGGTTGAGAGCATAAATTCTGAGCCAGACAGCCTGGGTTCAAATCCCAGCTGACTCTTAACTGTGGACTTGGGGCAAGTTACTTAAGAACTCTATGCCTCAGTTTCCCCATATGAAAAATGGTGCCACCCACAGTAACTACCTCCTGGGGCTGGTGTGAAGATTAAATGGGCAACACCTGCTTAGAACTTAGCCTCTTACCTGGTGAACATTCATTAAAAGAAAACGATCATTTGTTTTATGATGATTATTAAGCTCATTGCAATAAAGGTACACAATATCCAAAATGGAGGTGAATTACTAAACAGCCAGATATGGTGAAATATATCTATTAACATTACATATTTCATTTCAGGTAATATTTATACAAGTAAGATTTTTGTCTTAAGGCATCTGAGATAAAAGCTCAAGGAGGTGGGTCTGTTAACTGTCAGTTTTCTGCCTGGTTATCACTTGACATTTTCAACCCTGCCCCGCATTTACTGTGTCACACAAGGACACTAACCTAGGAAATGACACAGAAAGGACTTATTGTAGTAGACATGATTCATATGATAGCTGGTACGAAGTTCAGGCTAGTTTAAAGATTCCTGAATGAAGGCAAAAAAAATAATGGAAGCCACTCATTTCAGTCATGGTACCCTAACCAAAAAAAAGATATGAAGGGAGAAAAAAAAAAGAGAGAGAGAGTTACCTATCATGAACAGCAGTGCTGATTATCCAAAGACATGAACCATGTCTAGAATTCATGCTGACTTCTCAGCTTAGATATGAGAGAACACTGAAGCTAATTATCTCCTTTCCTCCTGTGATAGGGGATTTCTCAGTTTAGGAGATTATTAACTGAAACTTCTACTTACTCACTGAGAAGGTGCAGAGAAAAAACAGTCTGCTTGGTGAGGGAGCAGCCACCCTAGGGAAGGACAATAGACTTCTACACTCAGTCATTCCTGCATTCATTCATTCACTCACGAGGGGTCTTGCCCCTTATCTCCTTCCACGCCCACACAAACACCCACCAGTCACATCTCATCACTCACAGGGCCTCAGGGAGCCCACGCTCTCTGACCCTATGCTTCTGAGGATGTCCCTCTCCATCTGCACGCCGCTCCCCAGCACCTACAACTAAGACCAAGGAAAAGCCCCTCCTTCCCAGCAAACCCCTTCCTACCCACCTCCTCTGCATGGAAGGTGCTTATTCCCTGCGGGATAAATTAATGAATCAGCACCATTTACCTCATGAATTAGCAGGACAAATAATCAGTGGGAAAATTGGGGAACATTTTCAATTTAGCAAAAAAAAAAAAAAAGATTTCAAAATGAAATCTAGGGTACTTTCAACAAGATCCAAAATGAAATCAAATGTTAAGGCTTAATATCCCATAGACAGACTCTTCACTAGAGTTAGAGAATCATCTCAGGTCTTTCTCAACAAGTTGATAAAGAAACGCAAGGAAGCCTACCCAGGTTGCTAGAAATGATTGCATATGTGAAAGGTTTGTATGGAGTCCAGTAGGGAGTTGAATGAGCTAAACTAAGTCTCTTTATTCTAATTATCCTGCTCCTGGCAGAGGAATGCAACAGGAAGGGGGAGGTCTCAGATTCAGGGGTGGGTGATTATCTCCCCCACTCCCCTAGGCTGCATCAGCTCCAGAGTTGGACATGAAGTTTCTCTCCGGGGCCCACTTATGCCACTGAGTCCTTGCCACCTGCAGTATTGCTGCAGTCCAGGCCTGTTACTGAGGGGACAGTCACTGGGCACTGGACATTCACCAAAGACGAGGACGATGGGAAGGGCTGAAGAATTAAGAAAACAGTGTGTTGGAAGGTAACCAACAGAATTGTGACACAGGTCCAATGTGTCTTTAGGCCCTCTCCCACTTCACCTCTGCCTTGCACCTCAAAAAAATATATATATATTTTTCCTTATATATATATATTTTTTTCCTAATCTCCCCAGCTTCCTCCACCAAAGTGGTCCACAAAGGAGCCTGTCCTCCCCTCCCACCAAATGAATCCTCTTGGGTGCCATCCCCAGAGCGACCAGATTAAACCAGTCTGTGCCACTATGATTAAATGTCCCTGTCATCTTGCACATGGCGCTTCATTTTAATAGAGGCTTTCTAGAAATAAACTTGAGAACCAAGGAATTTACGACACTGAACACTTCAGGCCCCTTGGAGCATGACAACAAAGGCATGCAGAAGGCAGGCGGGGCTTTCTGGGCCCTGGGACCCACACCAGCATATCAGTTACCTTCTCCTCTCAGGAGTGGGCCACCGCGACACACAGCCCGGGGCCAAGGAGAACGCTGGGTTTTCACTCCTTCGGGCAAGGCCAGTTGGGCATTGCACAACCCATATAACCACTCATACAGTCATGTCTCTGTGGTCCCTGAGGCTTCCCTCTCTATTTACAGAGCACAGGCTACCATCAGTCAAGATTTCTCAATTTTTAGTCCTCCCACAATAGAGATAAATACTTGGCGTCTCAAAAGCACTTTGGCTATGGGGACACATTTGTGATCACCAGTTACTAAGAGGCATAAGTCTCACAATGTCTCCCAATCCACAGGATTTTTTTTTACTTTCTTTTTTTGCCACGAGAATTTAAGCACAGACATCAGAGCAGTGGAAGGAGAGCAGATGGCACTTGTGTCCCATGTGCTCTGAAAAATAATGCAGAGGCGCTTGAACTTCTTGCGCGTTGGGATTGGTGAAGGTGCTTATTAACATGGTAGATCTTTGATCCCACCACAGGATGCTCATCTCACAGGTCTAGAATGGAGCCGAGAAATCTGCATTTTTTTATTGGTACACACACCCCTGCCCCTAGGCTTGTTAATCCAGTCATCACAGATTACCCTTGAGAAGCATTGAGATAGTGCATGCAAACCACTTAACATAAAACCTGGCATGTTACAAAGTGCTCAATACTTACTAGCTGTAATTATTAAGAGCTGGAATTGATCCCAACTCCATATACTCTACTCAGACCTAACCTTGGTTAAGTGAAAATTGCACGTGGGTGTGGCAGCGTGATAGCAAGCCAGGAGCTAGTTTAGTGCAAGGAAAGAGAAATGAGGGATACGGGACAGAGATAGCCTAATCTGTGTTCTTCTAGTGATCTATTAGCCTTTGACGAAAACTCTTGAGCCTCAATTACCCGCCCTCACCATTCCACAGTATCAACAGCTCTGAAAAGACAACACAGCAATGTTTGAAACAATCGTCTACGAACCAGAAGTTCCCAAAGTAAAAACACTCAAAATATTGACACTTTCATTTTTCTGCCCCAAAGAAAGCAATACAAGGTTATTTGTTTTGTAAGACAAAGCAGGGCCCAAGTAAACAGGGCATTTTTAAGTGGCTGAGTCCACCAACTTTAGCACAATATAGGAGAAGTAAATCCCCAACCTGACGGGCTGCTGTGCTTCTGTGAGTCTTGGCTAATTTCCTCTGCAATGATGTGGGTCTTCCACGGATGGTTGGAGCTAACTGTGTCTACCTGCCCCTTGGAATCACTCCTCACAGTAAATAGGATGGCCCTTCAGGAAATCTTCTATTTAGTTTGCATGCTCCTGAGTATAGGACAAAGCTCTGTTGTTTAAGAACATAAATAACAAAAGTTTTGTTCTTCCAAACCAAGAGGGAAATTGTAGAACCATCCAAAATCCTTGGTCTTAAACTGCATCAGGATAACAAGAATGAAATATAATTTTAGGTTACCCAACAGGATCAGTCACTCACTCTCCTGCCTTCAGAAAACAATGACTCAATATGGCCTTAGGAAAAAATGTTCCACATATTTGGAAGTAGGGCTCTTCCTGCCTTTAAATCAATGGAAGCTATTCAAAGCCCTCTTAGCTTTCTCTCTGAATCATGGGCATAGGAACACAGCTGTTTGTACTCATACAATTAAAGTAAAACAGAAACCATGTGAAAAAAAAATCAAAGAATTTTCTTATACCATCCCAGGTTCTTGACATGTGTTTCACTGCCTGATTTTCCTCAGTAACCTCTAAAAGGTTGATACGTATTATTATTCCCGTTTTTTACCAAGAGAGGTTAAATAAGCTTCCCTAAAAAGAGATGAAATTGAGCTATTTGTAATGAGGTGGATAGACCTAGAGTCTGTCATACAGAGTGAAGTCAGAAAGAGAAAAACAAATACCATGTGCTAATACATATATATGGAATCTAAGAAAAAAAAAATGTCATGAAGAACCTAGGGGTAAGATGGGAATAAAGACACAGACCTACTAGAGAATGGACTTGAGGATATGGGGAGGGGGAAGGGTAAGCTGTGACAAAGCAAGAGAGAGGCATGGACATATATACACTACCAAACGTAAGGTAGATAGCTAGTGGGAAGCAGCTGCATAGCACAGGGAGATCAGCTCGGTGCTTTGTGACCGCCTGGAGGGATGGGATAGGGAGGGTGGGAGGGAGGGAGATGCAAGAGGGAAGAGATATGGGAACATATGTATATGTATAACTGATTCACTTTGTTATAAAGCAGAAACTAACACACCATTGTAAAGCAATTATACTCTAATAAAGGTGTAAAAAAAAAAAAAGGCTTGCCTAAGGACATGAAGATGGTAAGTGGCAGAAATGGAAGTTAAACAAGAAAGAAAGTAAAAGTAGCCTCAAATCCTACCAGTTAAGATTTAAGTGAAAAACCTCCCACATTTCTATTCATATAATTGTATACAAATGTGATCATTTTGTTTTAGAATCTTGCTTTGTGTCATTAAATAATTGTCTACACCGTATGTAAAGCTCTTTATCGTCATTTTTATTGACTGCACAGAACTTCCCGGAAGGTGTTTACCATAATTGACTAAGCCAGATCCCAACTGAGGAACACCAAAATTATTTCTAGTTTTCCCTATGAATATGCTTTTGCAAACTTATTTTTACATTCAAGTAGTTATCCCCTTAGGGTAGGTCCTAAACTGAGAATTGTTGGGCAAAGAGATGATACATTTTCCATTTCAGTGCATATCACCCAACTACCCTCCAAAAGGTTGCATCAGGTAGCTGCATGAATGTGTACATCTCCTCACATCACGGGCACACCAGGTTTAACCAACCATTTACATTTCTGCCAAAATGACAAAGGGAAATGATAGCATTTTTATTTTTATTTGCGTGTCTTTCATTATTAGAGAAAGTTAGACATTTGTTCCTATGTACTTGGTCATTTGCAATTCTTCCAGGAATTAATTATCCCTATCCTATTTCTGCTTTACTAGAGTCTGACTCCAAACATTCATTCTATTAGAGTCTGACTCCAAAATTCATTGCAAAGGCTTTCTCCTGCCTCTTGTTGCTTTCTCATTGTCTGTGCTGGTGTATCGGAGACTTTGATCTATAGCCAAGAAAACTTCAGCCACATATTGCCAGGGTGATTAGTCAAGTCCCATAAAACATGTTCCAAGAAGAAAAACTGGTTAATCCTGAAGAAGAGAAAGCCATAAACTTCTCCTCAGTTGTCTGCTTCAGAAATAGGTCAACCCCTGACTTTATCAGCAGCTGTTTATCTTATAAGAAACAATAACCCATTCAAACTTAATGTTCTTTTGCACAGAGAAATTTGGATAATGGAAGAGGGGTCAAGAACAGTTGAAAGGAACATCCCCAGGACCAGGGGCTGGGAGGGAGGGAAGAAAAATACACACACACTTCTGTGCCCCAGGCAGAGGCAGACCACAGATTCACAGATTGTGCTGAGATCCAGGTTAGAGATGGCCTCACTCCAAGGAAACCAAGGCCCCCAGACATAAAGTGACTTGCTGCAATCAACTGGCAAATGGCAGTCCCTTGCCCCCCTGAGCAGAGCTCATCCTGCTAGGGGACACTGGCCACAGTAAAGCACAGTTGAGTCCCCAGAGCTGAAAAACTGGTTCTGCCTCCCAAAGTGCCAGGATCATGCCGAAAGGCATATGTGACAAACGCACTCTCACCCCAGGCCCAGAAACTTATTCCCAGAGGGCCTGGACCAGATGCCTGGATGGCCTCATAGGTGCTAGGTCTGGGCACAGTTCGGACTGGCTGTGCAGCCAAGTCCAGACTCTGTGTCAAACAGAATCAAGCCTGGCCATAGAGTGGTCCTATCCTCCCAGATGGGCTTCTGCCTTAGCCCAGCAGAGACCCAAATGTGATCAAAATGTCTGACAGGAGACTACCCTCTCCCATCTCACATGCAGAAAAATGCAAGGGTCAGTCAGTGGCCCCGCACTCATTCCTCCAAGGTGATCAAAGGCAAGCACTCAGCCAGCTGTCCAGTGGCATAGCTCCTTCTCTATATGGTCCCATCATGAAGCTCTTACCAAACCCAAATGATGGCCTGTATTCCACCCAACACAGATCCTTGGTGAGGCCTAGAAAGACAGCCTCCTCCATCTTTTCTCAGTTTGAAAGCATTTTTCTTAACTCTTTAGACATTCTGTGACCTAAAAGAACCAATAGCTCCCCTTGAGCCGTAAAGAACAACTGGATGAGCATATTTGGAGAAATGGCCTAGGATTCAATAGCGATGATTGTTTTGCACCAGGAGATGCACCTGAGTTATGTTATTTAATCCTCACAATGACTTCCCAAGGTGGGTCTTTTTATCTGTTCTTGAAACAAAGAAACAGAGGAAACAATAAGAAACAGCTCATTTCTGGACTCAGGTGATTCTTCTGCAGAATTTTTTGAACTCTGATTTTGACTTTCAGCAGTTCTTCCAAAAGATCAAGAGAAAAGGACAGAGGAGTCTGTCCTGAATGTTAACCTGTCCTGAAGGTTGATTCCTGGCTGCTGGACCAACCGGCTCCCCTCAGTTTCCTCCCTGGAAAAAAAGCTATCTCACACTGATGGCCTTCTTTGGGAATAGGATGTTTCCCACAAGAGAAAATTCTTTCCAAAACTTAGTGCTTATTTTAGGAGAGTTGAGTGGATTCCCAGCCATCTTTCACACAGGAAGTCTGATATCCCCAAATCAAGGATACACTCTTCAAGTAAGTTTCAACAGCCCTACTGGTCATTAAAGACTCAAAAAATAAACAAAGAAACAGACAGGGGAAGCTATGTTGGTTCAGAACATTTGTGAACACATGAATTTTTCAGCAGAAATTTGCTAATCCCTGTGGTATATTTCTCTCATCTCCTTTGGAGTCTTCCTATCAACTCTCAGGGTTCCTGGGGGCTTAATTTGCTGACTCTGAAGGCTGGACTAATGCAGCTGGTTTTTGTTTCCTGAAACATTCATTCAATTTAGATTAGCATATTTGCTTCTTTTCTTTTTTCACCAAAAAAGATCCAAAAGAAACTAATACCTGATTCCAAGGGTGGAAGCGATATCACTTGGAACTATCTAACATTTAGTTATAATACACCTTACATAACACTACACTGGGGAATATACCTAATTCCACAGAGTATCCAAAATGGTATCTGATTCAGTACTAAGCTCCTGCAAGGAACTCAATAAATATACATTAATTTATATTCACCAGGATAGTAATGGTAGTAAGAATATGCGTCTACAAAGAACTTTTCTATTCTCAAAACACGTCCACAAATGTCATTACAAATGAACTTCAAAATCTCATGGAGGACTGAGAAGGGGCTTTTGTTCATACATATGAAGGTTTCTATCCTGGCTTTGCCACTTAGCTGTGTGACCTTAGGCAGGTTCCTGAAGGGATCTGAGCCTCATCTTTCTCAACTGTAAAACATGAGTGATAATTATTCCTTCCTTGCAGAGTTGATGAGAGATTTAAAGATAACATATGGCAAACGCACAGTAGAGTACCTGACACATGGCAGGCATTTAGAAATGGAAATCATTATTATTATAAAGCAGGGCTGATATAATTATTCCCTCTTACAGTTGAGGGAATTGAGACCAAAAGAGATTAAATTAGGCCAGAGCGAGGACCAGAACCCTAGCAGGTCTTCCACTCGCCAAAGGAAAGAGTTCTCTACTCTGCTTCAAAACCTGAAGTGTGAAAACTAGAATTATTGCCAAAACATGGGTGTTGATCTCTAGATCTCGAAAATAGTTGATCCGTGCTTTCAGCAGCATAGAAGGCAATTAAATTAAACGTCTGTCTCCATGTCAACGTTCTCAAAGGAAGCAAGATTTAATCTCTTTTCTCATTTGGATATGAGAAAATTTTCTAAGGATTTGATGAGTTTCATCTTTGATAATCTCTCATATCTTTTTCTAACTTTCCTTCAAAAATTTACTAATCTTGACACTTTGGTTTGGGTCACCTGCCCTTCAACTAAAGTTAATATAATTTGTGAACAAAACAGACCCCAAAGTAGAGAAGCTTGCCAACTTCAGAATGCAAGGAGGTGCAAGGAGTTCACCTTATTGAATTATCTTTTCAAATATGTAGCTCATCACTCCAAAGCAGTAATAAAGGTAATTTTAGGACCTTTGTGGCCTCTGACACATGTGACAGGCAGAACTTTTTAGTCTGCACTTTTTCAGTTCTAGAACTGGTCAGTTCTAGAATACGGTTGGGACGTCTTCTTCTTCTTAGAACTTCTTTATAATAAGTTACTACATTCAGTATTATTGTCAGTAATGTGAGACCTGCCTCCTAAGTTTGGGAAGTTTTCAGAACCTTACAACAGGATCAAAAATCGATGGTGCCCTCCACAGCAAGCCTACCTAGCCTTTTGTGAAATCGCTGAAATAGGCTACTAAAGTTGAGTATCGCTCACACGTCCATGTCTTTTTAATGATGTAGCTAGAATGTTGAGTACAGATGGCCAGACTATTACCAATATAAACCCTAGTGAACAAGAATGAAGAGAGTTAGAGAATCCAGGACACTCCCTCCCCCACTACCTGGTAGAAAACAAGTGAAAACATGGCGTGATCTATAGACAGCATATTCTACCTGCTCAAAGAACACCAACATTGTAAATATTTGACACTCTGTCCAGTGTGTAACTTAGCCAACAACTGTTCCAGTTTGTTAGTAAATTCTCCTTCCATTTTATTCTTGCCTATATTTTCTTTGCCTTTCTTTTGTTCTTTTGCTTTTTTATCTCCGCATTTCTGTGTTATTCCTCACATGTATTTCTATTCCCACCTTTATCCCACTCTTCTTTATTACCTGAAAGTGCTTTCAGAAGAATCAAGTGCTATAAAAATGTAAAGTTGTTATATCATTATTACTCTTACCATCTTTATTATTTATGTCAAGACATTTTTAAAGGTCTTTTGCATTCTCACTATTGTATCAACAACTTGTTCCTCTAGCCTTTTTCTTATCTGGTCTTCCACATATATTTCAGAATATGGCACATAAATATTAATAATAGAAGCAAAGTTGAATAGCTTTATGTTACCTTTTTTTAATCTGGAAGTATCCAGTGAGTTAGGGGACATTTGTTGTACACCACCTGCAGACACAATTATTGTACCCAAGCTATAGAGGAAATTCCAAAGATACAAAAGACATGTTTCTTGACCTTAGAGCTTTGAGCCTAGTCAAAGTCACAAGCCACACAATGAACAACTTAAGGAGACATCTATAACATGTGCAGATAACTAGAGTTAAAGCAGAGGACCAAGTTTGAGTTGACCAGGTAGAAACCCATGTAAGGTTTTCCTAAGGTGAATTTCAAGAGGGAGAAGAAATGAGAAGTCTAGGGGAATAAGGGCATTCTATCTGACCCACCACCAATGTTACTGAATCATTTTCTACAGCCTTTTTCAGTCTCCTAGGGACTACCCAGTTTTATGATTCCTTTCATATTTCTGTTCTGAATACATTACAAAAGCTACTTTGGAATTTTAGAAAGCTCTAATATGTCTTGCTTTATACAGTGCACTCTTGTTTGTTTGTTGTTTTACTTCCATGACCTTGCATGTTGCTTTGATATAACTACAGCCTGCTTCTCTAGTTCTTTCAAGTTTTTCAGGTCTTTTTAGGTCTGTATTTTTAGCATGACATATGAAGGGCAGGATTTTTTTTAAAAGCAATTCTGTGGTATCTGCTGTTTGCAGTATGTGGCACAGCCCAGCAGCCTTGAGACTTTATCCCAGCCCTCACCAAGGCTCTGTATTGTCCCTCAGGCAGTTTCATTCTCTCTGCAAAAAAAAAGATGAGGTTACAAAACAGCCTCTTCCCCACTTAAAAGGGGATGCCAAAGCAAAATGCTCTAAATACTGTCTGAATCTGTTAGACGGTTGATGGGCTTCAATAAGCGCCAAACCTAGAACGAAATTGTTTCCACCGTATTTTCCAAAGGGCTGCATCTTCTTTTTCAAATTTATTTGACATTAGAGTCGATGTAGTGACTTTTACTTAAAATTAATATTCATCATGGTAAGCAAAAAAGGGGGAGCACTTTTAAACGAGAAGCCAGACTCGCAGTACCACAAGAGTTCCTATTTAACTGTTTTCTTACTACCAGACAGGATATGAAACACAGACTGCCAACAGGAGAGGTCGCCTAAACCTGCCCTCCCCAAACAACAGCATAAAATGCTCATCTGTCTGCTCGTAGGAAACATACATTTTGTTCCACAACATTTGCAATGTCAAATTCAAATGTCTAAATGGAATTAATATAAATCGTGCATGTGCACAAAGATGTGCTTGACTGGTCATCCCTGAAAGCTAACATTTCTTGTGAAGGGGCTGTTTATAACTAGAAGGAGAAAGAGGAAGGAAGTACAGTAAGATGGCATAGAAAGGTGGGACTGAGGCAGCAGGAATAAAGATCAACTTTTTCACATGATTGCCAAAGGTCAGTACTGGCAAGGGCCACCTATGGCATTAGCATTGTTCCTCACCCTCCATGCATAACAGGGCTCTCTCCCTGATGCTTTGGCACATTTAGGAATCTCGTGTAATTTGCATGCTTGTTTCCAACCAAGTAAATTTCATACAGTCCAATTTTCACCCAGCTGACTTTAGGTTTTAAGAAAATAACATTAAAGTAAAGCATTTGTCTCCCTAACCTTTCTCTACCCAACTCTGTCTTTAGATTGAAGGATGAAGAGCTGTCAATCCCAGGAAGCATGTTAAGGTACATTTTTCTCTGCTAGGGGACACCGAGTGTTCTATAATACCACCATGGGGTTTGCACACTGCCAGCCAGTGCCGCATTTTCCTGATTCTTTTCATTATAGTTTTGATTTATCAGGCAAATTTCCAAGGCCCACTGCTGTTGGACCTACAGTGGAGCCAACTTCAAAGCCAGACATTAGATTTATGGAAATAAAATAAGCACAGGACTTCAATTACAAATATCTGCTTTGAATTCCAATTTAAACATAAAAATGTTCATCCTATAAATCCTAGCCTTGATTTTTGACTCAGAGTCTCCTGGTTTGGTCCTGGGCTCCTTCCTTGAGGTGTCATTTTAATTCAACCCTGTATTCACACTTTTATAAATCGAGTTCTATCATCTTTTCTAATAAATGTATCTCTTTGCTAGTTGAAAGGCTTTTGGAGAGGTTGAAAGTCACCCTGCCTGGCTCCAAATCAGCCTGACAGCAGCTGGACAACCCACAGAGCCAACCCAGTTTGCATCACCTTCACCAAATCTTTCCAAGTATGGACGTGAGCCTGCTGGTATCAGAGTGGATTAGGAAATTCCCATCCTATGCATACAGTCTGGACACAGGTCTGACCTGAACTTCACATACATGCACATGTTCTCGTACATATGTACACACACACACACACATGCACACATGTGAGAACACATGCACACCTGTGGACACCTGCTTCTGATATATAGTGGGAAAATACTTGTGAAACCCCAAAAGTAATAAAAATACAAAAATTAACACAAAACTACTACCAAGGTTCTGAGGTTTAGAAGAGACTATTCCATGAACGCTTCTAACTTCCAAAAGGAAAAAAACGGGGTAAAGAAACAAGGGTCAGGTGAATATCTGAAACTGAATAGTACAAATAGAGAAGAGGAGAAAAAGGCTAAGGCTGCCAAAGAAAAGCAGCCAGAATTTAAATTTTATTTTAAAGATCAGTGAAAGAACAAAAAAAAGAAGAAAGGAGAGAGGCAAGAATTGGAAAGGGGGCTGAGTACAAAGGTTTAAGCTGAAATGTCACCATGGGAAGAAAAGGGGCCTGTAAATTGAACAAACGTGAAATAACTGAGTTTCCATTTGAACTTTCAGCCAAAACCAGTGATGAGACATTTTGAAATGCAGACACTAAGAGAAACAGACAGGATTTCCCTTAGGTAAATCAAAGTTTAAGTGTGACAAAACATTAACATTTTTTCTGATTATAAAAATATATAGTCATTTAGAGAACTTGAAAAATACAAAAAAAAGGAAAGGAAACACCTATTACCAAGAGATAACCTCTGTTAATATATGTTCTTCTGGTCATGTATATACAAATCATGATCACACCATATATGCTGTGATTTTTTTTCACATAGTATCTTGCCATAGACACTTTTCATTATATTAAGTCATCATAATATAATCAACAACTTTTAAACATTTACTTTGATTCTTACTTCATATATTCTGAAGAATAATGTGTCATAGATAGTATTTTTTCCTGAGTTTCTAATTACTTCCTTAGAATAGAATTGTTAAATAGAAGGTTAAATTTGGTACCTGGTTCAAAAGGTGCCATATGTCGTTTCAGAAATTTTGTACTAATTTACACTGCCACAGGTAGGTTTATTTTGCCACACCCTAGTCAACAATTAGCATCTTCTTAACATAAAAATCCTCCACTAAATTGATAGGAGTGCAAAATACAATGCCAAAGGCACTATTAATCCTTACTCAGTTTACCATTTATGGTACAAAGTAAACTTCTGAATATGCGAAGTTCATATACTTTTTCAGTATCATGAATTCCTTTGAGAATCAGCTGAAATCTATGAAACTCTTTCTATAAAAATGCTCAAACATAGCAGGGACTTCCCTGGTGGTCCAGTGGTTAAGACTCTGCCTTCCAGTGCAGGGGAAGTGGGTTCGATCCCTGGTTGGGGAACTATGATCCCTCATGCCGCGGGGGAACTAAGATCCCACATGCCGTGGGGCAACTAAGCCTGTGCATCGCAACTAGAGAGCCTGCACGCTGCAACAAAAGATCCCACATGCCACAACTAAGACCTGACACAGCCAAAAATAAATAAAAAAATTTTTAATGCTCAAATACAGTAAAATAGGCCTCTAGGAGCTCATCGTTGAACAGACTCACTTCTAAACATCAGACCTAAGTGGAATTTCCGGAACATGAGTTCACTTGTAAGCCTAAACCCAATAATTCACTTAAGCACATAGAACAAACATGGTTTAGTGGGAAAGGACTCAACTTGAGCTGTGGGACTTGGTTTCTGGCTCTAGCTCTTCATCTAAACATGCTTAGGTTCTTATCACATACCAAGTCTCTGTAAATCCATGGAGCTCTAAGATAAGGTCGCCCTTCACTGGCATGTTGCAGAGATATCTGCTCTGTGGACAGTCCATGGTTATTTTCTGTATCTAGGCATGTTCAGAACATCAAGAAATCCAACATCTGACTCTATGTGACGTCTGCTCCATGAATACAAATAAATGTCAATACTGTTGATTGCACAATTCTCATTGCCTTCCATGGCAGATTGGGAGTTCCCTTGCAGCACAAACTGGGTCTGACTCAACTGTGCCTGACTTATTTAATACACTCCCCAGTAAATGTCTGCGAAAATAAACCAATCTAAACAAAAGAGAAAATAGTGTCTTCCAAAATTAAATGAGTTAGTTCCATTTTTTGGGGTTGACTATAATTCTACAAAATGTTTAAACATGCATATTCACTGGCCATCTTTTCAGCTTAAACAAATGTTTTATACAGTTGATTCTTATTATTCATAGTAGTTATGTTCTATAAAGTCACTGGAAACCCTGAATTCGTGAATACTGAACAATTATTCCTAGGGGGAAAATAGGTTAGGTTCTTGTGAGCCTCTGGTCATAACATTTTCATCAACCAATCAATACATGATCTTATTTTATGTGTTTCTGTTTAAAGACACCTTATTTAATATATTGTTGATTCATTAGCACTGAAAACACAGCTAATAGCACTGTAACTCAGGCCTGAATAAAGCTCATCTAACACACATATTTCTTCTGCAAGGCATATTACAGCCTCCTTGTGCTTAAGAACACTAGACAGCAATTCTGCACTATATTTGGGGGTCATTTTACACAGTAAAATCATCATCAAAAAGCACAAAAATGCAAAATAAATGCAGCATTAAATATATCAAGAAAAGGATACTTGTTTACAGTATGAGAGCTGAAACAAGAAGGCAGAGCCTCACCCTGTTGGAGACTCAATAAATGCTTACGGTATTAGTCAAGGTTCTCCACAGAAACAGGATCAACAGCAGATCCTGGTTAAAATAGGAGATAGGATAAGGAATTGGTTCATGCAATTATGAAGGCTGAAAAGTCCCACAATCTGCTATCTGTAAGCCAGAGGCCCAGGAAGGCAGTGGTATAGTTCTGAGAACTGGAGGGCCAATGGTGTAAGTCCCAACAAAGGACAGAAGACTGATGTTTCAGCTCAAGCAGTCAAGCAGAGTCAGTTCTCTCTTCTTCCACCTTTTTGTTCTACTCAGACCTCAACAGATTGGGTAGTGGCCACCCTCACTGTGGAAAACCGTCTGCTTTACTCAGTCTACCTATTCCAATGCTCATCTTATCTGGAAACACCCTCAGAAACACCCCAGAAATAATGTTTAGCCAAATATCTGGGCACCCTGCAGTCCAGTAAAGTTGACGCACAAAATTAACCATCACACATGTTATAAGAATACAGAATTTATGAAATGCCATTGACTTACATGTTCACCAAGTATATATCTTCATAAACTCCAAAAACGAAAGTGGTAAGTTATTTTAAGTTATGTATGTCATAAGGCACCATTCTCCTACCAGATATCATCTGCCAATACCATATACTGTTCTATGAACAGAGATAGCAGCAATATTATACTATATAAGGTAAAGAATTAATAATAATAACAATAATGAATGCCACATAAATCATGATACTAATTTCTCACTTCACTTATTTTTGAATTTTAATTTATTTTTTATACAGCAGGTTCTTATTAGTCATCCATTTTATACACATCAGTGTATACATGTCAATCCCAATCTCCCAATTCACCACACCACCACCCCACCCCCCACTTTCCCCCCTTGGTGTCCATACATGTGTTCTCTACATCTGTGTCTCTATTTCTGCCTTGCACACTGGTTCATCTGTACCATTTTTCTAGATTCCACATATACGTGTTAGCATATGATATTTGCTTTTCTCTTCCAGACTTACTTCACTCTGTATGACAATGTCTAGATCCATCTATGTCTCTACGAATGACTAAGTTTCGTTCCTTTTTATGGCTAATACTCCACTGTACATATGTACCACATCTTCTTTATCCATTCATCTCTTGATGGGCATTTAGGTTGCTTCCATAACCTGGCTATTGTAAATAGTGCTGCAATGAACATTAGGGTGCATGTGCCTTTTTGAATTATGGTTTTCTCTGGGTAAATGCCCAGTAGTGGGACTGCTGGGTCATATGGTAATTCTATTTTTAGTTTTCTAAGGAACCTCCATACTGTTCCCCACAGTGGCTGTATCAATTTACGTTCCAACCAACAGTGCAAGAGGGTTCCCTTTTCTCCACACCCTCTCAAGCATTCGTTGTTTGTAGATATTCTGATGATGCCCATTCCAACCGGTGTGATCACCTCAATTATTCTTGTTTAGTTTTGTTTTGTTTCTTTGCAGTACGCGGGCCTCTCACTGTTGTGGCCTTTCCTGTTGCGAAGCACAGGCTCCGGACGCGCAGGCCCAGCGGCCATGGCTCACGGGCCCAGCCGCTCCGCGGCATGTGGGATCTCCCCGGACCGGGGCACGAACCCGTGTCCCCTGCATCAGCAGGCAGACTCTCAACCACTGCGCCACCAGGGAAGCCCACCTCACTTATTCTTAAAACAGCATTCTTAGGTAGAAATTATTGACCCCGTTATACAGAAGATAAAAATAAGGCTTAAACAGTTGGAGTTATTTTTCCAAGGATGCACAACTAGTAACAGAGCTACTATTTGACCCCAAGTTTTTCTTACTCTAAACCTCATGGGTTTTTTTAAATTTATTTTTTCATACAGCATGTTCTCCTTAGTCATCAATTTTATACATATTAGTGTATACATGTCAATCCCAATCTCCCAATTCAGCACACCACCACCACCGATTTCCCCCCTTGGTGTCCATACGTTTGTTCTCTACATCTGTGCCTCAATTTCTGCCCTGCAAACCGGTTCATCTGTACCATTTTTCTAGGTTCCACATATATGCGTTAATATACGATATTTGTTTTTCTCTTTCTGACTTACTTCACTCTGTGTGTGACAGTCTCTAGATCCATCCACGTCTCAACAAATGACACAATTTCGTTCCTTTTTATGGCTGAGTAATATTCCATTGTATATATGTACCAAAACTTCTTTATCCATTCGTCTGTCAATGGGCATTTAGGTTGCTTCTAGGACCTGGCTATTGTAAATAGTGCTGCAGTGAACATTGGGGTGCATGTGTCTTTTTGAATTATGGTTTTCTCTGGGTATATGCCCAGTAGTGGAATTGCTGGATCATATGGTAATTCTATTTTTAGTTTTTTAAGGAAGCTCCATACTGTTCTCCATAGTGGCTGTATCAATTTACATTCCCACCAACAGTGCAAGAGGGTACCCTCTTCTCAACACCATCTCCAGCATTTGTGGTTTGTAGATTTTCTGATGATGCCCATTCTAAGTAGTTTGAGGTGATACCTCACTGTAGTTTTGATTTGCATTTCTCTAATAATTAGTGATGTTGAGCATCCTTTCATGTGTTTGTTGGCAATCTGTATATCTTCTTTGGAGAAATGTCTATGTAGGTCTTCTGCCCAGTTTTGGATTGGGTTGTTTGTTTTTTTAATATTGAGCTGCAGGAGCTGTTTATATATTTTGGAGAATATTCCTTTGTCCATTGATTTGTTTGCAAATATTTTCTCCCATTCTGAGGGCTTTTTGTCTTGTTTACGGTTTCCTTTGCTGTGCAAAAGCTTTGAAGTTTCATTAGGTCCCACTTGTTTATTTTTGTTTTTATTTCCATTACTCTAGGAGGTGAATCAAAAAAGATCTTGTTGTGATTTATGTCAAAGAGTGTTCTTCCTATGTTTTCCTCTAAGAGTTTTATAGTGTCTGGTCTTACATTTAGGCCTCTAATCCATTTTGAGTTTATTTTTGTGTATGGTGTTAGGGAGTGTTCTAATTTCATTCTTTTACATGTAGCTGTCCAGTTTTCCCAGCACCACTTATTGAAGAGACTGTCTTTTCTCCATTGTACATCCTTGCCTCCTTTGTCATAGATTAGTTGACCATAGGTGCATGGGTTTAACTCTGGGCTTTCTATCTTGTTCCATTGATCTATGTTTCTGTTTTTGTGCCAGTGCCATATTGTCTTGATTACTGTAGCTTTGTAGTATAGTCCAAAGTCAAGGAGTCTGATTCCTCCCGCTCTGTTTTTTTCGCTCATGACTGCTTTGGCTATTTGGGGTCTGTTGTGTCTCCATACAAAATTTAAGATTTTTTTGTTCTAGTTCTGTAAAAATTGCCATTGGTAATTTTATAGGCATTGCACTGAATCTGTAGATTGCTTTGAGTAATATAGTCATTTTGACAATATTGATTCTTCCAATCCAAGAACATGGTATATCTCTCCATCTGTTGGTATCATCTTTAATTTCTTTCATCAGTGTCTTATAGTTTTCTGCATACAGGTCTTTTGTCTCCCTAGGTAGGTTTATTCCTAGGTATTTTATTCTTTTTGTTGCAGTGGTAAATGGGAGTGTTTCCTTAATTTCTCTTTCAGATTTTTCATCATTAATGTATAGGGATGCAAGAGATTTCTGTGCATTAATTTTGTATCCTGCAACTTTACAAATTCATTGATTAGCTCTAGTAGTTTTCTGGTGGCATCTTTAGGATTCTCTATGTATAGTATCATGTCATCAGCAAACAGTGACAGTTTTACTTCTTCTTTTCCAATTTGGATTCCTTTTATTTCTTTTTCTTCTCTGATTGCCATGACTAGGACTTCCATAACTGTGTTGAATAATAGCGGTGAGAGTGGACATCCTTGTCTTGTTCCTGATCTTAGAGGAAATGCTTTCAGTTTTTCACCATTGAGACTGATGTTTGCTGTGGGTTTGTCATATATGGCCTTTATTATGTTGAGATAGGCTCCCTCTATGTCCAATTTCTGGAAAGTTTTGATCATCAATCAGTGTTGAGTTTTGTCAAAAGCTTTTTCTGCATCTATTGAAATGATCATATGGTTTTTATTCTTCAATTTGTTAATATGGTGTATCACATTGATTGATTTGCGTATATTGAAGAATCCTTGCATCCCTGGGATAAATCCCACTTGATCATGGTGTATGATCCTTTTAATGTGTTGTTGGATTCTGTTTGCTACTATTTTGTTGAGGATTTTTGCATCTATATTCATCAGTGATATTGGTCTGTAATTTTCTTTTTTTGTAGTATCTTTGTCTGGTTTTGGTATCAGGGTAATGGTGGCCTCATAGAATGAGTTTGGGAGTGTTCCTTCCTCTGCAATTTTTTGGAAGAGTTTTAGAAGGATGGGTGTTGCCTCTTCTCTAAATCTTTGATAGAATTCACCTGTGAAGCCATCTGGTCCTGGACTTTTGTTTGTTGGAAGATTTTTAATCACAGTTTCAATTTCATTACTTGTGATTGGTCTGTTCATATTTTCTCTTTCTTCCTGGTTCAGTCTTGGAAGGTTATACCTTTCTAAGAATTTGTCCATTTCTTCCAGGTTGTCCATTTTATTGGCATAGAGTTGCTTGTAGTAGTCTCTTCGGATGCTTTGTATTTCTGTGGTGTCTGCTGTAATGTCTCCTTTTTCATTTCTAATTTTATTGATTTGAGTCCTCCCCCTCTTTTTCTTGATGAGTCTGGCCAATGGCTTATCAATTTTGTTTATCTTCTCAAAGAACCAGCTTTTAGTTTTATTGATCTTTGCTACTGTAAAACTCATGTTCTTAAGTGCTACATTATATTGTAGTAGATTTTAGTATAGGAAGAAATATTTTGAAAGTAAGGGTCTAGTTCATAGTTCAAGCACAATATTAATGCCAAAAGAAGTTAATATTGTAGCCAAAATACTTTCTAGGTGAAGAAATAAGTCATAAGTTAATACACAATCATAGACACAATATGCTCAGTAAGGAGGCATCACATTTAGCTATTTTTCCAACAAGAGATATCCAAAAATGAAAATATTCAGTGAGACACAGCTAACCAACAGCCATGTGAAATAAAATTGTAAATGATCAGGAATGCTAATTCAAGGCAGACCCATGTGGACTGACATCATAAATGAAAAGGATATGACAGGGAGGGGAAGGGTGAGCTGGGACGAAGTGAGAGAGTGGCATGGACATATGTATACTACCACATGTAAAACAGATAGCTATTGGGAAGCAGCCGCATAGCACAGGGGGATCAGCTCCATGCTTTGTGACCACCTAGAGGGGTGGGATAGGGAGGGTGGGAGGGAGACGCAAGAGGGAGGGGACATGGGGATATATGTACATGTAGAGCTGATTCACTTTGTTATACAGCAGAAACTAACACAACATTGTAAAGCAATCATACTCCAATAAAGATGTTATAAATAAACAAATAAAAAACACTTTTTTAAAAGAAAAGGATATGGAATAGTATTATGGGTGTTTCTTACAAAATGAGCTGCTCTGAGACTGTGAAAGTGATCTGAGCAAGACATATGCATATGCAGTTTTGCAAAATTCCATAAAAAATAGAGCTACGAATTCATAGATGCATTTTTATTTAGCCTTTGGGTTAAAAGTTTGCATGCCTAGTATTATTTCTACCTATCCAGATAAGATCTGGAAGACACTGGATGACAGTGAAAGCAGAAAACAATGGGATATCTTCAAAATGCTGGAAAAAAAATAACTGTTGGCCTAAAATTCTATACCCAGTAAAAATATCTTTCAGAAACAAAGGCTAAGTAAAGACACGCTCTGAAAAACAAAAACCAACAGATTCCTCAGCAGCAGGCATGTCCTCAGTGAAACATTACACGTACTCTTCAGGGAGAAAGGAAGTGTTCATAAATGAAGGATTGAGAGAAAAAAAATGAAGAGCCCAAAAACCGGGTTATATGTGGGTAAATCTAAATGCATACCTAATGTATTCAATAATAATTTATGCCATAATAATATCCTGAGAAGTTTAAATATAGATATGAAATTAGAACACTTAAACAAGAGCACACTGTAAGTTAGGAGCAGGGGACTGAAATTAGAGTATCTTAATTTCTGTGAATTGTCCAGGAAATGGCAAAAGTATTCATTCGTCTTAGGCTTTAATAAGTAAGTGATGCACATGATAATTTTTGTTAACTGCCAAAAGTATAGAAAGGGATGTGTAACTACCAAGCCAACAGATGAGGAAAGGTGGATAAAAATACTAATTTTTTAAAACTTAAAACAAAAAGAAAGTAAAGGGGGGACAGAAAGATGGCACAAATGGGTGGCAAGTATTACGATGATAGATTTAAACCCAAATGTATCAATAATTACATGAAACATAAACAGATTAAATATTTCAATTAAAAGACAAAATTGCTAGACTGGATTAAACAAAAACTGTATGTGCTTATAAGAGATTCTTTAAATTTAAGAATATTGGAAAGACTAAAGGTGGAAAAATGAGGAAAAGTCACTATGCAAAAACTATCCCAAGACACAGCTGAGGTAGCCATATTCATAGCAGACAAGACAGATTTTAAGACAATAAGACTTAGCTGAGAGAAAGGAAGTTTTCATACTGATGAGTTCAATTTGCAAAGAAGATGTAACAGTTCTATATGTGATTAATAGCCTCAAGATTTTTAACGTAAAAATTGGCAGAATTAGGGCTTCCCTGGTGGCGCAGTGGTTGAGTGTCCGCCTGCCGATGCAGGGGACGCAGGTTCGTGCCCCGGTCCGGGAAGATCCCACATGCTGCAGAGCGGCTGGGCCCGTGAGCCATGGCTGCTGAGCCTGTGCGTCCGGAGCCTGTGCTCTGCAACGGGAGAGGCCACAACAGTGAGAGGCCGGCGTAACCCCAAAAAAAAAAAAAAAAAAAAAAAAAATTGGCAGAATTAAAAGAAAAAATGGTAAATCCACAAATCATGATGAGACATTTTCGCATACCCTTCTTGTAACAGATGTAATAAACAGAAAAATAATTAGCAATTACAGAGAAAACATGAAAAGCATGATTCAAAAACTTTATTTAATTAACTTATATAGAACACAACCCTTATAACAGCAGAATATACACAGCTGGCTCTGCAAATGGCAGGTACAGAGGGCCTACTGTGTACTATGCCACTTTACCTAAGGGACTTGAGCATCCATGGATTTTGTTATCTGCTGGGGGTCCTGGAACCAATCTCCCCACGGATACCAAGAAACTGCTGTATTCTTTTTTAAGTGACTAAAGCAGAAGCCAATAACAAAAAGATAACTAGAAAATCCCCATATATTTGGGAATTAAGTAATATATTTATAAAGAACATATAGGTCAAAGAAAACTTCAGTGGAAATTCAAAAATATTTTGAACTAAATAAAAATGAAAATCCTACAAAGGAAAATTCATTAAATAGTTAAACTTGATCTTTGAGGAATATTTATTTGTAGATATTAGGTGAGGGAAAAAAAAAGCTTAAAAAAATCAATTATCTTAGGTTCTATGTCAAGAAGATATACAAGAATAGCAAATTAAACCAAAAGAAAAGGAAGGAAATGATAAAAGAATAAAATTAATGGGAAAAATTTTAATACAACAGAGAATATCAACCAAGCCAACAGATTGTTACTTGAGAAGACTGGTAAGATGGTAAAAAGAAATTTGATAACCCCCTGGTAAGATGGATTAAAAAGGAAATAAGATAAGAGACAAATAACCAATATCTACTCCTCAACTCATATTATGAGGCCAGCATAACCTTAATACCAAAACCTGACAAAGTTATTAAAAGAAAAGAAAGTTCAGGTCAGAGTCTCTCATACAATAAATGTAAAAATCTTAAATAAAATATTAATAAACTGAATCCAGTAATAATGTGGCACACCATAGCTGACTTCAGCTTATTCCCAGAACACAAGGTTGGTTTAACATTTTAAAATATCAATTCAGTGTAGTTAACCAGACTAACAGAATGAAAGAGAAATCTCTATCATCTTAATAGATTTGAGAAAAAGCATTTGATAAAATTTAACATCTATTAATCTAATAAAGAATATTTACAAAAACAAATTTTAAAACACCACACCAAAC
Source organism: Monodon monoceros (assembly GCF_005190385.1). Taxonomy (NCBI): domain Eukaryota; kingdom Metazoa; phylum Chordata; class Mammalia; order Artiodactyla; family Monodontidae; genus Monodon; species Monodon monoceros. The sequence continues at coordinate 47,858,128 of NW_021703768.1, forward strand.
AACACTTTTAACACTGAAATGTTGAAAACTTTTCCTCTGAGATCAGGAAAAAGAAAAAGATATTTGCTATCCCCACTTCTATTTGACACTGTACTGGAAAGCCTAGCCAGGGTAATAAGACCAAAAGAAGGCAAAGAATTAGAAAAAAGTAAAATTATCAATACTTTTAGACCACATGATTGTGTTATTCAAAAGAATCTATAAAGTATTTGAATTAATCAGGAAGGTTAACAAGTTCTGGATAGAAAAATCAGAGATTGAAATTTACAAAATAATGTAACTTGCAACAGCATCAAAAATACCAAATACATAGAAATACATCTAACAGGTGGCCGCCGCTGCCATCTGCGCCGCAGCCGTCCGGGTCTCGGAGTGAGCCCATGTGCGCCAGCCGGACCCAAGCAGAGGGAGCGCCCGGGCACTCGCGAGGAAATGGCGGGTGAGGCGCTGTTCAGGGTTAGGGAAAAGTGTGGGGCGAGTTACGCCCCGAGAGGGGAGAGTAGAGAAGGTAAGGCTTTCGGGACGGAAAGGAGAGAGGGAGGATCGTGAGCTAGAACAACCCAATGGCCGCGGAGGCCGAAGAGACGATGGAATGCCTTCAGGAGTTCCCTGAACATCATAAAATGATCCTGGACCAATTGAATGAACAGCGAGAGCAGGACCGGTTTACTGACATCACCCTGATTGTCGACGGACACCATTTTAAGGCCCACAAGGCTGTTTTGGCTGCTTGCAGCAAGTTCTTTTACAAATTCTTTCAGGAGTTTACTCAGGAACCTTTGGTGGAGATAGAAGGTGTTAGTAAAATGGCCTTTCATCATTTGATTGAGTTCACATATACAGCAAAATTAATGATACAAGGAGAAGAAGAAGCCAACGATGTATGGAAAACAGCAGAGTTTCTACAAATGCTAGAAGCTATCAAAGCCCTTTTAGTCAGGAACAAAGAAAACTCAGCTCCACTAGAGGAAACTATCACAGGAAAAAGTGAAGCAAAAAAAAAGAAAGATTGCAGAAACTTCAAACGTTATCACCGAGTCATCGCCGTCTGCAGAATCTGAACCTGTTGAAATCGAGGTGGAGATTGCTAAAAGCACAATCGAAGTGGAAGATGAAGGCACTGAAACGTTAGAGGATGTGGCTACTGCCAGGCAGTCCATAAAGTATATTCAGAGCACAGGTTCCTCTGATGATTCCGCTCTGGCATTATTGGCAGATATCACCAGCAAGTACCGTCAAGGTGATAGAAAAGGGCAGATTAAAGATGAAGATGGCTGTGCCTCTGACCCCACAAGCAAACAGGTAGAAGGTACTGAAATCGTGGAACTTCAGCTGTCACATGTGAAGGATTTGTTCCATTGTGAGAAATGTAACCGTTCATTTAAATTGTTTTACCATTTTAAGGAACACATGAAATCACACTCCACTGAGAGTTTCAAGTGTGAAATATTCAATAAAAGGTATCTTCGGGAGAGCGCATGGAAACAGCACCTCAATTGTTACCACCTTGAAGAAGGTGGAGTCAGTAAGAAGCAAAGAACTGGGAAAAAAATTCATATGTGTCAGTACTGTGAGAAACAGTTTGACCACTTTGGACATTTTAAAGAGCATCTTCGAAAGCATACGTGAAAGCATACGAAAGCAAAAGGTGAAAAACCTTTTGAATGTCCAAATTGTCATGAACGATTTGCTAGAAATAGCACCCTCAAATGTCACCTGACTGCATGCCAAACTGGAGTGGGGGCAAAAAAGGGAAGAAAGAAGCTTTATTAATGTCAGGTCTGTAATAGTGTGTTTAACAGCTGGGACCAGTTCAAAGATCACTTGGTAATACACACTGGAGATAAACCCAACCATTGTACTTTGTGTGACTTGTGGTTTACGCAAGGAAATGAATTAAGGAGGCATCTCAGTGATGCTCATAATATTTCAGAGCGTCTAGTAACTGAAGAAGTTCTTTCAGTAGAAACACGTGTGCAACCTGAACCTGTGACATCAATGACTATTATAGAACAAGTTGGGAAGGTGCACGTGTTACCATTGCTTCAGGTTCAAGTGGATTCGGCACAAGTGACTGTGGAACAGGTCCACCCAGATCTGCTCCAGGACAGCCAAGTGCACGATTCACATATGAACGAGCTTCCAGAACAGGTCCAGGTAAGTTATCTAGAAGTGGGTCGAATTCAGACTGAAGAAGGTACCGAAGTACATGTAGAGGAGCTGCATGTTGAACGGGTAAATCAGATGCCAATGGAAGTACAAACTGAGCTTCTAGAAGCGGACTTGGATCAAGTGACCCCTGAAATCATGAACCAAGAGGAGAGAGAGCCTACCCAAGCAGATGCTGCGGCGGCGGCCAGAGAAGATCACGAAGATGCTGAGGGTTTAGAGACCAAATCAACAGTGGATTCCCAAGCTGAAAAGTCAGAAAATGAGAACAGAACACCTATGCCAGTTTTAGAATGAAATAACAAATGAATATATTTTTAAGTTTATGTGTTGAGTTTTTGAACTGATGATGGGCAGTGTGACTGTCCTTAAGCTAACAGACATGTGGACCAAAGTTAAGCTCTTTCCTGTTGTGTTGAACTGTTCCTATTGAAACAAACTGATTTTCCCCCACTTGATGCCACAGAGGAGGGATCTTTCCCATAAGTGAATGGGAAGCTTTGAGAAGTATATTTCTGGAAAACTGAAATGGATTATATTCTTATTATATAGTTGGGTACGAATGTATCTATTTTCATTGTGGTAAGGGTTCTCCCTTCTCTCTTTGCCCAGTCATGTCCTTCCTCAAGTTTTTTTTCCCCCATATTGTAAAATCAAACGTAAAATCATTAGAATACAAGTTTATGTATTCTAATGCATGTTAGAATATTTGAATATATAGGAAACACAAGGCTGCATGAAGAAAAGTGCATTGTTACTGTGCAGTTAAATTTTGGCTTCTGGCTTTCTTTAGCTTGAACAACACTCTTGTCTACCCAGACAGTCACAGATGTCATCTCTGCAACAGAAACGGTGGTGGTGGTGGCGGCAAATTTCTAGAATGTTTAAAAACCAACCACACCCATGTGCCTTTTCAAATGCAACTAAACTTCTGTAAAGCGCCTCTGGGTCTTTCAGAGTTTGTGTTGCAAGGAGCAATGTAGGTCATGCTATAGCACTCAGCATTTTCCTTACAGTGACAGCTACCGGTTCTTTTTCACTTCAGTTAGATTGAGAAATTTCATTCAGTGGCTGCTGAAGGGCCATTTTCAATTGGGAAAATTCACTTATATCTGTGGTAAACTTTATTTTGATGAAAAGTTGCACTAGTATTTTACCACCAGATGAAAAAAAAGATGAGCATCACTTAAAAATTAATGTATGTAAAATAAAGTACAGAGAAAAAACATGTATATATCAGGCTTTGTTTTGAATGAATCTTTTTCCCCAATCCTTAATGTAAAGATCTTGTGCTATAACTTTTAAAGCCATACAAATAAGAGTGCTAAACTGTGGACTTAAAAGTAGGTGTGTAAATATTTTTAATCAGTATTACTTGAAAAATAAAATATAACAACCACATTAAAAAAAGAAAAGAAATACATCTAACAAAAGATGTATAAAACTGCTATTCAGGGTAATTTTTCTATCTTTGTATCAATACTGCACTGTCTTAATTACTGTGCTTTACAAGTATTAATATCTGAGAGTTAAGTCTTACTCTTTGTTCTTTTTCTTTAGAGCTCTATTGACTATTCTTAGCTAACTTAGCTAACTTTATTCCCATATAAAATTTTAAATAAGAATGTGAACCTCCATTAAGAAAATAAAGACTGCTGGCATTTTCATTGTGATATTATTGACCTCTTTATGGAAGAACTGACATCATTATGACATACAGATATCTATATAATATCTTTCCATCCATGAGCACAGTATAGTCCTCCATTTATTTAGATCTTCTTTAATTTCTCTCATAAATGTTTCCTAAATTTCAGGGGAATTAAGGGAGAATAGTTATTAGGAAAGAGTATGAGGGAAAGGAAAGGAGAAATTATGTTTTGCAGATAACATGCCAGTTCTTGACCCACATTTCCCTTTTTGTTTGTTTAAGAAGAAAATCCCTGAAAATGTAACAGATGGCCACAATCCTCCTTCATGTGTGATATGTGGATAACATATAAGAGCTCAAAAGGCAATTGCTGGATGGTACTCCAGATCAAGTTTTCCCAAATTGCAGGCTATGTGTTTAGTGGGTTACAAGCAGCCTTACTTTCAATCAGATAGAAATCATCAAAGTGGATCTTGCACGGTAAGATTAAGCATCATTTCATGATTTTTACTTTTGCTTAAGTTATACACACACACACAAATATATGTATGTGTATATAGAGCCTGTGATGTAAAATCTGTTTATTCTTGTTGATTGCAGTCAAAAATATTTGAAAAACTATGCTCTGGGAACTATTTTCCACCAGAATTCAAAGTGTCATTACATGTTATAACGCCTGGTACTTACTGTGGCAGGTATTTTGCAGCTGTGTCATTTTCGCTTTAGCTCAGACGTAAACCTTAGATTTGGGATTGCTACCTATGTGATAGAATTGAATGAGAGTTAACGGTGAAAACTGGAGGTTATGCATGAGTTAATTAGGGAAGAATATGAGAACAACAGTGAAATGCAGGTAGCCGGAGCCCAGCCGGAGCCCAGCCGGAGCCTTTGAAAGAGGATGTTCAAGAACACTGAGCATTAGCCCCTGGAGGATATCAGTGGCTCAGGGAACTTATTGGAAGGGGCACAAGGTGCTGCAGAGGCAATGAGTAAAGATAAAGGACAGCTGTCTGAGAAGGCATTTCTCTGGGCCTCCTCCTGGCTCCCATCTCCTGGTCCCTTTCTTTTCTTTTCTTTTTTTTACACTTTTCTTAGTGATTAGTGTTTTAATTATACAACAAATACATGTTCTCTTTTAATGAATTCCGATATTACAAACATGCACAAACTAAAAAAGCAAACATTATCTCCTTCTTCCCTATTCCATTGTTCTTTCCTAGAATTAACCACTTAATTTTATTTTTATTTATTTTTTTATTGGGGTATAGCTGCTTTACAATATCCTGGTCCCTTTCTGAAAGCATCCCCAAGCTGTACTTTTGCTTTTTACCTGCTTTGGTCTCCCAGACTCTCCCTCAGTGGCTGAACTGTCACCATGTCTGGCTCTCCATCTTTTCCCTCAAGATCCACCCTAGCAATTTGTTCCCCCAGCTCTCTGGTTTAGGACCATCGTCTCCCATAGGAGGTCTCCAAGCCAACCTCAGCTGGGGTTTAAGCAAAAAAGATTGGGGTGTTAAGACATGAAACGGAGAGCAGCTTTAACCTGAACTCCTAGGCTTGTACTACCTCAACCAGAAGAATCGTCAACCAGAGGAAACATCTCCACATGGCACAGCAACTGGTGAAAGAGATAAGAATTACAGCAAAAAATGATGATGATAATAAGAGTATTTGTTTAGCATTGTTTTATGCCAGGCATTGTTCCAAGCATCTTACATGAATTAACTCATTAAATTTTCACAGTAACACTGAGGTAGGTAATGTTTTCCCCATTTTGCAGGTGAGGTAAATGGGGCACAGAGTTTTTAAGCAACTAGCCCATGGTCTCACAGCTATAAAGTTGTGGAGAACATAGAAAGAAAAGAAGTTAGAGTGAACTTTGAAGTAACCAAGAAGAAAGAGAATATTGAGTATCTGCTTGACAAAGTGGGACTCTGATTTTTCAGGGTAACTTTAGTTTGCCTTTTGTTAGTTATACGAGTTCATACGCGGTCTAGGTAGATAGACACTTGGACTCCAGCTGCCTTTACCTGTCGACTTTTGTGTGGCATATGTGGAAGTGTCCAATGTCAATCTCAGAGAGGTGGTTTTTTTTTTCCTTTAAGAAAGATACTGCTTTTATAGCTTCCAAACTGGGGTCCTCATAATGAAATATTGAACACTTTCTAGGGATTCACCAGGACACTATTCCAAAACAACAAGAAGCCTTAGCATCAGCTCACTACAATTCACCCTACTGATTAGAGACAGGTCAGTCCCCTACCTAATTCTGGGAAACCCAGAAAAAAATAGGTAGGCAGAAGGTATTTTGAAGATCAACAAAATAAACCATTTAACCCACGCAACCAAAATCACTGAGGAAAAGGGTCATCAAAATCCCAAAGCCCAGTGAAATACCCACTTCAGAAATGGAGCTAACATCATCAAACAGCTGGGTTAAATACTGATGATTAGATTGTGGTTTCGCCAGCAAACTTTTCAAGGAACTGAAAAAAAAAAAAAGAGAAAGAAATCCCTCAAAAGGTGGGAAGATAAGAGACAGAGTCTATCACTGGCTCTTACCAGCAAATTTGAAGTACTTATTGAAAAAGAGAGAGAGAGACCTTTCAGCCTGACATTTAGATATTGCTTATGTGATGTCCACTCTCCCGGTACAGCCCTGATCTAAATTTAGTAGTTTAAAAAGAACTAAGTCTTTCCTCCCACCCATTTCCAAATGCCAGTTGAGAAGTCGTTTCTCAGACCCTTTTCATTCTCAAGAAAGCCCTGAGAACTTTAAAAAAATTAAGGACAAAATGTCTTTAAGGACAAAAAGACAGTATGCAGTCTCTTCTCCTTCCTAAAATGGCCATTTGGTTAAAATCCATGACAACAAAAGAGTTAAGGTTCTGCACTGTTTAAGAACAACCAGCTGACCTTTAAATCTGCTGGTTTGAATCCAATCACCTTTCAACAAGCATGAAATCTGGAACAAGGCGTACTAACACACACCAATTATTTTCATAGTGTACATGACTGAACTCACAGTGTCCTGTTTAGGAAAAATAAATAAATAAATAAAAATACACACTCATCTTCCAAAAGCCAGACTTAGAGACCGAGTGTCTCTGTTGGCAAGGATTGTCCTTTGGTAACTGTCTGGAAAAGTGCTGTTGGAGAAGGCCTTTCCTGAGAAAAGCACAAAGAAAGTAACTTTTTCATGTTGTTTAAATTCTGTTTAATGAAATGGTTTCCCCCAACCTTCAGTATAGCAGAAGTAAAAGTAGCTGGGAAATAATTAATTACTATACTCTGTTAAGAACTTTGCATTCCATGGATGTAAGAGAACAATTTTCCCCTCCCCGTGAAAGGGCAAAACGCTGACTCCTACTTTGAGCAAAGGCATAAAAATCCAGGGGCTCAAACCAAGTGTTGAGTGTCTACTCCTTAAAACGATTCTTTGCTTTTCGAAAGTAATTCTCATGAGGTTCTTTTAAGTGAAGATAGTCCCTCATGCCTTTAAAATATAATTCAGCTTACAGAAATTCCATCACAGGCTTTTTCCTCTCCCGTTGCGGAGCACAGGCTCCGGACGCGCAGGCTCTGCTGCCATGGCTCACGGGCCCAGCCGCTCCGTGGCATGTGGGATCTTCCCGCACCGGGGCACGAACCCGTGTCCCCTGCATCGGCAGGCAGACTCTCAACCACTGCACCACCAGGGAAGCCCCCGTCACAGGCTTTTTAAGAGCAGATGGCATGGCTGTTTTCATACAATGCGCAGAGAAAGGAGCCCTCTCTGGAGGCCTGTGGCCTGCAACCGGACAGCCTCTGGTCAATTGCAAAACTGGGTTCTTTATCACCTCCTTTATCCTCTACTCCCAGGTCCCTTCATCCCATCCCATTTCCATCAGCCAGTTACACGGAATATTAACCCCACACCTGGACCATATTCCAGCCCGAGTGTGTTTTTAAGGACTGAGACTTCTGAGATTCCTTCCCAAATCTCAAAATCCTCCTCTCTCATGGGCCCACGTTTGCCAGTCCCTCCTTGCCACAACATGTGATTTCCCTCCTGTCATCTATCAGTCCAGAAAGAGAACGGTCAGGCTCTCACAGCAATGTGGGCCGTGGGCCCCGGCCAGGGCCCAGACCACAGCCCTCCCGGCCGCTTCTGCTTTGGGGCAGGGCAGGGAGGGGCTGCATACAGGAAGAGGGGGCACTGCCTGGCTTGCCTGCTGCTCACAGCTGGGGTCAGGAAGGCATCTGCCAGCTCTGGTGCAGAAGGTCCCTTGCAGTTTACCATCTATCAGGACGACCCGGTCACCTGGTCTGAATAGCCCTGAGGACTCCTCCGAAATCAAAGGAGCCTCTTCCTGGAGCCCTGGCAGAGCAGGTGGCCAAGGCTTCCTCAGGCCTCGCTCACTGTCCTGTCCTAATTCTCATCCCTTCCTAAGGAGCACAGCAACCTCGCCAGCTTCCAGGCAGCCACCATTTCCTATCCCTTTTTCCTACATCCGGGACTTGATGCATTGTTAAAGTCCAGACACTCACCATCGACCCCAACTCACAACTGGTTCCCCAGCCTCCATCTGCTTTGCCAAGATTTGGGGAACAAGGAAAATCAAAGTGTCTTATGATACCACCCTCAGCCCAACAACCAACAGAAAAACCCTCATCACCTGAGTACAAGGTGTGGACCACCACTAGGCCCACACCTGACTCTTTCACTTACTCTCCTCGCATGCGGTGAACGACGCCCTTGGTCACGTCATCCTAAAGTCTATAACACAGAAGGAGACCCAAAGTCCTATACGCTTGAAGAACTGCATGGCCATATCTTTAGCTAACATTTTCTGTTTTATTAATCAGGGTCCATGATTTTATAGTAGATGAGATCTGTTCAGGCCAGCCACCATTTCCTCTCCTTTCTGTCAGCATCCTGCAGACCACAACCACCACCAGAAAAGCAATGTGGTTTTGGGGAGAAGAAATCACGAGATACCTGAAGACAAAAGACTGAGGATTCAGGCCCAGAATTGTCATTAACTGAGAGACTTTGGCCAAGTCACTACAGTTCACTGAAACCTCAGTCTTACCTTCTGTAAAGTGGGGATTATAATAGCCACCTCACAGAGTGCTCTGAAGGAAGAAATAAGATAATAAAAGTGAACATAATTTTGAATTATAAACAGAGAAAGAGGAAAAGAGGAGAGAGGAGGGGAGGAAAAGCTGAAAAATTCAGCTTCCCTCACCCTTTTGCACTAGCAGGTAAAATAAAGTGTTCAGACAGGAAACCTGAACAAAATAATCCAAAATATAATATTCTTAGGCACTGTTGAAGGGAGAAGCTACTGTAATCGCCAAATCTGGTCAAGACCTCAGTCTGAGCAGCATGTTTTTTACCCCTTGAGTGCACTAAAGCTTTGGGACTGACCTGCAGGAAAAGACCAGAAGCTTTCCTCATTTCATTCCCTATAGTAGAAAGACAAGAGCAGCTGAAGGACAAACGTCAAGAGTGGGGTGAGGCAAACACCTCAGGCCATGAACTTACTTTATCCCTTTGGTAGATCACCTTCGGGAGAAAATTCCAGCTTTGTGTTTTCTGCTTGGCCCCATTCAAATGGGAAGTTCTGCTCAGAGGCCTGAAATAGAAAACAGGAAGTCAACAGAACTGATTTTCCTAATTCCTCAAATGTAAATCACTGCACTTGCTGTGGATGAGAACTACCATGAGGTGTAAACCTCCTTTCTAAAAGGAGGTCACATGCCAATTATGTACAGAAAATATCCTACTCCAGGGTAAAAAGGAATGTTCCATCAGCTTTCTTCCTAAATGAAGGAGGGAAGCAGAGCGGGATTGACAGTAAAGACGATCAAGGGTGTTGCCATCAGAACCAAACTGCCACTAAAAATAATGAAGTGTCCCACTTTGATGCTCTGACACTATTCTCTTAGCTGCTTCTTCTACAGTCACTTTTCTGTAGCTGCTTCTCAAGGGGACAGTTACTAAAATGGCTCCCCTCTCAACTTCCTCATTATGTTTCACAGTATCAGTATTTTCTTAGAGGCCCGTGTTTGAAACTTGCAAGTTGAAACTCCAAGCCCCACCCCTACACCTGCCCCTTTAGTCAGTTTCCATCACAGACCTTCAGTTCCATCTCATTTACATCAGACACAATTCAGCTAGTTCTCCTATCACAGCTCAACTCTGGTTTGCCACACCTGGTCATTTCCTCACCCATCTCTGGTCTGAATCCTTAGCACTCCAGCCTTTCTGCCTCCCCTCCTTCACAAGACTGCCAGATGAATCTTTCCAGCACATAGTCCCCTCACATTACTCCCTGGCCCCAGGGTCTGCCACAGCTTCCTAATACCTACTGATCAAATCTAAATTACTCACAAGTGGTCTCACCATAGCTATCTCGCTTAGTGTGTTATAGCAGAGAGTGCCTGAGCCTCGGTGCCAGATGGATTGGGTAAGAATCTCTCTTAGGTGAGCTTTACCACTACATGGCTGTGTGAATCTGAGCAAATTATGAAACCTCTCTGCCCTTCGGTTTCCTCATTTGTGGGATGAAGATAATTACACCCACCCACATAGTTATTAAGGGACTAACTGGGGTAATACATACAAAGTGGTCACAGTGGGTTCCAATAAGAAGAGTAACTAGTGCTTATGGAGTGCTTTCTACATCCCGGGCTCTGTTCTGAGCGCCACACATGTGTTTGTGCAGGTATGACCATTACCCTCATTTTGCAGAAGAGGAAATTGAGGCAAGAGAAAGTGAAGTCACTAAAACCACATAATGAATCAATAGAAGAGCCGGCGTTTGCACTCAAGCAGTCTGACTCCAGAGCCTGTAAACTCAACTCCGGGCTCTACCACCTCCCTTCAAGGCCACTTCCCCTTCCCTGCAGCTTTCACTGGCTGACACAACCCACAAGTCCACCCCAGTCCTTCCCATCTGTCCAGTCTCCCCTGATGGATGTTGTGCTGCATTTCCCCTCCAATCTCACCTGATATCTTGAAAGAAGCAGTTACTATATTTTCTCTATACTCAGTATACCATCTCTTTACTCTTTTTTATCTTGCCCTCACTTATATATCGGCTTGTAATTCTTCACTTCTTTCTACCTTCTGTTTCTAGAAATTGCATCCAAAAAATAAACATCCCCAAATTCCAGAGTGTCCCAAAAGAATGTTATTTCCACCAACACCCCAGCTGTCATTACTAACCCAAATCTCCTAAGTCCCAGTCACTAACCCAACAAACATTTACCAAGCACCTGCTGTGCTCACGTCGGCAGATGCAGATTACATGGGCCCTGTCCTCTAGGGGCTCGCAGACTAACGAGGAGATGAGTGTTCATGTAGAAAATGTTAATAAGGTGTGACAAGTATGAAACACACGCTGTTAATGGCCTCTCCACCTTTGGCCCTTCGGGCTCTCGCACTTCCCATGTCGTGTCATTCACGCAGGCCGACACACCGCCCCTTCCTTTTCGTCTCTGCGGCCACCCCATGGTTTACTTGCTCCCTACGTGATTCCTGAGCTATTGCAGTCACCTCCCAACTTATCGGACTGCCTCATCCTCCTGCCCCTCAAAAGCAGCCCGCCTGCTGCTGCCAAACAACCTCTGTTGTCACTCCCATATTTGAAAACCATGAAGGTTAATGAGGCAAGCGCAGGCCCCTGAGCCTGAACAGGCAAAGCTGCTTAGGAACTTAGCCAACTTCCTATCCTGATTTGCTCCACTCCCCTCCACATCCAAACACTTCACCTCACGCACCACACCTAAGAGAGACTTCTTACAGGTCTTCAAAAACGAGTCCCCTTCCTGTTTCCCATTGTTCCCTTGGCCCTCCCAATCTATCGGCTCATTTTTGTTTCTGAAATTCAGATGCTTCTCCAGGATTCAGGTCAAGTCACCTCCTCCATGAAGCTTCCTCTCATTCTCCCACAATGTATGATATAGTTCCGTTCTCTGACTTGCTTTAGTCATGCATTTGTGTCTCCTTTAGGGCACTTTAATTCTATCTTGCATTCCAGTCATTAGCAGTTTTAATCTTACGGTCTCTGTCTTTAGGACGGTATTTGTCGTCTTCATTCAATACAGCACCTAGCAGATTGCCTCAAGCATAACACGTGCTGAATAAATAATGAATACGCTCTTTGATTTGTTGTATGTGGTGTAGTGGGAGAAACCTCATGAGGACCCAAGAAGAAGCCTCAGTTCTTTCTTTCTTCTTATTATCATCTCATCTTTTATCCAACAAATTTTTTTTCATCCCTAGGCAATATGCTAGGCACTCGGGGTACAAAAATAAAGACACAGAAGCCTGCACCCAATAAACACATATTTTCTATCAGAAAGATTGACACATAATACAAATAAAATAATAAGATACATGAAAAATCATATGAATTGCAAAATTATGCCAGTTCTACCGCTAACTAGGTATGTGACCTTGGGAAAGTCACTTATTCCATGAGGTAAGTGTTGATAAGTAAAAAATGCAAACTCATAGGCGGTCTACGAATTTATGATTCTAACTCACAACTTTTTAAAAAGTGACTCAACAAAAAGACTGGATATCATTCATGTAACTGTAGGAGAATGAGGCCATAGAGGCAAATGCAGACAGTGCTAGCCCAAGCTCTCTTCAGGTGAAAAGGAGTCTTGACCAGCAGATGTTGTTACCTCTCTTGGCCAAGTCTGTTCTAAGATAGAGGTGAATTCCCACTTTACCCCAAGCACAAAATACACAAGTCATTTAATGGACTCCTCTAGCTCTGATCCTGTGCTCATCCAGCCTGGTTACTGACGGGTTTGCTATCAGGTCCGTCTCTTGGAATAGAATACGATGGTCAAGCTGATGAGTATTTTGGCTTCTGGGACTCTTGTCTTTTTCATTGCAAATTAGTATGTCATCCTCATTCTCTCATCAGTCTCATTAGCTGGTTAACAGGAGTCCTCACCTAAGAAGCAGATACCCTCTCAGTGAACCCAGCAAATCAAGTTTCTGGGCTGAAAGGCTCAGGTATAAACCTTAGACCTTAGAAAATTCTCCGACAAAGGCACCTTGCAGAGGTTTCAGAAAGACAGCCGGGAGTGCCCTTCTCTTAGAGACTTACACCCCCAAACACACATGCCATGTACCTTTTCTCCAAACTCTTCTAGTTGGTACTTAGAGGTAAGGACCAGGTTTTCTTTTCCTTGTGCAGCGTGTAGCCTAGTCAGAAAAAAATGCCCTGGTGGGCATAAGAGATGCTTTCCTCTGGGCTCCCACGTTCTACCACTAGTATTTACTACATGGGAATGTCTTGCATCCCCCCTCTCTGATGTGGGCAATGTGTTCTTTCCACTCCTCTCTGTATCCCCCCCACCTGGTGCTTGGCATGTCAAAGGCATTCAATAAATGCTTGTTGTATGAAGCAATCAGCCAATATCATCAAAAGCTTTTTAAGGATTTACACATGCTAAATTTAGAACTGCAAATGGTATGGTTCCTATCCTCAAGTAAAATCAATGCAAAACTTAAGACCGCAACTATGAATGTGATTTGGCCTTAGGATGAGTCATTAATCAATGAAAAACAACTCAGCAACCAAGAAGTCATTTCAAAACAACAAATGCTCTTTTTGTATTTCTCAAATACTGGGAAAGGGACTCAGTCCGCAGCAACAATCCATAAAACTTCCTTTTTTTTCATATGGTTACCTCATATCACACAAACTCTTTCATTCACCTTTCTCCTTCAGATCCTGCCCTCCCAGAACCAGTCCTCAGAACTCACTCCTTCTCTCCCTCTACCTTTTCCCTTGATTCTGCATCACAAAAGCCCAAAAGAACTGGTCTGGCAATATGGAACCTTGCTTGAAATCTAGAGAAGGAAAGAAAAAGAATAAGCAAAACCAGAACCATTCTTTATAAGCAGTGAAAGAAGGATACCTCGTAACTATCATACACTAAAAATGTTGGCCTGATCATATAATGATACAATTTTTAAAAGCCAAAATAAATAGAAAATAGTACCAAAAAAAGAAATTGTTTAAATTTCTTAAGCCTCTACAATGTTTGGGAAACTTGTTAACAATCACAAAAGATTTATTGACCACTTGCTATAAAAATTGTTTTGAAAGGGATACTGTGTCAGGGATACCCAAGACCACCCCTATATTTGAACATTCACTGGAAGAACTCACAGAATTCAGCCTATAGTTGTACTTACATCTAAGATTTCTTACAGTATAGTAAGGATACATAGCCAGATGATAAGGGGAAGAAATATGTGGAGAATCTGAAGGATTCCAGGTGTAGACTTCCTTATGCTCTCTCCCTCCCATGAGAGGTCACACAGAGAACACATACCACAGCAATGAAAAAGTTGCAACACGATGCAATGATTCAGCCTAGGGAAACTCCTTAGAGGCTAGGTGCCTGAGGTTACTACAGGGGCCTGGTTATGTAGGCACTCTTTGCCTAGCACATAAAAAGTTCCAGAGCCCCCAGAAGGGAAGCAGGTGTTCAAACTTAAACTGTATTTTTTGCACAAAACTCTAGGCACAATGAACCACACTGATCAGTTAATTGACTGAGCACTTCGAGAACAAAATTCCTAGATGCCAACAAAGAGCCAACCTTGCAAACAGGCCTTTCTAAGAGTAGCAGTCTCAAGTCTGATATGTTAACTCTTTTCTGCCCAATGACAAAGTTCATGCCCTTGAGGCAATTGAAATCTAGAGAAACAAGACTTACACATAAAAACATACACTGCATACAGTAGACATAGCTTGCTAGAAACACTAAAGTAATATTTTTCAAAATGTCCCCTAGACCAGGGGGACCCCACCCCCGGGCCGCGGACCGGTACCAGTCCACAGCCTGTTAGGAACCGAGCCACACAGCAGGAGGTGAGCAGCGAGTGAGCAAAGCTTCATCTGCCGCTCCCCATCGCTCGCATTACCACCTGGACGACCCGCCCCCGCCCCCGCCCCCGCTGCCACCAGTCCATAGAAAACTTGTCTTCCACGAAACTGGCCCCTGGTACCAAAAAGGTTGGGGACCACTGCTCTAGACTACCTTTACCAGAATCACCAGAGTCCTTGTCAATGGCTATACCTTGAAGCACCCTAAGCAATAGAGGAAGGGAGTGTCAGTGAAAGCCACAGACCGGGGTGAGACTATAGAAGGCCTTGAATGCCATGATGAGAAATCTGAATTTTATTTCACAGCCATCAGAAACCACTGACAGTTTTCTTTCTTCCCCACCAGCTAATAGTAAGATCAAAACGGCACTGCTTGAAGATGAATCTGACTACCTTACGTAGAATTGAGTGGAAGGGGCAGAGATAGTAGGCCAAGAAACCAGAACCTCAAAGGGAAAGAATGATCATAACTAATATCTAGGGACCACTCACTAGGAGTTTACACTGTCCAAGATGCTTTACATGAATTCTCACGTCAACCTTCTAAAGTAGGCGCTACACGGCTTCCCTGGTGGCGCAGTGGTTGGGAGTCCGCCTGCCGATGCAGGGGACGCGGGTTCGTGCCCCGGTCTGGGAAGATCCCACATGCCACGAAGCAGCTAGGCCTGTGAGCCATGGCCGCTAAGCCTGCGTGTCCGGAGCCCGTGCTCCGCAACAGGAGAGGCCACAACAGTGAGAGGCCCGCGTACCGCAAAAATAAATAAAGTAGGTGCTACAATGTCACACAATGAATTCAAACCTAGAGGGTGTGATCCCAGAGCTTGTATATTTACTTGCCATCCAACAGACCCATAATAGAAAGTCAGGACAGTAGAAAAGGAACAAGTGGTGGAGCAGTACACGGGGCAAGGGAAAGGAAGTAATCCCAGGTAACTCCTATATTTATCTTGTCCTTTCCTCCCTTTGGGCACTTTCTTCTAAGATGGCACGCAGAAAGCCATCTTTTAAAAATGGTAGATGATTGAAAGAGAGAACTAAAACCAGAAATTGTCAAAATTTTTCTGAATAAGATGAGAGGTGAAGAATTAATAGGAGTCAGAGCTTCTTCTTGACCCCAATAGCTAGTAAGAAACAAAGTGCCCTGTTGCACATCGATTTAAAGAAAGGAGCGGGCAGCCGGTGGCCTTCTTTTATTTTTAATGTCTCAGAGAAATTTACACTGTTAAAATCTTCCTGTTTATTTCCCTCTGACATAACACAACCGAAAATTACTTAATAACCGAGCTACTCTGAAGAGTGTAATTTTTAAGACGTCCAAAATGAACTACAGAATCATCACCTGTCTCATCATCAAGATACATCTGTTGAAGATGTAGATGTCAACTACAAATTGGCATTCGCCACTGGCACTTGCCATCTGCCTCTACAAGGATTAAATCAGGTGCAGGGGCAGCTGCTGACTTGCAACACCCCCGAAAGGAGCTCAGGGTGGAGCGCAGACATGAGGCACCCTGTGCTCTGGGGAAAACCGGCAGAACAGGTCTTCAGATAGTTAGATATTTTCAGGAGCCAATTTTATGAGCCCAATTCTTGTATCTCCTCATATCTAGAAAAGCACTAAAATCCTTCATGGTGACGCCTGCTCCTCGTGACTAGGAGTAACCTGCGCAAGACTAGCAGAAGCCTTCTATAAAAAATATTTGCTTGATTGCGTGTATTCTCCCTTCACCAAAATCACAGGTATACTGACCTTCCCCCCTGCCTCTTTGGAGCAGTTTCTCAGAGCTATCGGGACGCTGTCTCCCGGGCTGCAGTCCTCATTTTGCCCCAAATAAAGCTTAGCTCAAAAAAAAAAAAAAAGAAAACACTTAACTCGCAACTCTCACATTGTGCATTTTTTTAAAGTCGACATAGAGAACAAACATATGGACACCAAGGGGGGAAAGCGGGGGGAGCGGTGGGATGGATTGGGAGATTGGGATTGACATATATACACTAGTATGTATGAAAGAGATAACTAATGAGAACCTGCTGTATAGCACAGGGAACTCCACTGTATAGTAGAAACTAACACAACATTGTAAAACAACTATACCCCAGTAAAAAGAAATAAAATTTTAAAAAGACACATTTGTTGATCACTTAGTTGCATGAAAAGTTTTAGAGATGCTACTGTCCCAGCAGCTTTAGGGGACGCAGCACAGTAATTTGCTTAATCAATAAATTCTTGGTTCTTCATAAAACCCAGAATTAGGCAACAAGACAAGCCACTGTTTATGGGGAATTAATTTGTTGCCTCAATTGGCATTAGGCAGCAGGCCAAAGGCCAGTAAAACAAGCTTAAATTAATGTACCAAAATAACTCAGTTCTAGAATACTGATCTTTTCATGTTGGATGTGATTCTAAAATCTTTAGTAGCCATTAACCTTACTTCTAAGTGAGCAGTCTGTATCTTTCATATTCAGAAGCCCTGCTAGACAACTCAAGCACTCAGAAGTAGGGTCAAGAAATGGCAACGAGAAACAACTTAAACAAAACCTTCAAATACTTCAATGCTACCAGAAGGTCTGTGGAATGTACCATGCTATTGGAGAAAATTCATTCTGATTCAGGTAACCAGCTCAGTAATAGCTTGCCTGAGAATTCTCTTCCCCTAAGAAGTAATGCCAGTGAGAAGTTATTTACTCCCTTATTGTTACAGCATTCTGACGAGGTTTAAAAGAATGAAGGGATACACAACCTGCCTTCCAGGAGTCTGAGAAAAATGGCACAGACACAGATGGAAACAATATGAATACACACCGGTAAATATTTATGAACGGTGTAAAAGCATGGGTCATGGAGGTCAAACAACCTCGGTTTGCAGCCTGGCTCTACCAGTCACCATCTTAAGCAAGTTTTACAGCCTTCTCAAAGCTTCAGTTTCTCCTTCTGAAAACTGGGTTAATAATAACACCCACCTTGTAGGTTGTTGTGAAGCGTTAGTAAGATAATGAGCATAGAATGCTTAGCCCATGAAAGTAGTCCAACAAATGCTAGCTGCTATTGTTGTCATAAAATGATTCGTTTTGGGCTTCCCTGGTGGCGCAGTGGTTGAGAGTCTGCCTGCTGATGCAGGCGACACAGGTTCGTGCCCCGGTCCAGGAAGATCCCACATGCCGCAGAGCGGCTGGGCCCATGAACCATGGTCACTGAGCCTGTGCGTCCGCAGCCTGTGCTCCGCAACGGGAGAGGCCACAACAGTGAGAGGCCCGCGTACAGCAAAAAAAAAAAAAAATGATTAGTTTTGTTCTTACCACTATTATTACTACTTCTTCCACAGTAGGTTCTCTCATCTATATTTTGCCCCATACCTTAAAGATAAGGAGGCTCCCAAGCTGCATGCAGTGGTTCAGTCCAGATGGAATAATTCACCTCAGGCAGGGAAGCTAGGAGGTTCAGGGTTTGTCAGAATGTCAGAGAAGAATATTTCAGATGGCTGTAGAGGGAAGGAAGCACGGCCTGGATAAAGCGGATAAGCAAGTTTGCTCTAAATGTCTTCTTGAGCTGAGGAAGGGCACATGTTCACAGTCATATGATTTTCAGAGCCGGAATGTGACTTAAAAGTCCTTAAGTCACTCAAAAAAAAAAAAAAAACACCAAACAAACTAGCTTTTGAATAACCACAAAAACTGTATGCCTTCCTCTAGTGTTATTTGAAAATTTGAAATAAATGCAGTATCGTGAGGGAAAAAAGAAGGTTGCAATGGTAACCTTGAAAAAAAATTTTATTTTGATCTTGAAATATACACATTTCTTCCTTGGATCATGTGGCAACAATGTGAGCTCTGAATCTGCTTGCTCACCAGGAGTTTTCCTTTCTAAGTAATGGGAAAACCAGAGCCCAATGCAGGTTACTCTCAATGTCAAGCTTCTTTGCTGCTTTATTTTCAAATGTCATAGGACACCTTCACCCTGACTCTGATACACCCCATATAGGGCCAGGACAAAGGACCATTAAGACTCTAGCGACTGGCTCTTAGCCACACCGTTAATTGGTGAAGGAAAGACATGAGAATCCTACTGATGGAGAGGAAGATTCAGGGGAGGAAACAGAGATTACAGTGAGGGCTTAGAATAACTTGCGGTGGGAAATCAAATGATGTGGGCAGCTAGTCAGATCTGAGCAAGAGACTTCGGCAAAATGATTTTTTAGGGAAAACATCCTTTCTGCTGTATACAGCGCACAATAAATTAACCATGTCAGATCCTTATCTCAGCACCTTTTGTTACCAATAATGTAATGCTAATGAAATATCAACAAAATATATTTAAAGGTAAAATACAGTTGTAATGCTTTTCCTTTGAGGAAGTTTTTTAATTTATAATCAGTGCTTAACCCATTTTAGGAATGAGGTTGAAATAAGATTTTTTTTCTCAGTTGGTTATAACAAACTTAAAGGCTCGGTAGCTAGAAAAACAAATTGTTTTCTTTTCTTTTTTTTCTTAAGACAGAGAGTTACACACTGAGCACGCAGGAGCTTGGACTCTTGAGTGCTCCCCAAGTCAAAAGCCAAGTTTTAGTCCTCATTTCTTAGAGATGTCCTCTCGCTCAGACAACTTGAAGACATTCTGAGTTTTCCTCAGCCTAGATTTTCAACTCAAGTAACTGCTGGCCGGGCATTTTCCAGAAACAGCCTTCCTATCAGAACCCTTCTTCCCTTCCCAGTACAAATGTGTGCATATTGACCTAGTACAGACCTGTGTTCTTGTTAGAGCCTCAGCAAATGTTTGATAATGACCCTGGCCTTCAAGAGTTGGCCACCACCCTGAGTTTTCAGAGCCTTTTCCCAAAAGGGACAGGATGAAAAAGGAGCTTCCAGACTGGAATTTTTTCTGCTTAGCCACTTCCCGTGCTACTTACCGAAGGCTTTGCTGATGGGAATACTCGTAAAGGGCAACACAAACACACCCATGTTTGAGTTGCCATCTGAAACCAAAGTTAAGTACACTTGGCGCATTCTTCGTGCTGACCAGTAAATTTTGGTGTTTTCTCAGAAGAAAAGAGGATGGCCCTTTTCTCTTGAAGATGTGGGAAACAGGCAGGCATGTGGCATGCTCCAGAGTTTCTTGTATAGGAAGGGAGTGGAGCAGGACGCTACCACAAAGAGGAACCTGGGGGGCTTTGCTGAAACCTGCTTTGCAAGCACACGACTATCACGTGCATTGCGTGTTATCTGGCAGCTGTTCGCGTTTATCAGCATCAGCTGAGCGGAGCTGATGGGCTAATCATTAAGCCCCTACATCCAAGCCACCTCCTGGCCTCCCACTGGAGGCTGAAGGGAGGAAAGCCCAGAGCGGGAAAAACTTGGAAAATGATGAAAATCTTATGTCAATGTGTTCACTCTGGTATGACTCTCTGAAGTCTCTCTTGGGGAATTTAGGTCTGAGAAGCTTTCAGATACAGGCAAGTAAGTATTCAAAGCCCTTATGGGGTGCTTCCCTGGTGGCGCTGTGGTTAAGAATCTGCCTGCCAATGTAGGGGACACGGGTTCGAGCCCTGGTCCTGGAAGATCCCACATGCCACAGAACAACTAAGCCCGTGCACCTCAACTACTGAGCCTGTGCTCTAGAGCCCACGAGTCACAACGACTGAAGCCCAAATGCCTAGACCCCGTGCTCCACAACAAGCAAAGCCACTGCAATGAGAAGCCCACACAGCTGCAACAAAGAGAAGCCCACACAGCTGCAACAAAGAGTAGCCCCCGCTTGCCATGACTAGAGAAAGCCTGCGCACAGCAGAGACCCTGTGCAGCCAAAAATAAATAAATAAAATAAATTTAAAAACCCTTATGGGAGTGATCTGAGCAAATCATTCCATACTCATCCATAGTATTTTTTTACCTTATTCATATCCTATGTTGGACTTGGGGAAAAGATGAGTTATTCTGTGAAGAGATAATAGCGTAAATGTTACAAAATTCAAAAGTTATAAAAGAAAATGGTGAAATATCCTCCCCAACTCTATCTCCCAGCCATTTAACTACTGTTGCAGTTTCTTAAATATACGTCCAAAGCTGTTCTGTGCGTATACAAGTACAGACGTACATGCATTTTTATGGAAAATGTATATATCACATATGTAGAAGAGTAGTTTTCAAACTTTTTTTATTGTGATCTACAGAAAGAAATGAACTTTCTCTTCTGTTCCATGGATGTGGTTATCTGTGACCCAGTACCAGAGTGCTTTAATCATTTCAGCCTTATATTGTGTGCTCATCACAGCATTCATGCTTCTCCTTACTTTTCTGATTCAGGATTTTTCCTGGCTATCCTTGCTGTTTATTTTCCATGTAAACTTTAGAATCAGCTTCTCTGGACATGTGGTCCTCTCTTCCATGTATCTTGGTGCCAATTGTTGTTGTTTATATATATAAAGACCATTGATTTTTGTATCAAGCCACACTACTCAATTCTCTTATTGTTAATTATTGGTGGCTATGATCTTTCAGTTAAGTTCCTTGTTTTCTCGGCACAGAGTCATATTATTTGCAAATATGGTTCTTTTACCTCCTCTTTCCCCATTTATACATCTCATATTTCTTTCTTTCTCTTATCTAAGTGAAGTTGGCTAGTACCTCAAGATTAATGTTCACTAATGTGATGAACATTGTGCTTCCACGGTTTACCCATTAGGCATGAGCTGCCTTTTGAGGTAAGATAAATCTGTTATATTAAGGCAATAGGAATTTAGTTCTGTTTCATGAGGTGTTTTTCCACAATCAATCATGAGCTTTACTATTACAAAAAACATTTTCAGCAACCAAGGGTGTGAGCACCCATGTTTTAATATATTAATATGGTGAATTGTGTTAATGGGTTTCCTAATACTAAACTATCCCTTCCTTGCTAAAATGAACCTCACTTGGTCATGTTTTCTTTTACTGACACCCTGGATTCTGTTTGCTAATATTCTGTTGAAGACTTTTGCATTGATAGTCACAAGAGGCACTGGTCTGTGGTTTTCTTTCGTTTTATTGTTGATGTTCCATGGCGGACTTTGGCACCAACAGAATCTTTACTTCATGAAAGAAACCAGAGGCTTCTCTTCTTTTTCTAGAAGAGTTTTAAAAAGCAATGGGGTGATTGATTAAGGTTAAAAAGAGTTCACCTGTGAAAACATCGACAGCTGGTAGCTGGGGAGAGGGGCAGCCTTTTGAAAACTTTCCTATGTTTCGGAGTATAATTGATCTCTTTAGATATTCAGACTCTTCTGGGGCCAGTCTTAGAACTGCATTTTCTAGAAATTTCTATATTTTATACAGGTTTCTAGAAATCACATATTTTATCCAGGTTTTTTAATTTATTTGTATATGGTTGAGCAAATAAGTCTCCTATAATCTCTGTTAATTTATCTGTGATTATTTCTCTACTCTTTTTTTTAAATCTATTTCTGCTTTCTCCCTTTCAAAAACAAATGTTGCACCATTTTTCACAATAGCCAGAAGGTGGAAGCAATCCAGTGCCCACCAACAGATGAATAAATAAACAAAAGGTGATATATGCAATACAAGGAGTATTATTCAGACACAAAAAGGAAAGAAGGTCAGACACATGTTACAATATGGCTGAAATTTGAAAACATTACACTCAGTGAAATAAGCCAGACAAAAAGGGGAAAATATTGTATGATTCCACTTACATGAAATATCTAGAATCTGCAAATTGATACAAACAAAAAGTAAATTTGAGGTTACCAGGGGCTGGAGAGAGGGGAGAATGGGGAGTTATTGCCTAATGGGCACAGAGATTTTGTTTAGGGTGATGAAAAAGTTTTGAAATAGTGATGATGATTATATAACATGGTAAATATAATTAATGCCACTGAATTGTACATTTTAAAATGGCAAATTTGTGTTATATATACTTTACCACAATGAAAAGATCATTTCAAAAAAATGAGTATAGCAAACACAATTCATAGACTTAGTTTTGCCATTTAAAAAATTCTTCAAATTCATTAATTTCTGCTTTAATCTTTGTTAATGTTTTACTCTATAGCTTTTTTCTTTAACTTATTTTATTTTATAAATTCTGTACTGTATGCTTGTCAATTTAATTCTTAATTATAAGTATTTAATGCTACAAATTACCCTCTAAGCACTGCTTCAGCAAGATCTCATAGCCTCCAATATATCATTTTAATTTTTGTTGTTTTCTAAATATTCTGCAATTTCAGTTTCAAGAAACATTTGTGTTCTTTAATTTCCAGGAGGTAAGGAAGCTTTCTATTTTTATTAGTAATATCTGATGACAATTTTCACAATTTTGTCATCAGAGAATATTGTATATTTCTATTTGGGAAAATTTATTGTCATTTTCTTTGTGGTATATTACACAGTTAATTTTTGTGACAGCTCCATTGATACTTGAAAGTATATATTTTCAGAGTATACTGCTTGATGTATATCTAAGAGCTATCATAATGACTGTCAGGCAGTCCATATCCTTACTTGTTTTTTCTATTTTATTGTCAGTAGTTAAGAGATAAGAATTAAAGTTTCCTATTATTAAAGCATTTCTGTCTATTCCTGTTTCCTGTAACTTTGGCACTATATTTTCCATGGCAATTTATTCATCACATTAAATTACATCATGAGTTACATCCTTTATTATCATCAAGAGCCATGTTCATCTAATGCAATGCTCTTTGTTTTGAATACAACCATACAGTTATGATTGCTGCTTTTGCCCCCTCCTATTCCTTCTCCCTCTCCCTCTCCCTTTTTGTTAGCTTGGGCTTCTCTAACAAAATACCATAAATGGGTGGCTCACAGTTCTGGAATCTGGAAATTCCAAGATCAAGGTGCCAGCATGGTCAGGATCTGGTGAGAGTTCGCTTCCTTGCCTGCACACTGCTGCCTTCTCGCTGTGTCTTCATATGGCAAAGAGAAAGCTCTGGTGTCTCTTCCCCTTCTTATAAATAAGCACACCAGTTCTATCAGATCAGGGCCCCACCCTTATGACCTTATTTAATCTTAATCACCTCCTAATGGGCTCCAGTATACAATCACATGGCGGGGGTTAGGGATTCAACATATGAATTTGGGTGGCACACAATTCAGCCTATAGCAATGTCTTTGCCCAACTCTTTATCTTCAGCCTTTCTGGACTTCACTGTTTTAGGTACATCTTATTATTATATCTTATCATTATTATTTTATTATTACACATAATTGGATTTCACTCTTTATCAATTTGAGAGTCTCTTTTAATAGCTGAGTTAGACAATTTATGGTTATGGTCATATGTTTGGTCAAAACTTGCTACTCATATTTTAGGTTATGATTCCCTTCTCTGGCTTTTGATATCCCTATTGTAGTCTGTTTTGCTATAACACCAGCTTGATTTTCCCCCCTTGTAATAGTTTGATTTTTGCCTGGATGATAGAAGAATTTTTCTTTGTCTTTGAGGGCTCATAAATTTACCTGGATATGTGCCAATGTTGATCATTCTGTATTAGTTTTTCCTGGGCCACACTGTGCCCTTTCCATTTGTAGATTTAAGTCTTATTTTATTTTCCAAAGCATTGTACTGAATAATATCTCCAGGCTAATTCTTAGAGGATACAAATAAGGCATATATTGTGATTCTTTTGTCTTCCATATTCTCTCTAATCCATTCTAACTTTCTCCGTTTCTTATTTATTTTTCTTGCTTTTCTTAATCCTGTCCACCTCATCTTCACTGGTGTCAGCAGTGTTTATTCTCCTGTGTTTATTCCAACATGTCTGAATTTCCATGATGGCTTTATTTTTCTCTTCTGCTTCCCTCCTGAGCTCTAGAAGTTCTTGTTTTATCTCCTTCTGTGGTGCCCCTATGATTTTCCCTGAGCTATCAATTGCTCTGCTTTGAGCCTGTTCATTGTTTCATTAAAGCCATTATTTAGTCATTTATTATTTACTATTAGCCATTTATTTAGTCATAATTTCCAACATCTTGGTGGTCACTTGTTATTGTGAGGATTTTTTTTCTGCCATATAGATAGATCCCCTGTCCCCTCCCTCCTTTTGTCTTATACTATCTTGTATGGAGACTGTGCTGGTTGCCTTTTTATTGCTCATCTTTTTATTAAGTGCATCCTTCCCGGACTTTAAAGGTGGTACCTTTTGGGGAAAGGATGAGCAGTTCCAGGCTAGCAAGAATTCTCGATGGTTCAGGAAGAAACTCATTATGACAAAGCTGTATATGTGACTTCTTTTAGCTTTTACCTCTCTCCAGCCAACAGATATTGGCAGCTTCAGAGAAGAACACAATTCAACCTCTCCTCTACCCTGCCTCATCAGGAGACAGACCAAAGGTGGCATTTCTACATGTTTTTTTTTTAATTTAGCTCTGCTTTCTTCATTTCTCTATGGGATGAAATAGGGTCTTAGGGATCCAGCCACCCACCCACCTCATATGTAGAAGCTATTCCTGTGATTTCAAAGGAGGGATAATTGGTTTTGCCCCTCAGAGTGCCATCTACTTAAGAAAATAATTTCCTGCCTGCTTTGTCTAAGATCTATATCCTCAAATACCTGCTCTGGGAGTCTTTCTGTGTCCACGTTTGACCTTTACTGCATTGGCAGCACTCCCCATATATTATTTTGGGGGGGTTAGTCTTCAAGTTTTATCTAAGGTAAATTCATATTTCTATGCTCCTTTTTTTTTCTGGAAAATTCTGAGGAGAAGGGTAGAAGAAATATCTTTAGCCTGTGCTTTTATTTTTTATTTTAATTTTTTTTAGTATGAACTCAATACATATTTATTGAATATTTGAATAACAGTATGATTTTCAACTCACTTGGAAAATGCCTTTTTTTAACATCTTTATTGGAGTATAATTGCTTTACAATGGTGTGTTAATTTCTGCTCTATGACAAAGTGAATCAGCTATACATATACATATATCCCCATATCTCCTCCCTCTTACGTCTCCCTTCCACCCTCCCTATCCCACCCCTCTAGGTGGTCACAAAGCACTGAGCTGATCTCCCTGGGCTATGCAGCTTCTTCCCAATAGCTATTTATTTTACATGTGGTAGTATATATAAGTCCATGCCACTCTCTCACTTCATCCCAGCTTACCCTTCCCCCTCCATGTGTCCTCAAGTCCATTCTCTACGTCTGCATCTTTATTCCTGTCCTGCCCCTAGGTTCTTCAGAACCTTTTTTTTTTTTTTAGATTCCATATATATATATGTTAGCATATGGTATTTGTTTTTCTCTTTCTGACTTACTTCACTCTGTATGACAGACTCTAGGTCCATCTACCTCACTACAAATAACTCAATTTTGTTTCTTTTTATGGTTGAGTAATATTCCATTGTGTATATGTGCCACATCTTTATACATTCATCTGTCGATGGACACTTAGGGTGCTTCCATGTCATGGCTATTGTAAATAGAGCTGCAGTGAACATTGTGGTACATGATTCTTTTGGAATTATGGTTTTCTCAGGGTATATGCCCAGTAGTGGGATTGCTGGGTCATATGGTAGTTCTATTTTTGGTTTTCTAAGGAACCTCCATACTGTTCTCCATAGTGGCTGTATCAATTTACATTCCCACCAGAAGTGCAAGAGGGTTCCCTTTTCTCCACACCCTCTCCAGCATTCATTGTTAGTAGATATTTTGATGATGGCCATTCTGACTGGTGTGAGGTGATACTTCATTGTAGTTTTGATTTGCATTTCTCTAATGATTAATGATGTTGAGCATTCTTTCACGTGTTTGTTGGCAATCTGTATATCTTCTTTGGAGAAATGTCTATTTAGGTCTTCTGTCCATTTTTGGATTGGGTTGTTTTTTTGATATTGAGCTGCATGAGCTGCTTGTAAATTTTGGAGATTAATCCTTTGTCAGTTGCTTCATCTGCAAATATCTTCTCGCATTCTGAGGGTTGTCTTTTCGTCTTGTTTATGGTTTCTTTTGCTGTGCAAAAGCTTTTAAGTTTCATTAGGTCCCATTTGTTTATTTTTGTTTTTATTTCCAATTCTCTAGGAAGGGGGTCAAAAAGGATCTTGCTGTGATTTATGTCATACAGTGTTCTACCTATGTTTTCCTCTAATAGTTTTATAGTGTCTGGTCTTACATTTAGGTCTTTAATCCATTTTGAGTTTACTTTTGTGTATGGTGTTAGGGAGTGTTCTAATTTCATTCTTTTACATGTAGCTGTCCAGTTTTCCCAGCACCACTTATTAAAGATAGCCTGCTCTTTTAAATAGAAGCCCCACTATTTACAAAAGATAAAATGAAGTTTAAAGTAAACATAAAGAGCAGCCTTTAAGGGGAAAAATGTCCTGGCAGGTGAACACACATCCTGAGAACCGGTCATGGAAGAGAGTGGAACAGCTTCTTTACCAGTGCCTCAGTGCCTCCGAAGGGGATTAGAAGACCAATGTGCAGACTGTGTATATGCTGGGCCCTCCCTGTGAAACTTATTTCTCCCCAGACCCCACTGCTTTGCCTTATCCTTACCCTTTAGAATGCTTGGTACACAAAATGTGGTCCACAGACCAGCAGCATCAGCATGACGTGAGAGCTCTTTAGAGATGCAGCATCTCAGGCCCTACCTCAGACCCCACACCTAAAACAGGACCCTGCACTTTAAAAAGATCCCCAGGAGATTCATATGCACAGAAATTTGGGAAGCACCACTGTAGCTCTCAGCTCAACCAACACTTCCCTCCACTGACCCAATCACCAGTTTCCTTTGTTACACACTCATAAAATGTTCCTTTTCTTCTGAGCTCTCACTCTGTAATTATACATTTGTTTGCATAATTTTTTCTATTCATCTCTACCCTTCCCCAGCAGTGCCAGGCTCCATGGCTCTCCACCAATCAGTCAATAAATATTTGCTGAATGAGTAAATGAATGTGCAAAATATGATATTTGTGTCTCAGAGCATTTTTTGTGCCAGTTGGTACCTTCCCATTCTCCCACCAGCATCCTCCCTGAATCTAACTCATCCATGCCTGCCTCAGCCTGGAACTCCTCAATCCAGCCCTCTGACTGGCCCAATTTCAATCCCAGGCATGGCTTTGGAGCAGACCCTGCCAGAAGAAGCGAGTACGAGTAAAACCAAGGAATAAATGGCATCCCTGAAAAATCCAAGAATCTCGTCATTCAGAGCACAGTTCCCTAACATCTCACATACTTGTAAATGGCACACACAGATCCTGTTACCTGAGTGGTACTTTGGATAGTCCAATCACTGTCTCTGTGTAGGAAGGGAATATACTTCCCACGCGCTGGAGCTGACACCCAGTACCACCAGCCCCTGCCCACAGAGGGGGTGTTGCAGAAAGTGGGTCCCAGTGAGAGTGGAGGGGCTACAACAGGAGTGGGAGGAACCAGAGTGGCTTTCCCTGCTGCTCACAATGAACTCCAGCAATGGAATTTTTCTTGTCTGCTGCCCTCAACAGGTGTAGCTGAAATTGCCATTCTCAGGGGGCTGTTTTGATGAGCAAGGAATGAAAGGTGACAGCTTGCAACTAGCTTGCCTACTTAGATAATTAAACCTTCACTAAATATAGTAGGTTTAAAATAAATGTTCACAACACTGAAACAGAACGTGCTAATTCTAAAAATATAGACTCCCTGGCGGTGAAAGTTCTCTTGAAAAAAACGGACACCGGAGCAAAACAATGATTTCATCCCTCCTGCCCACCACCCCTACCCGGTGAGACAATTCGTTCCAAGACGAGGGTCACCACGTGGCAAGGCGGGGCCAGAGCTGTTACCAGACACTCCATGAAACTCTCAAAAAATTAATGGTAGAAAGTCAAGGGAGGAGAGGTAATAAGTCGCATTGCTCTCTTTGTGGGATCCTGCTCAGCACCAAATCAAGCCAACCAGCACTTGTGAGTATACTCAATATGTGCAAAGCTCAAGTTCATAGGGGAAGGAATTTTCACTAGGTTGCTTTGCATTGTAGTCCAGAATGCATTCTGTTAAAAAGGAGAGACACTCCAATGAGAGAAACTGACTGCCTTTGAAGAAAGTATAAATTTTCTAAGAAACCACTTTCCTGAATGATTATATCACAAGTGACCTTGACTCTCCAGGGCTTCAAAAGCAATTACATCCTGAGCTCAAAAGAAGGCTTTTCTCTGGTTATAAAACTCTCCTTCACACCGCACTTGGTACAATAACAAATGGTCAACAAATCTTCAAAGAGTTGTCTTCACTCGGTGTTTCTACTCCTCAGCCTGTTCTCTTTAGAATCCACTGTAACCAGAGAAAAAGTTTGCATCAAGGTCACAATGTCCTCCATCTTGCTCAATCCAGTGGTCACTCCCCAGTCGTGTCAGCAGCAGGTGACATGGCTGATCACTCCCTTCTTAAAAATCTTCACCTTTCAATCATTTGGCTTTCAGCCTACCATTCCCTCTTGGTTCTCCTCTGACCTCAATAGGGGCAACTTAGCTGGAACAGAAACTCAGAGTTTGCTCATGTGTGACCTCACAGCCATGCCCATGCGTTCTATTTTTGAAAGGTTTGAATCTTCTGTTAACTTTATAGCAAAACTGTGTATGCAGCTATGACAGAATAACAGCCTCTTTTCTCCCAGAATATGTGGATCTTCAGTCCTTTATACGGGCAAGGTCTCTTTCCATCTGTTTTCTAAAAATAGTAATTAATCCTGAGATGTGTGTTGCCGTTATATTCTGTGAAGCATTTTCACTTAATTTTCTTTTTTTTCACAGGAAAAAAAATAATGATCCAACTCATGGCTTTTGAAGAACTAGAGAAAATCATGGCCACATGAAAGAAGGAGTCATCACTCATGCCTCTAGGCTCTTTGATTGGTTCAGGTATCATAGCAACCCCCTCACCTGATCTCCTGGGCCATCCTCCTCTCTCCAGCACCCTACACCCACTCAAACACCAGATGGCAGTTTTTAGATAAGCTTCTCTATCTTCTGGTGAAGAGTTGCCTTGTAACGAAGAATAGATCCTATAGCTCTGAATCCTTCCAATTCCCCTGTTTGGCCCTTAACTGATTCTTCCTTAGTGAATATGCAAACCTCTGGACTGGAGGCAAATATGCATAAATCATACCTGCAACTCCATGTCGGACAAAGGCTACCTGGTACCATATTAATATATATGACTGCTCTTGAGCCTTAAAAATCTTAGGACCTGAAGAAGGGCCTAATCCACTGTCCTCAGTTCTAGATGAGGGATTGAAGGCCCAGAAAGGTAAATGATTTGCCCAAGGACTCACAGTGGTGAGTGCAGCCCGAGGACCAGACCAGGCATTCCCAACAGTGGGCAGGGTTCTTCTCTGCGTTCATCCCTAGGCTTTACAGGGTTCTATGTTCTGCTGAGGAATGCATTGCACGGAGCCCCCTGCTGTACTGCTCTTGGTCTCTTGCTGTTAGAATGACACCGAGATGCTATTTCTACATAATTCTTAAACACTGTAGTCTCTTTTTTACACCTGGTCCATTAAGTTTCTCTCATTATCTGTGCTCCTGCCTGGACTTCTATCAGAAGGAATCCATTCATTAACAAAACTTTCAGAGAAATATCTCTTTGCCATTTTTAGAAGTTTATCATTTAAACCTAAAGGAGGGAGAAAAAGGTTTGAGATAGTGGCTTGAAGAAGAGTGTGGGTTGCTGAAGAGTGTGGATTGTTGAATTTATTTTTTCTAGTTGAAGATAATTAGAGGATTAGTGCCTACCATCTTCCTTGGAAAGACTGACATTCGTTTATTTCTCTAGCGCAGAGCACATTAACACTCTCAACCAGTATCATTTGATTCTGGGTTAGAACTACAGACCTGATTTTCTCCAAGGGAGCCCTCAAGATTTCTGATTTCCCTTTCTTCCTAGGATAATTTATACTTTTTCTTCAAGTTATGATCTTCTATTTTTTCCTAAGTACTATGTTAGCAAATTCTGTGAGCTTCAGAATATCAACCCCATCTGTATCTAAGTCTCCAGATCTTCATAATAAACAATCTTGCTGATTCCTCATGTACTAAACTGCATTTTATATATATATTTTAACATCTTGATTAAAGTATAATTGCTTTACAATGGTGTGTTAGTTTCTGCTTTATAACAAAGTGAATCAACTATACATATACATATGTTCTCATATCTCTTCCCTCATATCTCTATCCCACCCCTCTAGGTGGTAAACTGCATTTTATATGAACAGGATTTATAATGGGGAAACTGACATTGCAGATGAGCAGAAATAAGATTTCTATCCGTTCCCTTCCAATTCCTTGGGCCTAAATATGTCCCTTCCTCTCCATGAAACACGACTGAAGACTCATTATTTTGCACTGCTTTCTGAGATGGACCTCCCGGCCCCAGCCCTGGCCACACCCATTATACAGACCTTTTACTGATGTCATTAACATTTCATAGATTTAATGTTTAAGTCTGCTTCCTCAAGGGCAGATATCACATATTTTTCCTCATATTCATAGTATCTAGTAGGTAGCACCTACCAGGCTAACAAAATAGTTAGTTAGTAAACGTTTCTTGTTTTAAGTCATTGACATTCCTCTGCTCTTTATAGAATTAATCTTCTGGCCCAAGAGGAAACCTGAAATGGTCTTACCTTGGCTATATGTGGAGAGTAGATAAAGCAAGAAGGCAGGATCTACTGCTTATGCTTTTGAAACAAATGTAATGGGTACAGGTTTGTTCCACAATCCCCAGGTCCGTGAAATGTCATGCTTCTTTACTTTTCCAAATCTAATTCTAACGAGATGAGCCTTCTCACACTAGGATTGACAGAAAATCCAATCTCAGTCATTTTTAGACCACCATATACCCCACGCACCAACATAAGAACACTGGGGCTTTTGTAATCCACTTAGGGAAGAGTCTCTGGTCTGGTCCTCTGTCTGTCATGGTTGCAGAATCTTGAAGTATATTGTCCCACCCAACTGGCTCATTTCATGATAGACGACTCTGTTATTCGCAGGATCCACCCCACCACTGAAGTCTTTGTCCTGACTCTGAAAGCCAGTGTCTCTCAGGACCACCAGGGGTCTCAGCATTCTCAGCACACGTCAATGCAGCAAAAGCCTCTTAACTCTCCCGTGGAGAAAGGGGAACTCAGACGTCCACACAGAGCCCTCCCTCCAGTTACCCTCAACTAGTAGGGATGGAGAATAAGGATGGAGAACAAACAAACATTAGGAAAAAAACAGTTATTTTCTCAATCATTTCATGCCACCACAGAGCAAGGTATTTGCACTGCTTATCACAATTGTGTTTAAATATTAGGCAAATACAACTATGAAATTATTCCAGAAGAAATGTAGGAAGGGTATTTCTCTTCTTTTTAAAGAACTGGGGGCAAGTAATGAGGGATATGTGGGGCCGGCCAGGAAAATTCTATTTCGGAAACATGAAAGGCTGATCTGCTTCTCCCACTTCACAATCCTCAAAATAACATAAACTATCCTCTTTTTTTTAAACGGGAAAAGGCCATGTTCACAATAAGCTCACTTCATTTCCTCCTGTTTTAGCTTTTGTTGCACTCTTGACCTGTCCTCCGATTCAACATAATCAAAGCAGATTGAATACTTTTGCATATCCTGAACATCTTCCTGCATGACATTTCAAGATTTTTGAAATAAATTGCTCTGGGAGTTCGACTTGCAAGAAGACTCTGGTTGTTGCAAGAAGACTTCACCTTTGCGTATAAATCCTTTAATCTGCCAATTGTTCTGCTGCAATCTCCAAATGACTATAACTTGTTTTTAATCTACAAGTTTATAGAACTCAGGAATTTTTTTAGCATAAATTACATAAAGCACATTCTTAATCTCTAAAATTTAGTTGGTGTTTTATGTTGTGTTTACTTTTTCCGTGGAGCCGAGAAAGAAATCTAGCACGTCTGACACTTTTAAGAGATGTGTTTGTTCTGTATTCTGAATCCAATTCAAATGTTGAAAGTTCGAGAGAAGATGCTTAAAAAGGAGGTGGTTACAATGTATATTTATACCACAGATAATGACACTTATAATATATGCATTATCTTACATAATAAATAAAAATTTATAATTGCTATAATTACTGAACTTTCAACTAGGCAGCTACTTTTAGAATTTATCAATAGTTATTAAAAGGTGAGAAAAGAGTTGTGAGACATTACATTTTGTTCATTTTTTACTATATTCCCCCCTTACAAGCAAAATGTTAGCTCTTTGTTCATTAGGGGTAAATTGAGGCAGAAAGCAGACAAGGCCTATGAGATTTCCTGGAAGTGATTTCTGGGAGGGGGCAGGGGGGAGTGTAAGAACTAAGCCCTTAAAGCTAAGAAAATGAGAACAAAGGCCATCCAAGTGTCTGAGATAAACAAAAAAGGAAAATAATTTCTTTCCTTACCCTCCACCACCCCAGAAGAAAAAGAGGTTTCCCCAGATCAGAGGCAAACAGGGATTGGAGGGGGGATATCCTAAAAAAGAAGGGCCCTGGGTGGTAAGTCTCCATTTAAAGAATGGCTGCATCCAGCATCATGCAGGGATTCTGGATCCCCCGGCACTTCAGAGAAGCAGGAAACTGTAATGACACAATCCCCCAATGTACGACATGAACACAGTGGGACGAACCACCTGAAGTAAACCTGCCCCGCAGACAGGAATGAGGCGGCAGCAACCTAGGAGGCCCAAGGACCCAGGACCACCTGGGAGAACAGTCACTCACAAACAGCTGCACAGGAGTGGAAGAGGCACCTTCAACGTGAGCAACATTCCCTAGAGCCTGGACTCAAGGTGCAAGATGAGAGAAAAGGCAGACCCAGGCCTTGCTGAGATTGTTCCCTCTATGCTAGCGGAATAGGGGTTGATTAAAAAAACTATGATGGAGTATAGGGAAAACACCAATATCTGGGGACTGAGATTTATACCCACTATGAGGGAAATGTTTAATCTTCATAGTATGCTTTTCAACTAAGCAGACAGATATTTGTGGTCTTTATTTCATTGAGCTTAGCTATTTTTATTGCATTATGAAACCAGTGCATTGCGAGGATGCTTAAAATCTACAAATGTTTACACAATCACAGTGTCCCTACTTGGAAGTCAGGAGGAAAAGTCTATCTGCAAAGTGCATTTAATAACACTAAGTCATAAAAATCAAAATAGAGCAGGTTACTGATGATAGAACTGAATGTAGTTTTATTTTTTAATGAATCCTGTGGCCCTCAGAAAGCAATCTAACCACGATACCATAAGATATCAAAATGGCCAAAATATTATTACACTATACAGCATCATAAAACCCGCAGACATTTGCTGTCCCTTATTTATTGTAGCCAATGGGCTGATATTGTTAAAAATCAAACAAAAAATTTAGTCGTGTGGGTTGTTGAATTTTTAACATCATTTGAATTCACCGTCTCACTAAGTTACTCATGTAAGAGTGAGGGCACTCATTTGGAAAAATGGAACCCTAAAATGTGGGACAAGGACATCTGGTTGTATTGAAATGAAACTGACAATCCTGAAACCCCAAGTTGCCCTGAGTCTTCCTTACCAGTGGAAGAAGCTTGCCCTCTTTTGTTTGAGGACACTAGTCTTTCTTTGATTGAAAAGCCTATTATAACATCACCTGGAGAAGATGACTTGAAAAGAGATAATCATTCTCTTCAAGACCCACCACACTTACAACTACCTCTTGTAGTCACTCAACCCATAATTAGGGTTGATTCTCAGTATGCCCCCGGGAGTCGGGCACACACTATAACACAGAAGGAAATAGCTCACGCTCCAAAAGACTTGCAAGATTTTGCTAAATATATTGGCATAAACCTGGAGAGTACATGTGGAAATAGATTCTAAGGGTGTGAGAACAAGGAAGATAATTAATCTGGCTCTAATTAGATAGAGCCAAATTCATTGATATGGATATATTTGCTAGTGCTTCTGGATTTAACGTGTTAGCTCGTGCAGCCAGAAGTGGCTCTAACAATTTATGTGGCTGGTTGCCCGAAATGTGGTCTCAAGAGTGGTCTACATTCAGTGAGGTTGAGATACAGGGGAATACAAATGCTCAGGGAGGTAGGAATGTTGGTAACTCTATTTTAAGAGTTACCATATCATCCAGCAATCCCACTCCTGGGTATATCTGGAAAAGATAAAAACTCTAATTTGAAAAGATAGACGTACCTCAGTGTTCGTAGCAGCACTATTTGACAATGGCCAAGACACGGAAGCAACCTAAAAAATGTTCATCTACAGAGGAATGGATAAAGAAGATGTGGTGTATATATACAATGGAATATTACTCAGCCATAAAAAAAGAATGAAGTCATGCCATTTGCGGCAACATGGATGGACCTAGAGATTATCATACTAAGTGAAGTAAGTCAAACAGACATATCATATGATATCACTTATATGTGGAATCTTAAAAAATGATACAA
Organism: Monodon monoceros; assembly: GCF_005190385.1. Classification (NCBI taxonomy): domain Eukaryota; kingdom Metazoa; phylum Chordata; class Mammalia; order Artiodactyla; family Monodontidae; genus Monodon; species Monodon monoceros. Next base: position 47,893,286 of record NW_021703768.1, read on the forward strand.
ATGAACTTACTTACAATACAGAAAGAGACTCACAGACATAGAAAACAAACTTATAGTTACCAGAAGGGAAAGGTGGGGGAGGGATAAATTAGGAGTTTGGGATTAACAGATATACACTACTATCTATAAAATAGATAAAAAACAAGGTCCTACTGTGTAGCACAGGGAACTATATTCAATATCTTGTAATAACCTATAATGGAAACGAATCTGAAGAAGAATAGATATTTATATGTATAACTGAATCACTTTGCTGTACACCTGAAATTAACACAACATGGTGAATCAACCATACTTCAATTTTTGAGACACTTAAAATTAAATTAAAAAATAAAAAAAAGGGAAATAAAAAAGCTCTGTAGTTGCTCACTTTGTTGGCCAAGCATGACAATGAAGGAAGCTTCCGTTGAAATGAGGACCCCTGATTTCATGCGACGATGGGATTCCAGAGGAGCAGAAGCCATGAGGTAGCAACTTCCCACCAAAGACCAGACGGACCATTTACCATAAAAGGTGCCAGGGATCTAATGTTGATCAGAAAACAGTAATAGGAAAAAAACTCTACGTCGGGTGACCAAATACCTCTCTTAAGTTTCAACAAAGAATGAGAAAAGGTATGTGAGTAGACTTATCAGAATGAGCACAGTATGGAGATATTGTGTTGCATGTGAATGCTTATTATCAAAAGGCATCCACTACAGAAGAGGCTCTTTAAATCACGCCCTCTGATGTCAGTCAGACCCTTTCCCCAGCTACCCCAGTGCTACTCAAAATGATCACAGTGTCAGGGATGGAGACTCTGCATAGGCTCAACAACATCAATTTCTCCTTACTAAGGCTGACCTGGCTACTACTGCTGCCGATTTTCTAATCAGCCAACAGCAGAGACCAACACTGAGCCCCTGACATGGAGCCCTTCACCAGGGGGACCCAGCCAGCCACCCAGTAGCGGTTTGATTATGTTGGGCCTCCTGCCTTGTGGAGGGGATGGAGATTCGTCTCCACCATACTAGACATATACTCTGGATATGGATTAGTCTTTCTGCCCATAATGCTTCTGTCAGAACCACCTATGTACCGACCTGCATAAATCTGACCCATGTACTTCAAATTCTCCTTGAAGCCCAGAGAAAAGCATTTGCTGTGTATGATATTCCACACAGCAGTGTTTCTGATCAAGGGACTGATTCACAGCAAATGCACTTATGCCCAACTAATTAACAGATTTTATTACATATCCCATACCCCAGAAGCAACTGGGCTGATTGAAACGTTGAATGGCTTACTGAAGACTCAGTTATACCACCAATTGAGAGACAAAACTCTGAGAGGATGGGGTTCTCTTTTATAGAATAAAGTGTATGCCTTGAATCAGAGATTTTATATGGTGCTATCTCCCTCATAACCAGAATACACGTATCCACAATACAAGTGCGGAAATAAAAGTGGCTTTTCTCACTATATAAATAACAAGCTATTTGCAAAAATTTTGCCTCCCTTCCCAGCAACTTTGACCACTGCTGGCTGACTTGGGGTTCTAAGTTCTCAGGAGGCAAGACTTCCACCAAGGGATGTAAAATGGTTCCAGCAAGTCATAGGATGAGAATACCACCAAGCCATTTTGCGCTCTTTATGCTACTGAACCAACAGAGGAAGGGGCAACTCTACTGGCTGGAGTGGTTGATCCTGGTTACTAAGGGGAATTTGGGGGTGCTTCTCCACAAGGGGGTCAAGGAGGACTGTGGAAGGCAGGGGATCTTCCAGGGGCACCAACAGTAGCGCTTAATAAAAAACCATATGAATCAAAACCTTTAAAAGGCAGGATTATTGAGAACTCAGACCCTTGGAAATGAAGCTTTGGATCACGCCATCAGGCAGAGAGCCCTGACCATCTAAGGGCAATGGTACATAGAATAGACAGGAGAAAAAGGAGAAAGTCATAGCTATCAACTACGGCCTCTTTATCAATTACAGAAATGAGAACTGCAGTAGTTTTACATGTTTTCTCTTTGTATGTTACATGTATGAGTACATTTGTATATATTAACCATTTTCTTTTTTTCTCTCTTTCTTCCCTTATTTTACATAGAAGTCGTTGAATGTAAATTCTGCAACTTAGCCTTTAGACAAGAGAATACTCAGTGGGACTGAGACTGAATTTGGAGAGTAAGTAACATCGCCAGTGGGCTATATAAATGACTGCTGAAACTGTGTGTCTCCTCATTGGGGGAAAGGGTGAACCTCTGCACTTCTATGAAGAAAAGAGTTGGCTTTGTGTTGTACAAAAGTTCAAATATGTTTAAAAGGGTGCATGCAGAAGTAAGTAGTCAAAGGAGGTGACTGCCAGTTACTGGTTTATTGCCTCTCAACTCCAAATCCACCCTGCTTTGCCCTAATCTGGACTTTGTAAACACTTCTCCTTTGCCAGCTGGTGCCATGTTATGTTTTGTTGGTAGAGTGCAGGAGGGATACTGCAAGGTATAGCAGAGGAAGGCATGGTCCCTCTTCATTCTTCCTGGTCCTTCTTGTTCCTGTGGCACGCCATCAGTGGTATGTGAGAGACCCAGTGGCATCACCCTCGAGTGAGGGCTTTCTATTGAGTTTCCCTATCAGCCCAGTAGGTAGATTGCTTGCCAGCAGTATGTGGAAGATCCAGAGTTACCCAGCTTCCCGCAGGTTTTGCCAGGTCCCAGTAGACACTTTCCCAGTTCACTGCTTGCCAGCCCTGGCTCACGGTACCTCAAGAAACTTCGCCATCCAGTGGACCACAGCCTCTCCCCCTCCAACAAGGTCTGGATCTCAGCCTCGAGTGGAAGGTGATGCTCTCCCAAGTTTATTCCTTCCTCGAGTAGTACTCTTTCTCAGCCCTAGATGTCAGAGCTGCTTCCTACATTTGCTGTTCCTGTGTTCTTTAGCATTTAATTTACCCCTTTTGCAGTTAATTATATTTTACTAGTTAATAATGATTTATATGAAATTTTCCCTGTTCAAATTACTGGTGTAATTTCTGTCTCCTCACTGGTCACTGACTGACATAGTCCCCTTCAGGAAGGAATCCCCTTAAGAAAAGTTCTAAGTTTTTCCACAAATGAATTGATAGAATTTTTAAAATTACAGCACCTCAAACAGGACCTTTCACCTAGGAGATGCTCAATAAATAATTGAATGTTTACCAGTTAAAATTGTAAAATTTGCCTTTTACAAGATGGGGAAAAATTGGAACCTCCATACACTGCTGGTGAGATTGTAAAATAGCACAGTCACTTTGGAAAACAGTCTGGCAGCTTCTCAAAATATTAAACATACAGTTACCACGTGATCCAGCAATTCCACTTTTAGGTATACACCCAAGAGAAATGAAAACATATGCCACCCAAAAACTCGTTCACAAATGTTCATAGCAGCATTATTCATAATAGCCAAAGAGTGGAAACTGTCCAGATACTCATCAACTGACGAATGTATAAATAAAAAGTGGTATATGCACACAATAGAATATTATTTAGCCATAGAAGGGAATGACGTATTTACATGTCATAACATGAATGAAACTTGCAAGTGTTATCCTAAGTGAAAGAAACCAGAGCCAGTCATAAAATACCATAGATTGTATGATTCCATTTGTGTGAAATGTCTAGAACAAACAAATCTATACAGAGAGAAAGTTCATTAGCAGTTGTCTCAGGTTGTGGGGAGGGGATGGGCAGGAATGGAGAGGATTGCTAACGGATATGGGATTTCTTTTGGGGTGATGAAAATGTTCTAAAATTAGATTGTGGTGCTGTTTGTTCAATTCTGTGAACACGTTTTCAAAAAGGTGAACTGTACACTTTAAATTTAAATGTATGTGAATTATTTAAGGAAGCTGTTTTGAAAATTTGCCTTTTAAAACTGGCTTTCATTCTGCCGCTATACTTCATGAAATGTATCAAAGTGTGGCTAAAATAAAACCAAGAATTAAACCAAATAAATCACAAAATCCTTATTTTAAAAGGGGATTTTAAAATCTGGGGAGACCTTCAAGATGGCGGAGGAGTAAGATGTGGAGATCACTTTCCTCACCACAAATACATCAGAAATACAACTACATGTGGAACAACTCCTACAGAACACCTACTGAACGCTGGCAGAAGACCTCAGACCTCCCAAAAGGCAAACTCCCCACATACCTGGGTAGGGCAAAAGAAAAAAGAATAAACAGAGACAAAAGAATAGGGACGGGACCTGCACCAGTGGGAGGGAGCTGTGAAGGAGGAAAGGTTTCCACACACTAGGAAGCCCCTTCCTGGGCAGAGATGGGAGGTGGGGGGGAAACTTCGGAGCCACGGAGGAGAGCGCAGCAACAGGGGTGCGGAGGGCAAAGCGGAGAGATTCCCACACAGAGGATCAGAGCCGACCAGCACTCTCCAGCCCGAGAGGTTTGTCTGCTCACCCGCTGCGACGGGCGGAGGCTGGGAGCTGAGGTTCTGGCTTCGGAGGTCTGATCCCAGCGAGAGGACTGGGGTTGGCGGCGTGAACACAGCCTGAAGGGGTTAGTGCACCACGGCTAGCTGGGAGGGAGTTCGGGAAAAGGTCTGGAGCTGCCGAAGAGACAAGAGACTTTTTCTTGCCTCTTTGTTTCCTGGTGCGCGAGGAGAGGAGATTCAGAGCGCCGCTTAAAGGAGCTCCAGAGACGGGCGTGAGCCGCGGCTATCAGCGCGGACGCCAGAGACGGGCATGAGACGATAAGGCTGCTGCTGCCGCCACCAAGAAGCCTGTGTGCGAGCACAGGTCACTATCCACACCCCCCTTCCGGGGAGCCTGTGCAGACCGCCACTGTCCGTGTCCCATGATCCAGGGACAACTTCCCCAGGAGAACGCATGGCGTGCCTCAGGCTGATGCAACGTCATGCCGACCTCTGCCGCCGCAGGCTCGCCCCGCATCCGTGCCCCTCCCTCCCCCCGGCCTGAGTGAGCCAGAGTCCCTGAATCAGCTGCTCCTTTAACCCCGTCCTGTCTGAGTGGGAACAGATGCCCTCAGGTGACCTACAAGCAAAGGCGGGGCCAAATCCAAAACTGAACCCCGGGAGCTGTGAGAACAAAGAAGAGAAAGGGAAATCTCTCCCAGCAGCCTCAGGAGCAGCGGATTAAATCTCCACAATCAATTTGATGCACCCTGCATCTGTGGAATACCTGAATAGAAAAAGAATCATCCCAAATTGAGGAGGTGGACTTTGAGAGCAATGATATATATTTTTTTTTTCCCTTTTTCTCTTTTTGTGAGTGTGTATGTGTATGCATCTGTGTGTGATTTTGTCTATATAGCTTTGCTTTCACCATTTGTCCTAGGGTTCTGTCTGACCGTTTTTTTTTTGTTTCTTGTTTTTTTTGTTTTAATATAGCTTTTAGTGCTTGTTATCATTGGTGGATTTGTTTCCTGGTTTGGTTGCTCTCTTTTTTTTTTTTTTTCTTTATTTTATTACTTTTTAATTTGTTTATTTTTAATAACTATTTTTTATTTTAATGACTTTCTTTTTTTCTTTCTTTCTTTCTTTTTTTCTCCCTTTTCTTCTGAGCCATGTGGCTGACAGGGTCTTGGTGCTCTGGCCAGGTGTCAGGCCTGTGCCTCTGAGGTGGGAGAGCCAAGTTCAGAATATTGGTCCACCAGAGATTTCCCAGCTCCACGTAATATCAAACGACAAAAGCTCTCCCAGATATCTCCATCTCAACACTAAGACCCAGCTCCACTCAACAACCAGCAAGCTACAGTGCTGGACACCCTATGCCAAACAACTAGCAAGAAAGGAACACAAAACTACTCATTAGCAGAGAGGCTGCCTAAAATCATAATAAGGTCAGAGACACCCCAAAACACACCACCAGATGTGGACCTGCCCACCAGAAGACAAGATCCAGCCCCATCCAGAAGAACACAGGCACCAGTGCCCTCCACCAGGAAGCCTACACAACCCACTGAACCAACCCTACCCACTGGGGGCAGACACCAAAAACAACAGGAACTACGAACCTGCAGCCTGCAAAAAGGAGGCCCCAAACACAGTAAGTTAAGCAAAATGAGAAGACAGAGAAACACACAGCAGATGAAGGAGCAAGGTAAAAACCCACCAGACCAAACAAATGAAGAGGAAATAGGCAGCCTACCTGAAAAAGAATTCAGACTAATGGTAGTCAAGATGATCCAAAATCCTGGAAATAGAATGGAAAAAAATACAAGAAACGTTTAACAAGGACCTAGAAGAACTAAAGAGCAAATAAACAATGATGAACAACACAATAATGAAATTAAAAATTCTCTAGAAGGAATCAATAGCAGAATAACTGAGGCAGACAGAATGGATAAGTGGGCTGGAGGATAAACTAGTGGAAATAACTGCCACAGAGCAGAATAAAGAAAAAAGAATGAAAAGAACTGAGGATAATCTCAGAGACCTTAATTGATATTTATAGGACATTCCATCCAAAAACAACAGAACACACTTTCTTCTCAAGTGCTCATGGAACTTTCTCCAGGACAGATCATGTCTTGGGTCACAAATCAAGCTTTGGTAAATTTAAGAAAATTGAAATCGTATCAAGTATCTTTTCCAACCACAACGCTATGAGACTAGATATCAATTACAGGAAAAATTCTGTAAAAAGTACAAACACATGGAGGCTAAACAATACACTACTTAATAACCAAGAGATCACTGAAGAAATCAAAGAGGAAATCAAAAAATACCTAGAAACAAATGACAATAAAAACACGACGACCCACAACCTATGGGATGCAGCAAAAGCAGTTCTAAGAGGGAATTTTATAGCAATACAAGCCTACCTCAAGAAACAAGAAACATCTCAAATAAACAACGTAACCAGACACCTAAAGCAATTAGAGACATAAGAACAAAAAAAAAAAACCCCAAAGTTAGCAGAATGAAAGAAGTCATAAAGATGAGATCAGAAATACATGAAAAGGAAATGAAGGAAACGATAGCAAAGATCAGTAAAACTAAAAGCTGGTTCTTTGAGAAGAAAAACAAAATTGATAAACCATTAGCCAGACTCATCAAGAAAAAAGGGAGAAGACTCAAATCAATGGAATAACAAATGAAAACGGAGAAGTAACAACTGACACTGCAGAAATACAAAGGATCATGAGAGATTACTACAAGCAACTATATGCCAATAAAATGGACAACCTGGAAGAAATGGACAAATTCTTAGAAAAGCATAACCTTCTGAGACTGAACCAGGAAGAAACAGAAAATATAAACAGACCAATCACAAGCACTAAAATTGAGACTGTGTTTAAAAATCTTCCAACAAACAAAAGCCCAGGACCAGATGGCTTCACAGGCAAATTCTACCATTTAGAGAAGAGCCAACACCTATGCTTCTCAAACTCTTCCAAAAAACTGTAGAGGAAGGAACACTCCCAAACTCACTCTATGAGGGCACCATCACCCTGATACCAAAACCAGACAAAGATGTCACAAAGAAAGAAAATTATAGGCTAATATCACTGATGAACATAGATGCAAAAAACCTCAACAAAATACTAGCAAACAGAATTCAACAGCACATTAAAAGGATCATACACCATGATCAAGTGGGATTTATCCCAGGAATGCAAGGATTCTTCAATATACGCAAAGCAATCAATGTGATACACCATATTAAAAAACTGAAGAATAAAAACCACATGATCATCTCAATAGATGCAGAAAAAGCTTTCAACAGGGCTTCCCTGGTGGCGCAGGGGTTGAGAGTCCTCCTGCCAATGCAGGGGACACGGGTTCGTGCCCTGGTCCGGGAAGATCCCACATGCCGCGGAGCAGCTGGGCCCGTGAGCCATGGCTGCTAAGCCTGCGCGTCCGGAGCCTGTGCCCCGCAACAGAAGAGGCCACAACAGTGAGAGGCCCGCGTACCGCAAAAAAAATAAAAAATAAAATAAAATAAAAGGCTTTCGACAAAATTCAACACCCATTTATGATAAAAACCCTCCAGAAGGTAGGCATAGAGGGAACTTACCTCAACATAATAAAGGCCATATATGGCAAACCCACAGCCAACATCATTCTCAATGGTGAAAAACTGAAACCATTTCCACTAAGATCATGAACAAGACAAGGTTGCCCACTCTCACCACTATTATTCAACATAGTTTTGGAAGTTTTAGCCACAGCAATCAGAGAAGAAAAAGAAATAAAAGGAATCCAAATCGGAAAAGAAGAAGTAAAGCAGTCACTGTTTGCTGATGACATGACACTATACAGAGAGAATCCTAAAGATGCTACCAGAAAACTGCTAGATGTAAACAATGAATTTGGTAAAGTAGCAGGATACAAAATTAATGCACAGAAATCTCTTGCATTCCTATATGCTAATGATGAAAAATCTGAAAGAGAAATTAAGGAAAGGGTCCCATTTACCATTACAACAAAAAGAATAAAATACCTAGGAATAAACACCTACCTAAGGAGACAAAGGACCTGTATGCAGAAAAGTATAAGACACTGATGAAAGAAATTAAAGATGATACAAACAGATGGAGAGATATACCATGTTCTCGGATTGGAAGAAACAACATTATGAAAATGACTATACTACCGAAAGCAATGTACTGATTCAATGCAATCCCTTTCAAACTACCAATGGCATTTTTCACAGAACTAGAACAAAAAATCTCACATTTTGTATGGAAACACACAAAAACCCTGAATAGCCAAAGCAATCTTGAGAAAGAAAAATGGAGCTGGAGGAATCAGGTTCCCTGACTTCAGACTATACTACAAAGCTACAGTAATCAAGACAGTATGGTACTGGCACAAAAACAGAAATATAGATCAATGGAACAGGATAGAAAGCCCAGAGATAAAACCCATGCACATATGGTCACCTTATTTTTGATAAAGGAGGCAACAATATACAATGGAGAAAAGACAGCCTCTTCAATAAGTGATGCTGGGAAAACTGGACAGCTACATGTAAAAGAATGAAATTAGAACAGTCCCTAACACCATACACAAAACTAAACTCAAAATGGATTAAAGACCTAAATGTCACTATAAAACTCTTAGAGGAAAACATAGGCAGAACACTCTATATGACATAAATCACAGCAAGATCCTTTTTGACCCACCTCCTAGAGAAATGGAAATAAAAACAAAAATAAACAAATGGGACCTAATGAAACTTAAAAGCTTTTGCACAGCAAAGAAAACCATAAACAAGATGAAAAGATAACCCTCAGAATGGGAGAAACTATTTGCAAATGAAGCAACTGACAAAGGATTAATCTCCAAAATTTACAAGCAGCTCATGCAGCTCAATATCAAAAAAACAAACAACCCAATCCAAAAATGGGCAGAAGACCTAAATAGACATTTCTACAAAGAAAATATACAGATTGCCAACAAACACATGAAAGAATGCTCAACATCATTAATCATTAGAGAAATGCAAATCAAAAGTACAATGAGGTATCACCTCACACCAGTCAGAATGGCCATGATCAAAAAATTTACAAACAATAAATGCTGGAGGGGTGTGGAGAAAAGGGAACCCTCTTGCACTGTTGGTGGGAATGTAAATTGATACAACCACTATGGAGAACTGTATGGAGGTTCCTTAAAAAACTGAAAATAGAACTACCATGCAACCCAGCAATCCCACTACTGAGCATATACCCAGAGAAAACCATAATTCAAAAGGACACATGCACCCCAATGTTCACTGCAGCTCTATTTACAATAGCCAGGACATGGAAGCAACCTAAGTGTCCATCAACAGATGAATGGGTAAATAAGATGTGGCACATATATACAATGGAATATTACTCAGCCATAAAAAGAAACGAAATTGAGTTATTTGTAGTGAGGTGGGTGGACCTAGAGTCTGTCATACAGAGTGAAGTCAGAAAGAGAAAAACAAATATCATATACTAACACATGTATATGGAATCTAAAAAAAAAAAAAAAAGGTTCTGAAGAACCTAGAGGCAGGACAGGAATAAAGACGCAGATGTATTGAATGAACTTGAGAACACCGGGAGGGGGAAGGGTAAGCTGGGATGAAGTGAGAGAGTGGCATGGACTTATATATACTACCAAATGTAAAATAGATAGCTATTGGGAAAAGCCACATAGACCAAGGAGGTCAGCTAAGTGCTTTTTGACCACCTAGAGGGGTGGGATAGGGAGGGTGGGAGGGAGGGAGACACAAGAGGGAGGAGATATGGGGATATATGTATATGTTTAGCTGATTCACTTTGCTATAATGCAGAAACTAACACACCATTGTAAAGCAATTATACTCCAATAAAGATGTTATAAAAAAATTAACTCCTTTGAGCAAGGAAAATAAAAGGTATATCTTGATATTTGTTTCATTTTATTTGCTTTTAATAAAAATTGTTTTGAGAAACATTTGAGAGAAGAGTGGAGGACATTTTCTCGGCTGTTTTATAATAGGCTTTCCCGTTTTTAATTTTTTTTTAATAGGACAGTTCTTATTAGTTATCTATTTTATACATATTAGTGTACATATGTCAGTCCCAATCTCCCAATTCATCCCACCACCACCATCCCCCTAGGCTAACTGTTTCATCACAGGGTCTGAAGGGTATGTTTTTTGAGTGTGATTTCATGTGTAATGATTCTAAATCAATGTCACAGCCCAGCTCATAAAAGGTAATAAACAGGCAAGTGTGATGGGAAATGCCACAGGGTATCCTTCTGGTTCCACCTCTACAAATAGAGGCCAGGGTATCAGAAGGCACCTCCACCACCCTGGGCCTCCCTTCTCATCTGTAAAATGAGGGTGCTGAAAGAGATGGTCTGTGAGGGTCTTTGCATCTCTGACATTCTGGGTGTCTGAGATTGCTAGGTAGTTGTAAATATTCTTATATCAAGGATAGGAGGCAAAGGCAAATGTGGGTGAAATCTAAGCAAATTTTTGATGTTGAACGCTGAAATGTGATGGCCTAAATGACCATCAAATATAACTAGGAGCACAGCTCCTTGAGGTCACCAATGCTACTATACTTTAGGGAATCAGTCAAACAGCAAATTAGAGGCTAGATGGGAATTAAAAAATAACCTGACTCTTCAGAATGAAAACCTTTGAAGGGGGTTACAAAATTATTTATTATAGTTATGTGCTATATTTATTGCCATTTTCCCTGGGAAAAGTAGCTATTCCTTTTTTTTAATAAAGGCTTCTGTCGTTATTCTTGGTTGAAAAAAATGGGTAATTTTGAAATAATTAAATCCTCTATAAAATTTTTTTTTTCATGTAACTCATCTCTCCTTTTGCTACCTGAGGATCTTGCAAAGTAATGCACCTCAGGAAAAATACAGAACATAATTCCTTTTTCTTTCTCATATTTCTTTTTGTGTGCAATAAAAGAGTACCCATAGGAGCTTTCCATCATAACTCCAAATGTATGAGCTAAATCTAATTGCTCCCTACATTAGATAATCTCACTTTCAAATCATGTTGACGATATCTTATCAAGGCTTTGAAAATTGCTTAAGAAATATCTGTTTACTTGACTGAATTGTAAGCTAGATGTTGCTCAAGGATTTTTAAAATTCAAGTTTACTCCTTCAAATTTCACCTCATTTATTTTACTAGGTATGTACATTGGTCAGATGTTCAGTGAATGAAAATCTAGCCACAAAATAAAAGCGAAACTAGACACTTAGCCTTTATCTGAGTAACATAAAATATAAATGAATATAAAATGAATAAAATTATAAAATATAAATATGTATTTTTATAAATATAAAGTGAACATAAAGTATATATAGAATATTTGATACAGGGACAGAGTATTAGATGCTATTAGGTACAGATATAAAATGTTAAATATGGGACTTCCCTGGTGGCGTAGTGGTTAAGAATCCACCTGCCAATGCAGGGGACATGGGTTCGAGCCCGAGCCCTGGTCCGGGAAGATCCCACATGCCGTGGAGCAACTAAGCCTGTGTGTCACAACTACTGAGCCTGCACTCTAGAGCCCGTGAGCCACAACTGTGGAGCCCACGTGCCACAACTACTGAGCCCACGTGCCACAACTACTGAAGCCTGCACGCCTAGCACCCGTGCTCCTCAACAAAGACAAGCCACCGCAATGAGAAGCCCGCACAACGCAACGAAAGCCCTCACACCGCAACAAAAGCCCGCGCACGTTGCTGTGTGCGGGCTTTCTGCAACTAGAGAAAGCCCGCACGCAGCAACGAAGACCCAACGCAGCCAAAAATAAATAAATTTATTTTAAAAAAATAAAATATTAAATACAAAGTAAATACTTATTTAAAATGAAAAAAGAAATTACAACAAACTTTTAAAGTGATAAAGATCACGTGTTACAAAATCCAGAAAAAAAATATGATATTTTTATTAATTAGCTGCCTGACACATTTCTAGAATACTTGTACTCCTATAGTTTTAGCTGAATATTCTTTGGTTGCCGTGTCTTATGTCAATGATTTTTTTCCCCAAAATATCTAATTAAGAAGCATCATGTCTTTTGTCCATTTATGTTCTGTTTGGTGTTTCATAAATATTGTGGGATTGTGATTCTGAAAAAAGTCATTAAACATTGTTGAATGAAGTAGTGCTCACCATAACAAGTCATAATGAATGATGAGAGTATATATCAAAATCAGTGACCTGGTTATAGTGCAGCCAATGGCTGATCTTCACGCCTTCTGCTGACTGAACAAACAAAGTTTTTCTTTACTGTCATTTTCATCTTCCTGCTGCTTTTTCACTTCCTGCTTGAGAAGGTCCTGGTCCTCATAAACATCTTTACGTCTTCTGTCTCCATTTTTATTAACTATAATTCTTGTTTATCTTGACCCTTTTCCTTATCTTCATGATTTTGAGCATTAGAGATTTTCATTTATATTGCAACACAAATAAAAGAGTTTTTGATATTTTGTGACACAAATAAAAGAAGATTCTGCCAGCCTTCTTTTTATCAATTTTTGTTTTTGGTTTCCCTAAGTATATGTCTTTCATATCTATATTTTGGTATAGTAATTCTTTAATAACTTATATAATTAAATATGTAATACATCATGTAACATACAATATGATTCACCTGAAATCAAGTCATACATGAGAGCAAGACTTGGGAAACTCTTTAGTAAAGGGTCAGATAGCAAACTTTTGGCATTGGGGGCCTTACAGTTTGTCTCAACTACCCAACTCTGCTTTTATAGCACTAAAATAGCCATGGAGAGTATGTCAATAAATGGGCATGAATGTGTTCCAGGTAAAACTTATTGATAAATAAGGCAGCGAGCTGGATTTGGTCCCCAGGCCATAGTTAGCCAACCCCTCCCCAAGAGCAATTCAAATGCTTTTTTAAAGTGCTGCTACCTTGTACTGAGCTCCACATTTACTCATACTGCTTACTCATAATTTATACTGTACACATCGACTTATTAGTGAATGCTAGGAGTTTGGTCACTTGAATACTTCCCTCTTCTGGTTGTTTTAATGCAGCTGCCGTTTGGGGTGTGCCATTTCATCTGGAACCATGGGATTTTAGCAGGACAAGGTGCATCTGAAATGCTAAAATCATCCAATACCTTGGGAAGCAAAAAACATGTCACTTCATACACATACAGTTTGTAGTATGGCAGCAGGTTTGGGTCTTAGGTGGAAATTCCGATACATTCTATTTTGCACATTTCTCATCAAAAAAGAAAAAAATGCATGGTGCATTTGTGATTGACATGAGGCATTATTGAATATACTACTGACAGGAGAGAATTTCCTCTTTGACTAAAAAGCAATGAAAACAATTTTACAAACCTGGTAATTGGAAGAGTTTTCCCAGGATAACTTTCGGATCTCTACACTTTTGGATCTCTACACTTCAAACCTTGCTACTGCGCATACATGCTTCTGGTGTTAGACTCCACGTGACACAATCGTATCATTATAAAACTCTGGCTTTGTCCTTTCCTGTTACTGTGCTGAGTGGATTGACACAGTGGGCAGCAGGAACACTATTGGAAGCCATTCCAACACCCGTGTAGCTAGCAGTAACTTAGGTCTCTCTATTAGTTTCCTGTGGCTGCTGTAACAAACTGTGTGTGTGCTACACACATGGTGGCTTAAAACAACATATATATATATATTCTCTTATGGTTCCAGAGGTGAGAAATGCGAAATCAATTTCACTGGGCCAAGATCAAGGTGTCACCAGGCCGTACTCCCTCCAGAGGCTATAGGGGAGAATCTGTTTCCTTGCCTTTTCCAGCATTCCTTGGCTTGGGGGAACTTTCCTCCATCTTCAAAGCCAGCAGTGTAGCATCTTGCTTCAGTGGTCACTTTGCCTTCTTTTTGCGTCAAATCTTCCTCTGCCCCCTACTCATAGGAACACTTTTTATTGCTTTTAGGGCCTCCCCAGATAATTTCCCCATCTCAAGACTCTTAACTTAATCATCTCTGCAGTCTCCTTTGTCATGTAAGGTAACATTCACAAGTTCCAGGGATTAGGACCTAGATATCTCTGGGGGCCACTATGCAGCCTACCACACTAAGTTTTATATATGTAACATACATGTCTCACACATAACCCAAACTAAATGTATGTCCAATTCAACCTCCCATCAGCTTGATTCCAAAAGTGCCTGTGGCCCCTTTACCACCATAACTCGAAGGGAAATATGACCTAAAAGTCAGAGTAGAAAGAGTAGTCTCAACCAATTGAAGTTAGAATATATTATTTTTGTAATTTTTACAAAATCTAGGACTTTGTTATATCAGCTCAATTTGTTATATCAACTCAATCCTCACAACTCTCTTAGGTTTTACAGATGAAGTACCTTAGTTCCAAAGGCAGTGCAATGCCCCAAACAGGAACTTAAAATGGGACCATGCACGCGAGGGACCCTCTGACTAAAGCTTCAGAAGTTTCAGGTAAATCCTTCTCAAACATACTATTTACCTCTCCCAGGGTTTTGTTTTTGTTTCTGTGTTCTTGGTAGTAAATAAGAGAGACTCTACTTGTAGTCAAAGGCACCTCTATGCAGATTTTCCAGTACCATCTTGTTTATTTTGGTTTGTTTGCTTTACTTTTTTAAATTGAGGTACAATTCATATAACCTAAAATCAACCGTTTTAACATGCACAGTTTAGTCCCTTTCAGTACAGTCACAGAGTTATGTAAACATCACCTCTATCTAGCTCCAAAACATTTTCATCACCCTAAAAGAAAGTGACTTCATTAAAAAGTCATTCTCCATACTCCCCTGGAAACCACTAATCTGTTTTCTCCTTCTATGGATTTACCTATTTGGGAAATTTTATATAAATGGAATCATATACTAAGGGACCTTTTGTGTTTGGCTTCTTTCACTTAGCATAATGTTTTCAAGGTTCATCCACGTTGTATCATATATCACTTCATTCCTTTTTATGGCTGAATAATATTCCCTTGTATGGATATACTACATTTGTTTATCCATTCATCAGACATTTGAATTCTTTCCACCTTTTGGCTACTGTGAATAATGCTGTTATGAACATTTGTAAGGGTTCTGAACCCAATTCCATGTGTCTGTTTTTTTTTCCCCACACCATCAAGTAATTCTACACCAGTTGGTTATCCTATAATTCAATTCAATTATGACACTATCTACCTGGAGATACCATCAGATTCCACAGGTCAAGGGCTTGGTCCTACAAGATTGCCCCCCACCACTTCAGACACCAATCTCAAGCACAGGTTGTTACCTGTGCTTCTGACTACAGACTAAAGCTTCAAACAACCCCCTCCTTTAGTTCAATTAATTTGCTAGAGTGGTTTTCAGAACTCAAGGAAGCATTTTCCTTACTAGATGACCAGATTATTATAAAAGAATATAGCTCAGGAACAGCCAGATGAAAGAGACATGTAGGACAAGCTATGGGGGAGGGGCAGAGGCTTCCATCCCCTCTCTGAGTATGCCACGCTCCCCAAACCTCCACATGCTCACCAACCTGGAAGCTCTCCAAACCATCTCATTTTGGGTTTCTATGGAGGCTTCATTACATAGGCATGATTATTTAAATCACAGGCATAGCTCATTGGAGCTACTAAAGCTGTGCTTAAAGGAAAATTTATAGCCTTTTATGCATAGAGTAGAAAAGACAAAAATCTGATAATCAATGATCTAAGCATTTAATCTCACAAAGTTGAAAGAACAGCAAATTAAAGTCAAAGAAACAGAGTGAAAGAAATAAAGACAGGAACACAAGGTAAAGAAATAGAAAACAAATACACAATAGAGAGGTCAGCAAAGCCTAGGATTGCTTCTTCATGAGGGGATACATAATTTGCCTAAGTAAGAGCTAGATACCAGCCCAAAGCTCTCTGGATCCCTAAGCAAAGCTCTGAGGCTGTGGTCTACAGACCAACCCATAACCGCCATCTGGTCCTGAGTCCCTTGAAGCACATGATCTTAATAAAGGCAGCTCTGACTGTTTCTAGAAGATGGAACCAGAAATGTAAGTGAAGTCAGCTTTTACAAATGCATTCAACCATGAAATCATTCTTGTCGTTGCAACATATCTGCAAATTTTTTTGAAGTCCACATCTTTTCTGTTAAAGTAACTCTCAAGTTATTATTTTCTAGGGAAGAAAACCTGAAAAAAATGGTAAATTGCTGCTTATGTGAAATAATATTTCATTTTACATTGAATAAGAAACTATTAGATTACAATTTTATACTGAAAGGAGAATAATTTTGTTAAATAACATTCTCTATGAGATTAATAAAGTTACTTGGAAAACAGAAACACTGTCTTAGAGTTACTGTTAAGATCCTAGGCCGCAGGAATTGTATACACTTACCTGAAACATTCCCCAAACTGCTCGTGTAATACTCTGCACTCTGTGATATTCCACAAATATTCATTCAAAAATTCACTGCACTGGTTCCTCCATTTTCCCAAGGGTGTTTACATACCCATTTGAGACATAAATCTCCATGGATCTTGGAGTGTGGTCTCAGGACCAGCAGCAGCATCACCTGAAATTGTTAGATATGCAAACTCTCAGGCTGCATCCCAGACCTGCTGAATCCACCTCTCCTAGCGGAACCCGCAATTGGTTTTAACAAGCCCACCAGGTGATCCTAATGCACGCTGACATTTGAGAACCACTGATCTAAGTTGAGAAAGGCTTCCAGAAGCATCTCAAAATGCCACCTGCAGTACTAACTTTAGGCTCATAGGGCTCTGTACCTCCACAAGTGTTGGCAGTTTATGCAGCGTTCTTAATGGCTCTGATAAAGCAGGAGATGAATTATCAAAGAAGGAGCTTCCGCGATTTGCAACAGAAGACAGGTTCTACACTGCAAAAAGGGGCTGTAAACAGCACTTCCCAGCATACTGCAAGAAATGACAAGAAATTTAATGAGCTTATAACACCAAGAAATACTTGCCTGAACATTTGATCATTCACCAGAATTGCCCCACCCCTAAAAAAGGACATTAACAGGAAAACAGAAGTGAAGAAGCCAGCTGAAAAAAAACCACTATTTCAAGGACAGCCAATTAAAAAATGACTCGATAGAATGAAAATAAGATGCACCAGCACTTTATCACCAGCCATTGTCACCTTATCCTAAGGTGCCATTGCCACCTTATCCTAAGGTGACAATGGCTATATTTACTCATCTATACCTTCCCCTGCCTATTTCTGCCTCTGTTTTGAGAAGAAAAGAAGAAAAATGTTTCCCCTGAGTTTCCCTAAGCTCACATTTTTTCAACTAAAAAAAGTGGTCACAAGAGCCAGGAGATGTTTAGGAACATCAGTCTCTTAACAAAGTAGAGCAGAACCCTTGCCTTTCCAGCTATGTTGTCTTTTTATTCTGTTTTGTTTTATTTTTATTTTTTTTAATGTACTTTCTCCCTTCCAAGTCAGACAAGAGATTGAACTGAAGTTCTGAGTGAAATTCCATTGATAATTGAAGGTTGATAAAGGAACACTACTTCTCTCTCCTTTTTACCTGATTTCTCACAGGTGATTGCGCCACTAAGTAGAATTTTCTATAGGTCAAGACTCTATCCTCCCTTCAGACAGTGAGCTGGGAGTGTAGCAGCCCTCTCTCATGTCTCCCCCAAATCAGGGAACAGGTGCTAACTCTGCCTAGACTTGAAAAACATCTCACTCTTTTTTATAATTATTTTGTATTCTACTTTTTAAATTACGAATGTAATACATGCTCATTTTAACTAATAAAAGAATCCAAATTGCATCTATTATATCAGTAATGTAAACAAATTTGTAATGAACGTTTGTGGGGAAATCTTCCTTTGTGTGAATTTAGGTGGCAACAGATTCAAAGAGCAAGACAAAGCGTTCACACACACCCCCACCGCCACCCCCCACATAAGCTCAGCTTGCACCAACACTCTTACTGGGACTATTACATCTAAAGAAAGTGATACAAGGCTCCATGGCCAGTTGGCACCAGTGGACGTGAAAGTCTAATGGTGCACTTGCTAGTAGGGAGATGTGAAACCACATTGCTTTGTGGTGTGACCTTTGTTGTGACCTCGCTGCCAAGGTACCTGCCGAATTCCCAAGCCTAATTCTTCAGTCTCAATCTTCCAACCAGTTCTGTGAGCCCATACAAAATAATATTCAGCCCATACTTTGGAATATTCTCAATAGTGGCAACTTTTTTCCCCCTTTAAGGGTAGATTAGACTTTTTTTTTTTTTTGCAGTACACGGGCCTCTCACTGTTGTGGCCTCTCCAGTTGCGGAGCACAGGCTCCGGATGCGCAGGCTCCGCGGCCATGGCTCACGGGCCCATCCGCTCCGCGGCACGTGGGATTTTCCCGGACCGGTGCACGAACCCGTGTCCCCTGCATCGGCAGGTGGACTCTCAACCACTTCGCCACCAGGGAAGCCCTAGATTAGACTTTTGAAACGACCGAAAGGCATTTGGAAACAAGTGATGATACTAACTCATACTATATATGGACAAACACACTCATACACACACAAATGAGATATGATTATAAAGCTTTGACATTTCCTGCCTGAAAAAGACAAAGAAAACTGTGCCAAAAATATTTTCAACAATGGAATCATTGTTAAAATGAGTGCATTTTAACATTTCTTAATCTCACTCTTTAAAAGGATGGAACTAATTTGAATGTTTATTCCTGTATTGTAATTTAAAATCAATCTCATTACTGCCTACTTAGTGTGCTGCTTATAGGAGCCCAGATATAACAGGACCTCATGGAGACCCTAGAAATACTTCATAATTTAAGACAAAATTAGGCTTCCAGACCCATAATTTAATTATTTTAAACCTAGAAAATACAACTCTGTTCTGTTCTGCCTAGTATTATATTCTCTACACTATAATAATAACAAATTAGCTTTGTCCTGATGGTATACCTACATAAATAAAAACACTAGTTAGAATAGCATTTTTATGATCTTCAACAGAAGCAAATGTTTGAATTATCTTGTTTTAAGTTGCTGTGAACTTTTGATACTCTTATCTATCCATCTGAGAGTTTCTAGCACATAGTAGGAGGTGCTGAACAGTTTTGTTTTTTTTTTTTAGTTCTATGCCATGAACTGGGAGCTAAGGTTTTTTTCTCCTGCTATTTTTTTGTACTGGTTTTATTGAGATATGTTCCACATACCATACAGTTCACCCACTGAAGGGTAAAAGTCAGTGGTTTTTAGTATATTCACAGTTGTTCACCCAACACACCTGTGATTTGTTTTAAGCGGCATTAGCCAAAGGAAGAAGGGACAGAAGAGGAACTCATTCTCAAGTTACATACAAGTCCATATTGTGGTTATTTTGCCCAATACATTGTATGCAGCTTTGGGGTGGCAAATTCATCCACCCTACATGGAAATGGCAGGAGGTGGGAGGGAAGGGAACGCAAAGTGATTTACTTAAGGTAGATGGTCCAATCTTCCTAACAAGGGTCTATCCTACTGGGCACTGAGAAAGTCAGGAGTTGTCAAGTAACAAAATTTAAATATATCAGATGCCTTCTTAACTGACAATATCAAGACTGATACTTGATTTGAAAGTCAAAGTGAGGAGTCATGAAATATATAACAAATACCTATCACGGTCATTTTCATTTAAACCATACATATATATACATTTAATAAAATGAGTCCTTTTAACCTGTCAAGATGATATATGCTTTTTTGTCACATAGTCCTTCCACTTTTTCATTAAAATAATATTGATTCAGTCTGGAACTTAATAAACGGTAAAATGTGGGGCTTTACTAGCCACTGTTAGCTCTGGATTTGATTCTCTTTGCTTCTCCTCTTTTCCAAATTGAGGTCAATCAGTTCAATTCACAGTATATATGATTTCTTCATTATTCATGTTATGGCCTGAATGTTTGTGTCCCCCAACAAAATTCATATGCTGAAACCCTAATTTCAATCTGATTGGCTTAAGAGATGGGCCTTTGGAAGGTAATTAACTTGGGAAGGCTCCACCCTCATGAATGACATTAGTGCCCTTATAAGAAGAGGCAACTAGCTAGCTTTCTTTTTGCCATGTAAGGACACAACGAGAAGCTGGCCACTTGCAAGCCTGGAAGTGGGCTCTCACCAGACACCAGATCTGCCAGCACCTAGATCTTGGACTTCCCAGCCTCCAGAACTATGAGAAATAAATGTTTGCTCTTTAAGCCAACTGAGTCTACGGTAATTTGTTATACAGCAGCCAAATCAGGACAATTCATAATTTTATTTTCCAATAAATCATCAAATTAAATAATCCATTCTTTTATATCTTCCTATAAAGTTATTAGTACCTTTGATTGTCTGAGATCAATCACTGAACTATATTTATGATTATAGCCTTAAAATTCAGAATTTCCTACAGTAGGAATTGTCAAAATTTTTCTGTGAAGGGACAGACTGTAAGTATGTTAGGCTTTGTGAGCCATTTCATCCCCGTGCAACTACTCAATTCTGCCTGTAAGCAGGCAGTTTCTATGCCGGAAAGTGTAATCCTGGCCTCTGTTCTTAAAGGCTCCTCACACTACAGTCTCTTCATTCTGAGCTGGCCCATTCTGGCCCACTGGCCCTTTTACAGCACCTCTGAGGCTGTGGAAAACTTTAGGCATGATCCCCTGTACACCAAGCACAGGCCCTGGGGAGCCAGGAGCACAGCCTCAGTCTCACCTATCCAGCTTCCTCCAAGGTAACTCCATGATGTTGCTCTCACACTGCATTGGTCATGGCCCAGAGTGACAGGCTTACACTGACCAAGAACTAGAGTCCTTGATCTCCCTCATGCTTTGACAGGGAGCAGAGCACTAGATCAAACATTCTCAGACTCCTCCATGCCTTTCCTGACGTTTCTATACTCTCTCCATTTGACTCACAGTCCTAAGAAGGGGCAAATTAAGGACCTTAAGGAAAACCCAGGAACCATTACCTCATGGGACCAAAAGGGTAAAGCTTCTACTTGCTCTAATCCAAATCCGTCTTCCTAGAGGAACCAAACCTGCTGGACTCTGAAAGATAGTCTATGATCTAGCCCTACCAAATTTTTCTTTTAATATGTTGCAGAGCTTTAAAGAAATTTAGAAAATTCTTTTTCTCTTGACGAAATCAAGATTTTCATGCTGCCAGCACTGCTGAAAAACATCTTATTGTAATTAAAAGCTGAACACTGACCTTTTTCTTTACATTCTTATTATAAAAGTCCTAGTCTTACTCTTAGTTCTAGATGTTCTCATTTCCCCACCCACAGATACAGAAAGGTGTCTTGGCCTGACCAGGAGTAAGGTCATATACATAGAAGTTCAAGAGAAGAAAGTACATAGCATATTTCAAAAAACTTTACCTTCTGTTAAATTCTTAACTTTCATTAACTGAAGAGAATGAATGAATAAATGAACAAGTTGGAAGATAAACTTGTGAAGAAAGATTAGAACGGAAAAGAAGCAAGCTCAGAGAACATTCAGGAATGCTTACTCAATACATAAAGTCACTGAGACCATGAATATCTAGCCTTAGAAAATAAAAATATATCCAAAGGAATTGAAATCAGGATCTTGAAGAGATATCTGCACTCCCATGTTGATTGAAGCATTATTCACAATAGCCAAGATATGGAAGCAACATAAGTGTCCATCGATGGACAAATGGATGAAGAAACTGTGGTATACACATACAATGGAATAGTATTTAACCTTAAGAAAAGAAGGAAATCTTGCCATTTGTGACATGGATAAACCTGCAGGACATGATATGAAATAAGCCAGACACAGAAGGACAAATACAAGATAACCAATTACATGGGAAATCTACAATAGTCAAACTCAAAGAAGCAGGGAGTAGAATGGTGGTTACCAGGAGCTTTAGGGGAGGAGAAAACAGAGAGGTATTAGTCAAAGGGTACAAAGTTTCAGTTATGCAAGATGGACAAGTCCTAGAGAGCTACTGTGTAGCACAGTGCCAATGGTAACTTAATCCTATACTTAAATATTTGCTAAGAGCGTAGATCTTATGTTAAGTGTTCTTATCACGCACACAAAAATAATATTAAATAAAGAGGGCAGGAGGAAACTTTTGGAGGTGATAGATGTTTATGGCATAGATGTGGTGCTCGTTTCATGAATGTACACTTATTTCCTAACCCTAATGTAAAGTTGTATACATTAAAATCATACAGCTTTTTTTATGTCAATCATAACTCAACAAAGTGGTTTAAAGGAGAGAGAAAAAAATAAAATGCCACATTTTATAAAATCTAGAATACCGTTAATTTTTGTGCCACTAAAATTATTTTTTAATGCTACCAATTAAACTGTGACACATAATCAATTGAAAGACGTGTCCTGGGACTTCCCTGGTGGCACAGTGGTTAAGAATCCACCTGCCAGTGCAGGGGACATGGGCTCAAGCCATGGTCCGGGAAGATCCCACATGCTGTGGAGCAACTAGGCCCATGCGCCACAACTACTGAGCCTGTGCTCTAGAGCCCATGGTCCGTGACAAGAGAAGCCACCGCAATGAGAAGCCCATGCACTGCAGCAAAGAGTATCCCCACTCACCGCAACTAGAGAGACCCCGTGCGCAGCAACAAAAACCCAACACAGCCATAAATAAATAAATAAATTTATTTTTAAAACGATGTATCCTAGTTTCAGGGAAACTGAATCATGGAAATTCTACTGATACCTGAAGAGGATGCTGAACAATCAAAATGTTCAGTTAAACAGGAAAGCACAGGACTGTCTTACAGCAGAATGACTGGTTCGAGAGGTTCTCAGAAACACAGAGCTACTCTGAAAGATATTTCCTGGGAAACGTGCACAAGCTATGGAAAGTTTGATGATCTTTGGTTTTGCCTAAAGAACAGCAATCTAAGTCCTGCCAATTATCCTTTCCTACCATCTGCAAACGCATGACATGCATAAATGATAGAAAAAAAATACCTTTAATTAAAAGAATATAAATGAAGCATAAAAAGAATATGAGAATTTTAAAACTACATCATTCTAGACTCTGTCAAGATAAATTGAGCAATCAGAAAGCCATAGCATCTAAGTATGACCAATGTTAGCTGTTTATAACTCACACCCCCTATTTATATCTACTAGGGATTATAAAAGTTTATAAAATTGGCTTTTTGATTTTGAAAATACTCCACATTGATAATGGAAATATTCTGCATTTTTTGGTTCATACAGGGCTAATCAAGTCAAGAACATTTTAATGAAATGAGGAATAATTTAGAGATGCTTATTTAACACTCTCATTTTATATTGAGTCAATTAAGGAAAAAAACACATAAACTTGGTTTTGACTTAATGATAAAATTTGAAAACAAGCATCATGTTATGAGTCATTTAATCCAATAGGACAACTTGAAGCTCTGGCCAGCTCTAATACCCAGCTTCCCAAGCTACTGAAAATTACCATGAACATTAATAATGATGTGAAAAGGGAGTCTCGTTTATATAAATGCAAGTCAATACAAATAGGGAAAGGGCAATTTATTGTGATGGATGCGTTCACTGAATGTAAAAAGCAAATTATTGAAGATAGACTGAAAGAGAGAAACCTATAAATATCCAGGCTCCCTGGAGTAGAAGGGGATTAACCACATGGAAATTAAAGAAAAGCTAAAGGAAAACACTGAGTTCACATGTGGAGAAAATATTAAAAGCATCTCACTGCAGGCAACAAGATTAAGGCAATGCATTTGCAGAGCCAGTTCTAACATTCATTAAATGTTATGAAATGGAACAGTATAGACCCAGAGGCATGGAATATCAGGCTGTTGATGGAAAAATAGAAACGGGCAAATAAAAAGGATCGACTCTTGTAAATAAAGCACAAGGAAGGTTCATCAACACCAACAGTTTTTTGCAACCTTTGGAAATGCATTGGTACAAATGAACACTGGCATGCCCTGTGAACTGAGAAAGAGAAGCCATGGCATGGCAGCAACCTAAAAAGGATTCAAAAATTAATTCCAAAAAGCACTGGAATCCGCATCTACTGGGCTGGAATAGGAAGAGGAAGCTACCTTGGAGATGTTATTTGAGAGATGCCATAAAACTTCTCACATAAAATAATTTCCCTGCCCACTCTGCCACACTCATGAAATCTCCTTATTGCTCGTGCCTTTAGATAAGGCCATTTGAGACGCTCTGTTAAAATACTAATATTATCTGGACAATGTGGAATTCCTTCTAGCTGCCACTAGAGCCTTCTTTCACGCTGGTCCCGCTGAGGAAATGCCTTCTGCCCTGCCTTCCTGACTGGTGGGCACATTCTTCGGGACTCAGCTTAAACATCAGCTGCCGTGTGACACTTTCCATGCCCCTCCCACTGCCCTGGAAAAACTGCCTTTCTCTCCTCTGTGCCCCTTGCACTCTACCGGGCTCTGTGGCACTGAGGTCATCATCTAGAGTTACATGTAGGCAAGTTCATCTTCCTCACGGGGCTAAGGTCCCTTCAGAGTTGGAGCCGTCTTTCTTCCTCCATTGTTGCCCAGCCTAAGGCCTGGCATATTAAGGCTCTAAAAAAAAAATGACTAAGTCAAAGAGCTCTAACTATTTGGATAGCTAACCAGTCTTCATAAAGAAATGTAGTGCAGCCTGGATAAGTTATGCTGAGGGCAAAGGTCAGCATCATAGTGGTGACCCTGAAGTGAGAGGACAGTACCATGCAGGCACTAGGCTGTTTCACCAACTCCTAAAAGGTGTTTCATACAAAACCGATGCTCAATAAGCATATGAGCACAGCCGAGGAGGTGGGGGGTGAAAAGAAAAGGACCCCAATAAGAAAGAAGAGGCACAGATGGAGGATATGAGGAACCAAAAATAAGCCCCCCCTTGTATAGATTTGCTTGGATCCAGCCTACATACCTTGCCTGACAGTGATAGGATTTCACAGTGACAGTGTGGTAAAGTGGAAAAGTGCCAGATCATCAGAGAAGACCAGAGTTAAGGTTTTGCATTTGTAACTGGGTACCACTCTGAACCTCAGTTTCCTCATCTGCATCTGTCTGCTCACTGGGATCTGAAAGGATTTAGTCAGAAAATACAAGTGAAATCACTGTACAAAGTGCTCATGGAATGAAAAGTATTATTTGTTTTGGTCTAACCAATAAGACAAGGTAGGCGAAAAGCCACCTGCTAGTGACAATAAACATATGTAAGGAGACTGAAGGTTGGCTCCAGCAATTTAGTTGGCACAATGCCTACCAAAATTTCTTGAGTATTTTACCAACAACCTTGATGAAATAGGTACAGACATATAACACACAAATATTGACACTAATGAAGGAAAACTTTCGTGAGCTATTGTGGATTAAACCAACTGGCATAATAATATAAACATAGGCAGACGGCAGTTCAAGTTAAGTTAGGCACATTATGAAAAGCCTAAGGATGAGGATAACATTTCTCAGAAAAAAGCATCTCATGATGCATTAGCACTGACTTTAAATCCACCCTGATCAGCTTTATCTTATTTGATACAGAACTGAGCTTGCCGATACGAGAAGCTGTTCCACTCAGAAGAAAAAGAGATGTAGATACGAAAATAAGCACAAGGCAATAAGGGGCCAAGTGTGGAAAATGGTTTAAAAAAAAAAATTACAGAACACTAGAAATGGAAGCAACCTTACAAATAGTTACTGAGTCCAAGCTCATACTGCTCACCACATTACAGGCCAACAAACCAAGGGACAAGTTGTTGGGGGCAAGGAATAATGACTTTATTTGGAAAGCTAGCAGACCGAGAAGATAGTGGACTCATGTCCCAAAGAACCATCTTGCCTGAGTTAGAATTCAGGCTTCTTTTATACTAAAAGGGGAGGGAGTCAAGTCAAACATTTCCTGGTTCAGGCCCACCTCCGAAGGGGATGTGTTAATTTCCTTCTTCCCGCATTCATTCACAGGTGGGCCTGGTGTTTTCTGTGAGCTAAACAAAGGTATTTTAGCTTAATGCTTTATTACCTGGGAGGCAGTGTTCCCAGAGATGGGCCAGTATGTATAGTTTAAGCTTATAGGCAACAGCCCTTTAGTGATTAACTTGTAACAGAATACAAAGTTTCTTCCCTATTACAAAATCACCTAATCCAAAGACCATCATCTCTGCCCATAGGACCAGTTTCACTAACATGGGTCATTCAACATTTTTTTCTTTTTTTTTTGCTTATCCAATACTTAGTTGTAGGACCTGCACACTCCACTGGCTCCTCCACTCTCAGCAACTGATATCTTCCTGTCCCTGGAAGACGCTGGAGTCTGTGACCTCCGAAATGTAATCCCTTCCCTTCACTGAGGAGCAAACCCAAGCCCAGAAAGGTTGTGACTTGCTCAAGGCCACTTGCCCAACTGTTTACTGGTAGTGCTAGAATTTAAAATCTAAATATTCTCATTTCTAACCAATACTGGTGCTACAGATTCTAGCAGGAAGGACCCTTGGGTAATAATTTAGTTGGAAAGAAGGGACTAAGCATCTTGCTTAATCACATTTGTTTCAGGTGAGGGAAATGAAAGCCTCCCCAAGCTATCCTGTGCCATCACTGCTGTTGCCAACACACTGATTAACTCAGTAACCTCTAAGATGTTTTCTGGGCTATGCTTGTTTGGCTGCCTATAGTATGTTGACATCAACAACTCCAAAGGCATTATTGAAAACACATATTTTATCCCAGATCTCCATCTCTGAATTTATTATGAAGAGCTTGGTTTAGAGATCAAAAGATTAGCTCAATCTCAGTAATGAGAGTAAAACAAGATTTATTTTAAGGAAAGAGGACAGGCACAGTTATCCCCACACTGAAGGCAGCTAAGGCAAGCGACGGACATGCACAAAATTATCCTACCTCTGGGGGGTTTCTCAACCTCAATTTTGCCGGCAATTGTTTTTTCACTTTAAAGTCTAATAATCTGACATTTATCCCAAATTATCTGCTGCTGTATTTAGATAACTTCTCATATTTACCATTTATAGCTCACTTTTGGAGAGTATTTAGCAAGCCTTCTGAACAGAAGCCTTCTGAAGCTTTGTGGGTAAATACGGTAATAGAGGAGCCAAAATATTACAGAATACTTTATTACAGAAACTTTTGTTGCAACAGAGATGACTGATTTTTAAGTTTCTTCTTCCCATGATTAATGGCTTACTAATTATACAAAATATACTTGACTTTTAAATAAAATCCTTAGTTTTTCCTTTTGGTACAATAATTACCAACACAAGACTGACCCCTACTGGGAATATCTGTCCTTGTTACATGGATCATGACTTGGGAAAAGTGAAACAGCCTAAACCGGACACTTCTAGGGCCTTAATAGATTATTGAATTCAATCCTCTGTGAAAAGGTAAGAGGGAGAACTTTTTGAAATCAAAACTTTTTGAAATCAAAATCATCTTTAAGCAGTTGTGTCTAATTATACTTGGTGTTTTTTTTTTTACATCTTTATTGGAGTATAATTGCTTTACAATGGTGTGTTAGTTTCTGCTTTATAACAAAGTGAATCAGTTATACATATACATATGTTCCCATATCTCTTCCCTCTTGCATCTCCCTCTCTCCCACCCTCCCTATCCCACCCCTCCAGGCGGTCACAAAGCACTGAGCTGATCTCCCTGTGCTATGCGGCTGCTTCCCACTAGCTATCTATTTTACGTTTGGTAGTGTATATATGTCCATGCCTCTCTCTCGCTTTGTCACAGCTTACCCTTCCCCCTCCCCATATCCTCAAGTCCATTCTCTAGTAGGTCTGTGTCTTTATTCCTGTCTTACCCTTAGGTTCTTCATGACATTTTTTTTTCTTAAATTCCATATATGTATTTTAATAGTAGAAAGTTTTAAGAAATTTACAAATGATGTCAATATATGTTTTTTATTAGTAAATGTTAATTAAATGTTAATTTGTCAGTAAATGTTACTTATTGCTTCAGATAATTATTAAGAGTTCAAACACTGAAGCAATATTACCCAGTCAGACTTGACCACCCTGTACATTCTTTAGAAAAGTCTTAAAATCTTTTCTAAGTGGGCTTCCCTGGTGGCGCAGTGGTTGAGAGTCCGCCTGCCGATGCAGGGGACACGGGTTCGTGCCCCGGTCCGGGAAGATCCCCCATGCCGCAGAGCGGCTGGGCCCACGAGCAATGGCTGCTGAGCCTGCGCGTCCGGAGCCTGTGCTCCGCAACGGGAGAGGCCACAACAATGAGAGGCCTGCGTACCGAAAAAAAAAAAAAATCTTTTCTAAGTAACAAAAAGCTTTTAAAAGATTGGAGTCTTTTAGGCCAAACTTGCATATGGACAAAAACCCAGGTTTAATAAATTATGCAGAATCAGTAAGCAAGAAGGCTGATTTCATTTTATATTTTCCTCTGTGCCTCATATTATGGTCTGTTTTCAGATCTCATGTGAAGTAGTTTTCAGTCACGTGATTCTAATCTTCAAAACAGCTTTCCATGGTTTGACTTGGTTGGTTTTTTTTCTTAATAACTGAGTCAAATACACCTGATTCTAAAACATACATCTATAAATAAAGATATCAGTTAACTAGAGATAAACTGGACTCATGGGCTCTCAGAAAGTCAGAGATTGCATTTTATCCCAGCCTAACTATTTTTAGCAATAAACTGCTCTGCTATCATGGTAAGTTATCACCGTTGCCAAGATCCTTCAAAAGGTCACAAGTTCTTAGTGGTAACAGTTAAGCAAAAGGCCTCCTTATTCCCATGTTGGATTAGCCTTACAACTGATCAAAATAAAACTACTTCAATTTAAAAAATCAATTACAGTTTACTTATTTCTTATGAAAATAACCTTTAGTCCTCTTTTTTTTTTTTATTAATAAGTCTTTGTTTTACTAGACTACTCAAGAAGACCACCATGTTATTACCATCAGAGAGATGCTAGCAGTAATATGTAAAACTTGCGGGGGCTGGGAGAGCGAGGAATAACTTCCGTTACATTCTCTACAAGAGGCTCCGAATGCTATTGACGTTCTCAGTTCTGGCCAGGGGCCCCAAAAGAGGTATTATAAAGTGAGGAGACCTAGCCAAATACATATATTATTTTTTATTTCGAAATAGGCACAGTTTATGGAAAATGTAAATTCTAGATCCTTGAAGCAAACGATTCACATAACAGTTCTCCAAGATGGAATTTATAAAAACTGTAAATAGATTTTTAACTAAATCTTAAATTCACTAGAAATGATGGAACTTATGTAGCAACAGGAACATGCACTAAACAACTGAAAGTGACATTTTTTATTAGACTAGTACCCTTTTATCCCATTATTCTTCCCATTTTATTTCCTCAAATTGAAAGTTTGAGCATTAAGGTTAAACAGACACTGAAACACAAAAAAGTCCATCAGAAGTTACTCATTACATCATTAAATTAGTGAATATATCCTCCACTTATTCCAGGCGTGTATTTTTTCTACGAAATTCAATAATAAATGCATTCCCAAGTTGGTACAAATAAGCAAATTCTCTGTTTATGAATGTGGTACCAGATCCCAAATTTCAAATTACTTGAATACCCAGGAGCAAATAATTTCTCTAAGGCTTGATAATCATAGTTTATATTTTACAGTAATTTGTTCATGTGGAAGACCCGATATGCAATGATGTCAAGGTATTATACTTTTTTGCAGGTATATAGTGTTAAGAAGAAAGGAAATGCAAGAATGTTTCCAAGTGCCATAAAATTAGAATATCCTATGTCTCATTCTGAAGTGAATACTTCAAATTTAGGCAAATACTATGATGATGGCTAGACACACAGCTGAAATGCCTCTTAATACTGACTTTAGCAGGTAATAACACTCTTTACTCCAGGATTTTAACGTTTGCAGGGTTTTGTTCTTGAGGGTAAAAATAAACATATAAGTTGATACAGCCATGCCCATTTAGTAAAGAGCCATTTTAACTGATTCCTCTTTTAATCATGATAAAAGATTTTTGTGACATTCCAAACATGGGAATATTTAGTTTCCTCTTCTTGTACATAAATAGTTCACAAATACTGGCTCTTTTTAAGTTATATTTCCTATAAAAAGGTACAAAAAACCCTCTTCTAGAGGCGGGAATCAGAATCAAGCTCCTGGACAACACAAATGTTAAGTCATGACCCATATGTCTATTACATTTGCTAGACCCCAGATATGACTTCCCCGAAGGCAGATGCAGAAACACAAAGATGTGTGAGAAATCAGAGTGATGAATGACTGGATTTCATCACCATGCTCATACATGTGGTATATTCAACCTTAAAAAATTGCTGTATTGCTCTCAGATTTTCTATACGGAACATTCACTTGATAAATTCCTTATCATAATCTCTCAGAGCACTGATAATCTATAGGATATTTTCTACTCATCATACCTAAAAGTAAAAGCAATTACATATAAAAATTAAAAATACCTTAAAAATCATACCTACAGGGGCTTCCCTGGTGGCACAGTGGTTGAGAGTCTGCCTGCCGATGCAGGGGACATGGGTTCGTGCCCCGGTCCGGGAGGATCCCACATGCCGCAAAGCGGCTGGGCCCATGAGCCATGGCCACTGAGCCTGCGCATCCGGAGCCTGTGCTCCGCAACGGGAGAGGCCACAGCAGTGAGAGGCCCGCGTAACAAAAAAAAAAAAAAAAAAAAAATCATACCTACAAGTAAAGCAAATACATGATTGCATCCACAGAGCTTCAAAGAAATACTTTGTTTTCATCACTGCTGCAAATTTTTTGTGGGAATTTGTCGGAAATGCAATGAAAAAAGCTTCAGCAGATATCTGTAGACAGCGACCAGAAGAAACTGGAAGTGAATTCGGCAAAATGCTAGGTCAAGACAACGAAGACACTGCAAATCAAAAAGAAATTTGAGATATTAAATTTTAGAAAGTATAGGCTGAAAAATAACATGTGAGCTTATAAGTAAGACCTAAAAAGTGCACATAAAAATATAAAACAGTGCTCATTAGGAGACAATAAGACATCTTAGCGAGGAGCCTGGGCTGCGCAGTCAGAAAGAGCCAGCTGTGACTGCCTATTATGTTACTACTCACAAGATGGGTAGTCTTGGGGAAGTTATCCAGTCTTAACTGAGTCTCTGTTTCCTGAGCTGTAAATGGATATAAACTCCATAATAGTGGATATAAGCATTTAATAGGAAACTAGACATACCTAAAGGGAAAAGTGCTGAAAAGGAAGAAAGACTGAAGAAATTATCCATAATGCAGCACAGAAAGACAAACTATGGAAGCTAGAGGTTAAAACAGAAGATGGAAAAGATCTAAAATAGTTTAATTAGAGATTCAAAAGCAGAGTTGAGATTGTGACAAAGGCAATATTTAAAGTGACAAAAGACTTCAATCCTCTTAAGAGGCCCCACAAATCCCAAGTAGAATAATTGTTTAAAAAGCACATCATGTAAATTAGATACAGCATCATGAACTGCAGACCACCCAAGACAATGAGAAAATCTGAAAAAGCAGCCTGCCAAAAAAAGATACATTATCTGCAGAGGAATGACAATTAGAGTGGCAGTTGACTTCTCACGTAACAACAGAAACCAGCTAACAAAGGAATGATAACTACAATGTACTGAAATAAAACAACTATCAACCTAGAATTCTACATGCAGCAGAAATACCTTTAAAGAACGAGGGCATTCTTTATACTGAATGTACACTTAAAAATGGTTAAAATGGGGCTTCCCTGGTGGCGCAGTGGTTGAGAGTCCACCTGCCAATGCAGGGGACACGGGTTCGTGCCCCAGTCTGGGAAGATCCCACGTGCCGCGGAGCGGCTGGGCCCGTGAGCCATGGCCGCTGAGCCTGAGCGTCCGGAGCCTGTGCTCCGCAATGGGAGAGGCCACAACAGTGAGAGGCCCACGTACCGCAAAAAAAAAAAAAAAAAAAAAAGGTTAAAATGGCCAATTTTACGTTATATATAGTTTACCACAACTTAAAAAAATTTTAAATGTCACATACCAAAAACCATTTAATTATGGTGTTAACCACACTTTAAAGGGGTTAATTGTATGGTGTGTGAATTCTATCACAATAAAGCTGTTTTAAAAAAGAATAATAGCAAAATAAAATGTTTTCAGACTAACAAAAACCAACAAACCCTTACTAAAGAATGTACTTTCAGAAGGAAAAAAAGTGGTAAAGTATGTAGATAAGCCTATTAAACAAGGACTGTACGTAATAACACGTTATGAGGCTTTAAAACAACAAAATTTAAATATATTACAACAATAATATCTAATTTGGGAGGGTGTTCTTAGTGCTTTCAACTCCCAGAAGAGTCTGAGGAGGGTTAAAAGGTAATGACTAACTTTAAACTTTGATAAATTAGTATGCAAGATGTAATTTCTAGGGATCCAATAAGATTAGAAACAGAGTGTCTAAGTTTCAAATTAGTAGAAGAAAACGTGAAATTATTTTTTAACTCCAAACAAAGGCAAGGAAGTGGAGACAAAGTGTTAGAAAATTCAACAAAGACTTATACCAAAATATAAAGTAATTATATTAAATACAATTTGTCTAAATGTTACAATTAAAAATAAAGATTATCAAGTTGGCTTCTTAAAAAAAATATTCCAACTGTATACTGTTTATAAGGTACAAAACTAAAATATAAGAATGCACAAAGATTGCAAACAAATGCATCACTAAAGATAAGGAGTGACCTTTCACAATGGTTTAAAAAAAAGCAAAAGAGGGAAGGATGCAGGGATGTAGGGAAGAAAGAAGTATAAACTGTATTGTATCTATTGCTTCATAATAAATCACCCTAGATTAAATGGCTTAAAGCAACAAACATTATCTCATATTTTCTGTGGGTCCAGAATCCAGAAACAGTTTAGCTGAATCTCTCACAGGCTGCAATCAAGGTGTCAGCTAAGGCTGCCTTTATCTCAAGGCTCAACTAGGGGAGAATCCACTTCCAACATCACTCACATCAGGACTTCCCTGGTAGTCCAGTGGTTAAGACTCCACACTTCCACTCCAGGGGGCGCGGGGTGGATCCCTGGTCAGGGGTGCAGCCCAAAAAAATCAAAACCAAAACAACATCACTCACATGGCTGTTGGCAGGCGTCAGTAGATCCACTTCCAAGATCACTCATACCGCTGTTGGCAGGCCTTCTGTCCTCACTGGCTATTCAGCAGAGATGTCAGTTCCTTGCCTGAGGGGCCTCTCCATAGGGCAGCTCACAAGAGGGAAGCTGGCTTCCCTCAGAGGAAGCCCGGGAGAGAACAAGAGAGAGGGCCAGCAAGATGGAAGCCAGAGTCTTTGTGATCTAATCTCAAAAGTGATATCCCATCCCTTTTGCCATATTCTACTTGTTAAAACTGTGTCATGAGATCCAAGGTCACACACTCAAGGAGAGGAGATTACACAAGGGCATAAACACCAAAAGGCAGGGATCACTGGGGACATTTTAGATGCTGTCAACCACAGAAATGAAAAACAAAAAGTGTCATTGTTTGCTTATGATGTGGTGAATGCAGAAGAATCACACTAGAGTGAATGGGGAAGTCTAGCAAGCTTGTTGGGTACAAAAATCTGGACACAAAAATCAGTTTATACTATATATAAGCAACAAACAGAAAATGGAAATTTAAAAATAACCCCATTGGACTTCCCTGGTGGCACAGTGGTTAAGAATCTGCCTACCAGTGCAGGGGACAAGGGTTCGAGCCCTGGTCCAGGAAGATCCCACACGCCATGGAGCAACTAAGCCCGTGTGCCACAACTACTGAGCCTGCGCTCTAGAGCCCGTGAGCCACAACTACTGAGCCCGCATGCCACAACTACCGAAGCCTGTGCGCCTAGAGCCCACGCTCTGCAACAAGAGAAGCCACCGCAATGAGAAGCCCGCGCACCGCAATGAAGACCCAATGCAGCCAAAACTTAAATAAATAAAAATTTTAAAATATATATATAGAGAGAGAGAGAAAAAAATAAATAACCACTTACCATAGGAGCAAACAGTTAAATAATAACTGTTGAAGCTAGGGTTGGGTACTATTATCTTTACCTTTTCATATATTTGAAAATTTTGGGACTTTCCTGGTGGTCCAGTGGTTAAGACTCCGTGCTTCCACTGCAAGGGGCATAGGTTCAATCCCTGGTCAGGGAAGTTCCGCATGCCACGTAGCGCAGCCAAAAAAAAAAAAGAAAAATTTGATATTAACTTTTTTTTTAAGTATCAAGTATCTGGAAACAAATCTAACAAAAGATTTGCAAATGTTTACAGAGAAATTCAAATTTTTTTCTCATTTATTCTAAACAAATGGAGGGATAAAGCATGTTCACGGACTAGAAGACTCAATATCATACAGACTGCAATTCTCTCCACATAGAGTTATAAGTTCAATACAATCAAAATCAAAATCTCAACTCTGTGTGTGTGTGTGTGTGTGTGTGTGTGTGTGTAGCCTAACAAGCTGATATTAGAATTTGAACAAAAGTGAAAAAAGTCCAAAAAAATGTGGGAAAAGTCTTCAGCCATATTAATAACACAAAGTAAAACCATAATGAGATGCCATTATACATCCACCACACTGACAATTCAAACTGCCAATAGCAAGTTTTGGTGAGGATGGTAAGTAACAGGAACTCTTATACACAGCTGATGGGCTGTTAATTGGCACACCCACTTTGAAAAACTGGTTTTATCTACTCCTCAAGTTCACATGTAGGTGGTGGTTATGTTTTATGATCTCTCCATAAGCATGTGATATTTAACAGTAAAAAAAGTAAACTTAAGGGTAAAAAAAGAAAACAGTAACATAGATTCCCAAAGATGAGCAACAGAAGAGGAGACTCCGGAAAGTAAATTCTACCTCAGGGAACAAACAGAGCAGAAAGTAGATTTATTATTTGCTCTAAACAGAATTCCAAGGTCTAAGAATAAAATCCTGAAACACTAGAAATCTCCCATTACTTTCCACACTTGCATGATAAGGGGTACTCAAACCAATAGGAATACTTATTTCCATCTTTGAAGAGGAAGTCCACTGCAGGAGGCACTCTGCTATGAAAGAACAGAGTGGGGGTCTCAAGTGCAAGTAAAATTCAGTCCAAAGAGCAGAGCAAGCCAATTAATGAGTGCCGCTCTTAGCTTTTTGGGTAATCAGTCTCAAAAGAAGCATTCCAGCTGCTCCATAATTTAAGTGTACCACTATTTGCAAGAGGGCAGAGCAAAGCAAAAGAAATGGACAAAGCACCTCCTAAAGTCTAGTACTAAAGCCCAAAACTCACTTCTTATTTTATCATAGAAATAAATGATTGATGTGAGAACATTAGCTAAGGTGATGACGTTTAGCATCTGAAGATGCTCTCTGACTGACCTAAATATATATATTCTTTTTTTTTTAATTTTATCTATTTATTTTATTTATTTTTGGCCGTGTTGGGTCTGAGTTGCCACACGCAGGATCTTCGTTGAGGCATGTGGGATCTTTCATTGCGGTGTGTGGTCTCTTCATTGTGGTACGCGGGCTTCTCTCTAGTTGTGACTCACAGGTTCCAGAGCGCGTCGTCTCTGTAGTTGTGGCACGCGGGCTTAGTTTCCCCGCGGCATGCGGGATCTTAGTTCCCTGACCAGGGATTGAACTCACGTCCCCTGCATTGTAAGGCGGATTCTTTACCAATGGACCACCAGGGAACTCCCTGACCTAAATAAATGCCAAAAAAGAAACACCATGTACAGTATTAAAAAGAACAGTATTTATTTACATTCCATTTACTTTCAAAAGGATGAGGAGCTGGGGAAAATATACTGATACTTATAAAGGAAGTAGTCTCATTTTACTTAACCCATTTGTGTTTTTCATGAAACAACAAAGATTTGACTTAGAATCACAGGACTAATGAGACCAAAAGAATTTATCCAGTTCAATTTTCCATCTTTAGCCAAGACTGAAATTATACCACTGCAGGCAGATGAAAATCTACTTCACTTACAATTAAACACCAACTAATACATACATCATAAAAGAACTAGCTTTCATAAAATCTGTCATAGCACCCAACAGATCTGCAATAAAAGACACAGCCATTGTAATAAAGAACATTAAGAATCTTTGTGCAACAGTGAAAAACAATTTATACAGCAGAAATCACAATTGGCTATTAGGTCAATAGCATCACAGTAACAGTACTCAGTGTCGTTCTTATTCAAACATATACACTATTTTTCAGTCTTGGTTATCACAAAGACATCAGTAACTAGGATGTACACACAAATATTTTATAAACACCATAGGAAACAACAAATAAAAAAATGAAAATACCCTTACATTTTGTAACAAATTAAAAACGTTAACTTTACCACTATATATTTGTCTCATTATTTTTAATTGGTTTGTACACTTTAAAAACAGCATTGAGTTTTATAAAAATACTGATAATGGCTCAACATTTTTTGAAATCAGGAAATTTTTATAATTCAGTAGTCTGTGGTTTACGTGCTTCTTTATCCACCACCATAGTCCTCTAACCACCTATTTACTCAAAAGCAACAGCAACAACAGAGGTCTTTAACAGCTATCCAAGTATTACATACGAAAACTTCTAGTTCTTTGAAATGGTTGGAAGGGGTTTTTTAGTGCCCACATCAGCAGCTGTGGTTTTGCTTTAGGTTTTTCAGGAAACAGAAGTGCTTCACTTTCTGGTGTAGGAAATCGTTCTTGGTAGACTTCAGGATAGGACTTTTGAAACTAAAAATAAAAAAAAAAGGATCCAAGAAGTGTCAAAAAAACAAATGAAAGTCAATAAAATTGGGCACTGTAATTTTGTTTGTTTGTTTGTTTTTGTTTTATTTTTTTTGGCGGTACGTGGGCCTCTCCCGTTGCGGAGCACAGACTCCGGACACGCAGGCTCATCGGCCATGGCTCACAGGCCCAGCCGCTCCGCAGCACATGGGATATTCCCCGACCAGGGCACGAACCCGTGTCCCCTGCATCAGCAGGCGGACTCTCAACCACTGCGCCACCCGGGAAGCCCTGGGCACTGTAATTTTAAAATAAGTTTCTGATGCAATACTTCCCTATTTTTGTTTTGTTTTAATGTTTACTGCTTTCCATCAGAAAAGAAAATAAGAAGAAAACAGATCACAAGTTCACTTCAACACAAATCCATTTCTTTTTGTTAAATCATTGGATTGCACTTTCAATAGATCGGATTCATCTTTAATTTGATCTAATCTTCCAAAAAACTCACTTTAGTCATACTTCTTTAAATTTCTCCCCTGCCAACTATAAACACACCTCCCTTCTAAAATATTCACAAGTAATTCTGACTTACGTTCTACACAGTCAAAGAAAATCTGGGCCCAACAACATTTCCCCATCTCCCTGCTTCTCCAGCTTAGCTCCACCTGCTTCTACCCAAATGGGAAGAGAAAACATGCTGGTATACATTACTTTACAAAAAGCTTACAGAGAAGCAATATGTTTTTCCTTTGATCGTCACCACTGAACTCTTCTCCAAAATTACTCTAAGAAGA
Source organism: Monodon monoceros (assembly GCF_005190385.1). Classification (NCBI taxonomy): domain Eukaryota; kingdom Metazoa; phylum Chordata; class Mammalia; order Artiodactyla; family Monodontidae; genus Monodon; species Monodon monoceros. Next base: position 47,931,308 of record NW_021703768.1, read on the forward strand.
ACAGGATGGGAATCTAGAACCTTTGTGCTTTGTGTATAATCTTAGGTGGCGTGATCAGAAATCAAGCTATGCAGGATTCAGTCTTTAAAAATAAAAACCATTCACTTGCTCTTGAATCAATACTTTAAAAATGATCAAGGTAGGACCTGTGTGGAAGGGGAGAGGCAGCACCTCTAAAGGAGGGCCTCTGGAGCATGGAGTTCCGGAGTTCGGAGCCGCGTGGGTGACAGGGTCTTGGTGCTCTGGTCGGGTGTCAGGCCTGAGCCTCTGAGGTAGAAGAGCCAAGTTCAGGACATTGGTCCACCAGAGACCTCCTATCCCCACATAATATCAAATGGCAAAAGCTCTCCCAGAGATCTCCATCTCAATGTTAAGACCCAGCTCCACTCAATGACCAGCAAGCTACAGTGCTGGACACCCTATTCCAAACAACTAGCAAGACAGGAACACAACCCCACTCATTAGCAGAGAGGCTGCCTAAAATCATAATAAGGTCACAGACACCGCAAAACACACAACCGGACACAGTCCTGTCCACCAGAAAAACAAGATTCAGCCTCATCCACCAGAACACAGGCACCAGTCCCCTCCACCAGGAAGCCTACACAACCCACTGAACCAACCTTACCCAATGAGAGCAGACACCAAAAACAATGGGAACTAAGAACATGCAGCCTGCGAAAAGAAGACCCCAAACATAGTAAGTTACACAAAATGAGAAGACAGAGAAATACACAGATGTTCCAGATGAAGGAGCAAGGTAAAAACCCACCAGACTAAACAAATGAAGAGGAAATAAGCAGTCTACCTGAAAAAGAATTCAGAGTAATGATAGTAAAAATGATCCAAAATCTTGGAAATAGAATGGAGAAAATACAAGAAACATTTAACAAGGACCTAGAAGAACTAAAGAGCACACAAACAATGATGAACAACACAATAAATAAAATTAAAAATTCTCTAGAAGGAATCAATAGCAGAATAACTGAGACAGAAGAACAGATAAGTGACCTGGAAGATAAAATAGTGGAAATAACTACTGCAGAGCAGAATAAAGACAAAAGAATAAGGGGTTCCCCTGGTGGCGCAGTGGTTGAGAATCTGCTTGCCAATGCAGGGGACATGGGTTCGAGTCCTGGTCTGGGAAGATCCCACATGCCGCGGAGCATCTGGGCCCATGAGCCACAATTACTGAGCCTGCGCATCTGGAGCCTGTGCTCCGCAACAAGGGAGGCCGCGATAGTGAGAGGCCCACGCACCGCGATGAAGAGTGGCCCCCGCTTGCCGCAACTAGAGAAAGCCCTCGCACAGAAACGAAGACCCAACACAGCCATAAATAATAAATAAATAAATAAATAAATAAATAAAAAAGACGACGCCACCAACCAGCCCAATTAGGAAACTTTCCTCCTGCTGTTCCTGCTCAGCACTACTACCTATGCTAAATCCAATCTATTTTAAAAAAAAAAAAAGAAAAAAGAATGAAAAGAATTGAGGACAGTCTCAGAGACCTCTGGGACAACATTAAACACACCAACATTTGAATTATAGGGGTCCCAGAAGCAGAAGAGAAAAAAAAAAGGACTGAGAAAATATTTGAAGAGATAATAGTTGAAAACTATCCTAATATGGGAAAGGAAATAATCAAGTCCAGGAATCGCAGAGAGTACCATACAGGATAAATCCAAGGAGAAACATGCCAAGACACATATTAATCAAACTATCAAAAATTAAATGCAAAGAAAAAATATTAAAAGCAGCAAGGGAAAAGCAACAATTAACATACAAGGGAATCCCAATAAGGTTAACAGCTGATCTTTCAGCAGAAACTCTGCAAGCCAGAAGGGAGTGGCAGGACATATTTAAAGTGATGAAAGGGAAAAACCTACAACCAAGATTACTCTACCCAGCAAGGATCTCATTCAGATTCGACAGAGAAATTAAAACCTTTACAGACTGGCCAAAGCTAAGAGAATTCAGCACCACCAAGCCAGCTTTACAACAAATGCTAAAGGAACTTCTCTAGGCAGGAAACACAAGAAAAGGAAAAGACCTACGATAACAAACCCAAAACAATTAAGAAAATGGTAATAGGAACATACATATCAATAATTACCTTAAATGTAAATGGATTAAATGCTTCAACAAAAAGACATAGACTGGCTGAATGGATACAAAAACAAGACCCGTATATAGGCTGTCTACAAGAGATCCACTTCAGACCTAGGGACACATACAGACTGAAAGTGAGGGGATGGAAAAAGATATTCCATGCAATTGGAAATCAAAAGAAAGCTGGAGTAGTAATTCTCATATCAGACAAAACAGACTTTAAAATAAAGATTATTAGAAGAGACAAAGAAGGACACTACATAATGATCAAGTGATCAATCCAAGAAGATGATATAACAATTGTAAATATTTATGCACCCAACATAGGAGCACCTCAATACATAAGGCAAATGCTAACAGCCATATAAGGGGAAATCGACAGTAACACATTCATAGTAGGGGACTTTAACACCCCACTTTCACAAATGGACAGATCATCCAAAATGAAAATAAATAAGGAAACACAAGCTTTAAATGATACATTAAACAAGATGGACTCAATTGATATTTATAGGACATTCCATCCAAAAACAACAGAATACACTTTCTTCTAAGATATACAGATTGCCAACAAACACATGAAAGGATGCTCAACGTCACTGATCATTAGAGAACCGCAAATCAAAACTACAATGAAGTATCACCTCACACCGGCCAGAATGGCTATCATCAAAAAATCTACAAACAATAAATGCTGGAGAGAGTGTGGAGAAAATGCAACCCTCTTTCTTGCATTGTTGGTAGGAATGTAAATTGACACAGCCACTATGGAGAGCAGTATGGAGGTTCCTTAAAAAACTGAAAATAAAACTACCGTATGACCCAGCAATCCCACTACTGGGCACATACCCTGAGAAAACCATAATTCAAAAAGAGTCATGTACCACAGTGTTCACTGCAGCTCTATTTACAACTTCCAGGACATGGACGCAACCTAAGTGTCCATCGACAGATGAATGGATAAAGAAGATGTGACACATATACACAATGGAATATCACTCAACCATAAAAAGAAAGGAAACTGAGTTATTTGTAGTGAAGTGGGTGGACCCAGACTCTGTCATACAGAGTGGTAACTCAGAAAGAGAAAAACAAATACTGTATGCCAATACATACACATGGAATCTAAAAAAAAAAAAAAAAATGGTTCTGAAGAACCTAGAGGCGACAGGAATAAATGCGCAGATGTAGAGCATGGACTTGAGGACACGAGGAGGGGGAAGGGTAAGCTGGGACGAAGTGAGAGAGTAGCATGGACATATATACACTACCAAATGTAAAATCGATAGCTAGTGGGAAGCAGCCGCATAGCACAGGGAGATCAGCTAGGTGCTTTGTGACCACCTAGAGGGGTGGGATTGGGAGGGTGGGAGGGAGACGCAAGAGGGAGGGGATATGGGGATATATGTATTTGTTATACAGCAGAAACCAACACACCATTGTAAAGCAATTACACTCCAATAAAGATGTTACCAAAAAAAAAAGATGTTAAAAACAATTTAAAAAAAAGAAAGAAAGCTGGGGAGTGTGTTGAATAAAAGAGACTTATGAGACAAAAACAAAAGCAAACAAAAAAAAAAAGATCAAGGTATGTATACCTGAAACTAACACAACATTGTAAATCAATTACACTTCAAGTTTTAAAAAAGATCAAGTTAAACCTATGCTGAGTTGAAAACTCTTCTCTGAAACCCTAAGCTGTGTTGTTTAACGAGAACTAAAAACTTTTAGTGATGCCTGCAGCAAATAACCAATTTGATAGGGGCTGTGTAAAACCAAAGACTCTTAAATTCTGGACATTTTACACTTGTGAATTCAGTCTGATTTGCCTTTCAAAAAAATCCAAAGAAACTGTTCTCATTTGACAGCTTCTCTGAATTTAAAGTAATTGCTCCACTAACTCACATCATACCACATATCAAAACCAAGGACAAATATTAGAGAATAGCTTCATAAATGAAGAGCTCAATAATGGTAAAAGATTTACATTGGAGAATAAAGACCTGGAAAACTGACCATATTTGTGTAAATTAATATATGAAATAAATAATTTACTTTCAAAACTGCTCTGTCTCAGAAGATGAGATTCGTATGAAACCTATTAAAATAGAGAATAAAAAGGAAACAAAACAACATAAGAACGGTAGGGAGAAGAAATGACTTATGAAGAATATCCTTTTTACCTGCTTCAATTTTTTCTTCTTTTCTTTACTGGAGAGTTTGGCATCTGTGATGACTTCCTCCAACAATGCTGCCAGAGGTTCCTGAGAGCCGTATACTCTTTGGTATTCAAATTCCTCTGGGCTAATTTGACGGCAAAATGATGGAGCAGACAAAGTGATATCCATATCAGCTCCTGGATATTTTATCTGGGGCAAAGGGATTATTAGTGAAAGCGCATTTTCAAATAAATTTCAAGAATTAATTCAGACCGTAGATCTCCTAGTAGGAATGATATGACATTCAATTTGACTGGGAGAAACTATAATGAAAAGTAAAAAGTGTTTCCATAACTTCAAAAAAAAATTCACGTAAAGCCACAGTGTTGCATATAAGTTTTTGCCTTTTTAAACCCCAAAGCCATTTTCATAAACAAAATACCTTGTGCTCTCTTCTAATAAGATCTGAAATTTACACACAAACTGAACATATTGCCTAGAATGATTCCAAACACACACGATGAACTATGTAGGTTCTTCCCACATCTGGAGAGTCTGTTCCTCCCTCCCTTGGGCACTGACAAAAGTACAAGTTTAGCTCAGCTGGTGTGTAGAGGGAAGTACTGCACCCATCTCCAAACATGTTCATAGCATGAAACTAGTGAAAACAAATGTGCAGACACTACAGGGCAAAAGGCAGAAGGGTGAAATAAGAGGGAAAAAGGTACCAAGATCTATAAATAAAAGCATCCATTAAAAATACTTAATTTCATCCAAATCAAAACTACAATGAGATATCACCTCACACCAGTCAGAATGGCCATCATCAAAAAAATCCACAAACAATAAATGCTGGAGAGGGTGTGGAAAGAAGGGAACCCTCCTACACTCTTGGTGGGAATGTAAATTAGTACAGCCACCTTCACAGCATGAAGGTTCCTCAAAAAACTAAAAATAGAGCTACCACATGACCACGCAATCCCACTCCTGGGCATATATCCGGAGAAAAACATGGTCCGACAGGATACATGCACACCAGTGTTCATTGCAGTACTGTTTACAATAGGCAAGACATGGAAACAACCTAAATGTCCATCGACAGAGGAATGGATAAAGAAGATATGGTACATATATACAATGAAATATTAATCAGCCATTAAAAAGAATGAAATAATGCCATCAGCAGCAACATGGTTGGACCTAGAGACTGTCATACTGAGTGAAGTAAGTCAGACAGAGAAAGAAATATCATATGACATGGCTTATATGTGCAATCTAAAAAGAAATGATACAAATGAACTTATTTACAAAACAGAAACAGACTCACAGACTTAAAGAATGAACTTATGGTTACCAAGGGGCAAGTGTGGGGGGAAGGGATAGTTAGGGAGTTTGGGATTCATGTATACACACTGCCATAGTTAAAATGGATAACCAACAAGGACTCCACTGTATAGCACAGGGAACTCTGCTCATTGTTATGTGCAGCCTGGATGGGAGGGAAGTTTGGGGGGAATGGATACATGCATATGTATGGTTGAGTCGCTTTGCTGTGTACCTGAAAACTGTCAAAACATTGTTAATCGCTATATTCCAATATAAATTAAAAAGTTAAAAAACTTTTTCAGAGTCCAAGAGGTTCATCTCCTCAAAAATATAGCACCTACTGTTCTTCTGCACTGGATAAAATTACTACCACTATATTCATGTCTTTGGTTTAAGATTTTTTTTTCCAGAAGCCACAGTTAAAAATAAATGTGTTAAGAGAATACAGAAGAGGAACCAAGATGGCGGAGTAGAAGGACGTGCTCTCACCCCCTCTTGTGAGAACACCAGAAGCACAACTAGCTGCTGGACAATCAACGACAGGAAGACACTGGAACTCACCAAAAAATATACCCCACATCCAAAGACAAAGGAGAAGCCACAGTGAGACGGTAGGAGGGGCGCAATCACAGTAAAATCAAATCCCATAACTGCTGGGTGGGTGACTCACAGACGGGAGAACACTTACAACACAGAAGTCCACCCAATGGAGTGAAGGTTCTGAGCCCCACATCAGGCTTCCCAACCTGGGGGTCCGGAAACGGGAGGAGGAATTGCTAGAGAATCAGACTTTGAAGCCTAGTGGGATTTGATTGCAGGCCTTCGACAGGACTGGGAGAAACAGAGACTCCACTCTCGGAGGCCACACACAAAGTAGTGTGCACATCCCAACCCAGGGGAAGGAGCAGTGACCCCAGGGGAGACTGAACCAGACCCACCTGCTAGTGTTGGAGGGTCTCCTGCAGAGGCGGGGGTGGCTGTGGCTCACTGTGGGGACAAGGAAACTGGCAGCAGAAGTTCTGGGACATGCTCCTTGGCGTGAGCCCTCCCAGAGTCTGCCATTAGCCGCACCAAAGAGCTGGGGAAGGCTCCAGTGTTGGGTTGCCTCAGGCCAAACAACCAACAGGGAGGTAACCCAGCCCCAGGCATCAGCAGACAAGCGGATTAAAGTTTTACTGAGCTCTGCCCACCAGAGCAACACCCAGCTCTACCCACCACCAGTCCCTCCCATCAGGAAACTTACACAAGCCTCTTACATAGCCTCATCCACCAGAGGGCAGACAGCAGAAGCAGGAAGAACTACAATCCTGCAGCCTGTGGAACAAAAACAACGTTCACAGAAAGATAGACAAGATGAAAAGGCAGAGGGCTATGTACCAGGTGAAGCAACAAGATAAAACCCCAGAAAAACAACTAAATGAAGTGGAGATAGGCAACCTTCCAGAAAAAGAATTCAGAATAATGACAGTGAAGATGATTCAGGACCACAGAAAGAGAATGGAGGCAAAGATTGAGAAGATGCAAGAAATGTTTAACAAAGACCTAGAAGAATTAAACAACGGACAGAGATGAACAATACAATAACTGAAATAAAAACTATACTAGAAGGAATCAATAGCAGAAAAACTGAGGCAGAAGAACGGGTAAGTGACCTGGAAGACAGAATGGTGGAATTCACTGCCACAAAACAGAATAAAAAAAAGAGAATGAAAACAAATGAAGAGAGCCTAAGAGACCTCTGGGACAACATTAAACGCAACAACATTCGCATTATAGGGGTCCCAGAAGGAGAAGAGAGAGAGAAAGGACCAGAGAAAATATTTGAAGAGATTATAGTCGAAAGCTTCCCTAACATGGGAAAGGAAAGAGCCACCCAAGTCCAGGAAGTGCAGAGTCCCATACAGGATAAACCCAAGGAGAAACACAGCAAGACACATAGTAATCAAATTGGCAAAACCTAAAGACAAAGAAAAATTATTGAAAGCAGCAAGGGAAAAATGACAAATAACATACAAGGGAACTCCCATAAGATTAACAGCTGATTTCTCAGCAGAAACTCTACAAGCCAGAAGGGAGTGGGATGATATCCTTAAAGTGATGAAAGGGAAGAACCTACAACCAAGATTACTCTACCCTGCAAGGATCTCATTCAGATTCGATGGAGAAATCAAAAGCTTTACAGACAAGCAAAAGCTAAGAGAATTCAGCACCAACAAGCCAGCTCTACAACAAATCCAAAAGGAACTTCTCTAAGTCAGAAACACAAGAGAAGAAAAGAACCTACAAGAACAAACCCAAAACAATTAAGAAAATAGTCGAGGAACATATGTATCGATAATTACCTTAAACGTGAATGGATTTAGTGCTCCAACCAAAAGACACAGGCTTGCTGAATGGATACAAAAACAAGACCCATATATATGCTGCCTACAAGAGACCCACTTCAGTCCTAGGGACACATACAGACTGAAAGTGAAGGGATGGAAAAAGATATTCCATGAAAATGGAAATCAAAAGAAACCTGGGGTAGCAATACTCATGTCACATAAAATAGACTTTAAAATAAAGAATGTTACAAGAGACAAGGACGGACACTACATAATGATCAAGGGATCAATCCAAGAGGAAGACATAACAATTATAAATATATATGCACCCAACATAGGAGCACCTCAATACATAAGGCAACTGCTAACAGCTCTAAAAGAGGAAATTGACAGTAACACAATAATAGTGGGGGACTTTAACACCTCACTTACACCAATGGACAGATCATCCAAAATGAAAATAAATAAGGAAACAGAAGCTTTAAATGATACAACAGACCAGATAGATTTAATTTATATTTACAGGACATTCCATCCAAAAACAGCAGGTTACACTTTCTTCTCAAGTGTGCACAGAACATTCTCCAGGATAGATCACATCTTGGGTCACAAACCAAGCCTCAGTAAATTTAAGAAAACTGAAATCATATCAAGCATCTTTTCTGAACACAAGACTATGAGATTAGAAATGAATTACAGGGAAAAAAATGTATAAAACACAAACACATGGAGGCTAAACAATATATTACTAAATAACCAAAAGATCACTGAAGAAATCAAAGAGGAAATCAAAAACTACCTACAGACAAATGACAATGAAAACACGACAATCCAAAACCTATGGGATGCAGCAAAAGCAGTTCTAAGAGGGAAGTTTATAGCTATACAAGCCTACCTCAAGAAAAAAGAAAAATCTCAAATAAATAATCTAACTTTACACCTAAAGGAACTAGATAAAGAAAAACAAACAAAACCCAAAGTTAGCAGAAGGAAAGAAATCATAAAGATCAGAGCAGAAATAAACGAAATAGAAATAAAGAAAACAATAGTGAAGATCAATAAAACTAAAAGTTGGTTCTTTGAGGAGATAAACAAAATTGATAAACCATTAGCCAGACTCATCAAGAAAAACAGGGAGAGGACTCAAATCAATAAAATTAGAAATGAAAAAGGAGAAGTTACAAAGGACACCGCAGAAATACAAAGCATCCTAAGAGACTACGACAAGCAACTCTATGCCAATAAAATGGAAAACCTGGAAGAAATGGACAAACTCTTAGAAACGTATAACCTTCCAAGACTGAACCAGGAAGAAAGAGAAAATATGAACAGACCAAGCACAAGTAATAAAATTGAAACTGTGATTAAAAATCTTCCAGCAAACAAAACTCCAAGACCACATGGCTTCACAGGTGAATTCTATCAAACATTTAGAGAAGAGACAACACCCATCCTTCTCAAACTCTTCCCAAAAATTGTAGAGCAAGGAACACTCCCAAACTCATTCTCAAGGCCACCATCACCCTGATACCAAAACCAGACAAAGATACTACAAAAAAAGAAAATTACAGACCAATATCACTCATGAGTATAGATGCAAAAATCCTCAACAAAATACTAGTAAACAGAATCCAACAACACATTAAAAGGATCATACACCATGATCAAGTGGGATTTATCCCAGGGATGCAAGTGTTCTTCAATATACGCAAATCAATCAGTGTGATACACCATATTAACAAATTGAAGAAAAAAACCATATGATTATCTCAATAGATGTAGAAAAAGCTTTTGACAAAATTCAACACCCATTTATGATAAAAACTCTCCAGAAAGTGGGCATAGAGGGAACCTACCTCAACAAAATAAAGGCAATATACGACAAACCCACAGCAAACATCATTCTCAATGGTGAAAAACTGAAAGCATTTCCTCTAAGATCAGCAACAAGGCAAGGATGTCCACTCTCACCACTATTATTCAACATACTTTTGGAAGTCCTTGCAACAGCAATCAGAGAAGAAAAAGAAATAAAAGGAATACAAATTGGAAAAAAAGAAGAAAAACCGTCACTGTTTGCAGATGACATGGTACTCCACATAGAGAATCGTAAAGATTCCACCAGAAAAGTACTAGAGCTAATCAATGAATTGGGTAAAGTTGCAGGATACAAAATTAATGCACAGAAATCTCTTGCATTCCTATACACTAATGATGAAAATTTGAAAGAGAAATTAAGGAAACACTCCCATTTCCCACTGCAACAAAATGAATAAAATACCTAGGAGTAAAACTACCTAGGGAGACAAAAGACCTGTATGCAGAAAACTATAAGACACTGATGAAAGAAATTAAAGATGATACCAACAGATGGAGAGATATACCATGTTCTTGGATTGGAAGAATCAATATTGTGAAAATGACTATACTACCCAAAGCAATCTACAGATTCAATGCAATCCCTATCAAATTACCAATGGCATTTTTTACAGAACTAGAACAAAAAAACTTAAAATTTGTAAGGAGACACAAAAGACCCCAAATAGCCAAAGCAGTCTTGAGGGAAAAAAACGGAGCTGGAGGAATCAGACTCCCTGACTTCAGACTATACTACAAAGCTACAGTAATCAAGACAATATGGTACTGGCACAAAAACAGAAACATAGATCAATGGAACAAGATAGAAAGCCCAGAGTTAAACCCACGCACCTATGGTCACCTAATCTATGACAAAGGAGGCAAGGATATACAATGGACAAAAGACAGTCTCTTCAATAAGTGGTGCTGGGAAAACTGGACAGCTACATGTAAAAGAATGAAATTAGAACACTCCCTAACACCATACACAAAAATAAAGTTAAAATGGATTGGAGACCTAAATTTAAGACCGGACACTATAAAACTCTTAGAGGAAAACATGAAGAACACTCTTTGACATAAATCACAGCAAGATCTTTTTTGATCCACCTCCTAGAGTAATGGAAATAAAAACAGAAATAAACAAATGGGACCTAATGAAACTTCAAAGCTTTTGCACAGCAAAGGAAACCATAAACAAGACAAAATGACAACCCTCAGAATGGGAGAAAATATTTGCAAACAAATCAACGGACAAAGGATTAATCTCCAAAATATATAAACAGTTCATGCAGCTCAATATTAAAAAAAATCCAAAAATGGGCAGAAGACCTAAATAGACATCTCTCTAAAGAAGACATACAGATGGCCAAGAAGCACATGAAAAGCTGCTCAACATCACTAATTATTAGAGAAATGCAAATCAAAACTACAATGAGGTATCACCTCACACCGGTCAAAATGGCCATCATCAAAAAATCTACAAACAACAAATGCTGGAGAGGGTGTGGAGAAAAGGGAACCCTCTTGTACTGTTGGTGGGAATGTAAATTGATACAGCCACTATGGAGAACAGTATGGGGGTTCCTTAAAAAACTACAAATAGAATTACCATATGATCCAGCAATCCCACGACTGGGCATATACCCTGAGAAAACCATAATTCAAAGAGACACATGCACCCCAATGTTCATTGCAGCACTATTTACAATAGCCAGGTCATGGAAGCAACCTAAATGCCCATCGACAGACGGATGGATAAAGAAGTTGTGGTACATATAAACAATGGAATATTACTCAGCCATAAAAAGGAACGAAATGGGGTCATTTTTTGAGACGTGGATGGATCTAGAGACTGTCATACAGAGTGAAGTAAGTCAGAAAGAGAAAAACAAATATCGTATATTAATGCATGTGTGTGGCACCTAAAAAATGGTACAGATGAACCTGTTTGCAGGGCAGAAGTTGAGATACAGATGTAGAGAACAAATGTATGGACAGCAAGGGGGTAAAGCGGCAGGGGGTGGGGATGGGGTGTGATGAATTGGGCGATTGGGATTGACATGTATATACTGATGTGTATAAAATGGATGACTAATAAGAACCTGCTGTATAAAAAAATAAATAAAATTCAAAAAAAAATTTTTTTTTAATAAGTAAATAATTGTGTTGCCAGGAAGGCTTATTCCATGAAGAACATTCCATGCCTCAACATCAGTTTACCAGGTTATTTAGGGACAACCCAAGAGAAACAGACCAGAACCATAAGGAAAGGAGGACACACAAAACACTTAATTTGTATTTGAACCAAGAATTCTGGAAAAAGTAGAAAAGGGCCAGAATAAAAAGGTGAGGCCCAGGTAAAATGTGACCGCCAAAGCCTAGGACATGAGAAAAACACAAGATATCTATGAGTAAAGGGTATAAGAGGAAGAAGAGGGTTACAGACAAGGTCAACAGAAGGTTGGTGTCAAAAACAACGCTGACCTCACTGTTTATCTATCCCAGGGTCAGCCCTGAAACTGCTCCAAAACAATTCACCAGAACAGTCCAAGTAACACTTCATTTTCAGAAAGTTACCACCCTAAATGTGTTATAACGGAGTGGCTGAGTACCCTGTGCAAGAGAAGAGAGATCTATAGGCTCTGAGCACTAAAACAATTGTTTGGCAATTCTAATGAGTGTGTACTTCTAAGAGAGAAAATGTAACTGGACAATTGCGTAGTTACTGATTTTATTCAGGGCCATCACAGCCCCCCTTCACAGGTCATGCTACTCTGCGGTTAAGTTAATCATCACTCAGCCTTCTGATCTTCAGCTGTCAGTGAAAGGCTCACAGGGTTACGTTCCTGCAATACAAGCCTGTGCCATGTGAATACACAAGCCCAGCAAGGATGCAAAGCAACGGAGTCACTGCTATCACTTTTCCTTACAGAAATTCAGTGAAAGTATTTCTTTTCATTTTTATGGGTTTTTTTTAAGTTTGGCTCATAAAATATCAAGGGGAGGTGGGAGATTAAAACAACAGTAATTTGTTTTTTTCACCCATTTAAATGGCAAAGGTATGTATGTTACCCAAAGTAGGCAAGGGTGTAAAGAAATGAACACTTTCTTATACCAACAATGGGAATGCAACTTGGAACAATCACTCTAAATGGAAATTTGACAATATGCAATCAATGTTTAACACACATTCATGGTCTTTGACCGTGAAATGTCACTCCTAGGAATTTATTCTTAGAAAGTAATCACAGATCGACCAAAAAAAAATCTAACTATAAAAATATTTACTGTTATAATGATTGTAAAATGGAAAAAAAATGGAAACAATATAAATATCAACCAAAGAAAATCATTTAAATAAATTATGGTATATTCATATTATGGAATATTATGTTACCAATCATAATGATATTGTGGAATATATAACAATAATGTTGATAATAATAACAGCAGCAGTACCAAATGAGGTACTTACTATGTGATAAACATTATTCTAAGCACTTTACATGTCTTAAGCCTTTCAATCCCCAAAATAGCCTTAGGAGGTAGCTATTAACTATTGTTATCGCATTTTACTGATGAAAAACAGAGATGTTGGGGCAGATGCTAAAGCAGAGAGTCGTTATACAACATGCCAAGGTCACATGGCTAATAAAGGGCACATCAGAAATTCAAACACCATTTAGTCTGTGCTCCTGGCCATTCTGGGTCAATCAAGAATATTTAATGATGTGGAAACTTCTTCTTGTTGTATTAAGAGAAAGTAAGTTATAAAAGAGGAACAAAGGAGGGAAAGAAGGAAGGAAGGGAGGGAGAGGGGGAAATAGAAAAGACTCTTAACACTGAACATTTAGAGTTATTCTGATATTTTTTAGTGTGTTTTCTCTATTTTCCAAATTCCTTCAATAGGAAAATTTTTTATTTTAATTTTTAAACTGCACACTGAAAACAGATGGTTATTTACTTTAATGATACTTTGGAAGGTAGCAGCTCACTGGTCCTTAATTGTGGAGCCTCAAAACATGCTTAAGGGGAAAGAGGGCCAGTCATTCAGAAGGAGACAAGCAGACCTGCCTGCGTTTACCCAACGTTTCTGCTCCTGCAGGCTGACATACAAACCCCTCTGGGGGGCCCACGTGATAGTAATACATTACATTTCTTTTGCATCATTTTAATATAATGACTGCAACGACAAAAACAATAAATACCTTTCAAAAAGTATCTGCCATATGACATTTGTGCCACACGCTTTACAATGTAGTGTCTACTCTTTACAACAACTTCATCGAGTAGGTATTGACCATTTTAACACTTGCAGAAACTAAAATCCAGAGGGCTTAAGGGACTTGCCCAAAGCCACATAACCAGGCAAGTGGGGAGCCAGGAGTTTGGCCCAGGTCCTTATGGCTCTGAAGCCGGGTTCTTCTACCATACCATGCTTTACAGTGAGGCTGTATGGCATAGTAGTTAAGAGCACTGATTCTGGAAAACGATTTTATCAGTTTGAATCCTAGCTCTGTGACCTTGGACAAATTACTTATGCTCTCTGTGCCTCAGCTTTCTCATTCAAAAAATAGTACCCAGGTGGCAGGGCTATTATGAATCAAGACTTTATTGCACATAAATCACTTCCATCAGGAAGTATATGTAGATTCTGAACAAACCCATTTTAGGAATTTGCAACCAAAAGTATGCAGCATTGATCAACACAACAAAACCTAGTGGGCATTCCACAAATTTTCAAAGATAATAACAAACATGTGCAGTGCCTACTATGTGCCACGCCCGGTTGTAAGCACTTCGTAGAAATTAACTCACTCAATCTTCAAAACAAAAAATGCCAAGAAGCCTAGCAAACTTACATAACTTGCTGCTGGCAATTTTATAGTACTGGTAATATCCCTTCCTTTACCTGGACTCTTCGTAGATGGGCCACACGCTCCTCTATGGAGGTCTGCAAGGCCAAAGGGACTTTCAGAATCTCTTGGTAATTGTCCATCAGAAACGTCACCAACCTAGCAGCTAATAAGTCATCCAAGTCCACTTCATCTTTGGAACACAAGATGCAATGGGAAAACGTCTGAACCATCTAAAAAAAAAAAAAAAATAGAGGGGAGGGAGGGTGAATTTTTAAATAAACACAGATGAGGTTTTTTCACTACTCTGAACTGAGTGCCATCTAATTTGCAAAAAGCAAATGTGCCTAGTCAGTGAGAAATGGCCCACAGCACAGGGTGCACATCTCACCTGGCACCTGGCCACACCTGGTCATCTCAGATGGGCTGATCTTCTCATCAACCAGCATGAACAGAATGTGCGTCACATCTCACAGAGACTTAGCAGAGATGCTTGTCTGAGCAGTTTTTAAAGGCACCCCCTTTTATAGATGGTTTTAAATATATATATTTAAACAAATTCTGAAAATTATTATCACCATCACAACTTGGATCATGTAGCACTTTTAAGTTAAAAGTACTTTATAGCCATTTAGTCTAATAATATCCTAATTTCATTATTGTCTTATTTCGTTCTTTTTAAAAAAAATTGCTAGCACAATCTATGTGCCTCAACAATTAGTTTTTCCTAGTTAATTGTTATTTTCTTCAGGATTTTGTATGTACATTTGACAATCACCTTTGAACAAAACCATCAGAAGTGCATTAGGTGATGAAATACAAAAAATATTATAGCAGTTGTTTCCACAGAATTCATTTTAACTAATCCATTCTTAATGTAATCCTTTGGATGGACTATTTTTTCCTTTTCCTACTAATTTTATTGTTGACAATCTTATTTCAAAATCTATAAGCATGTAAATGAAACAAGTCAGGCACAGAAAGACAAATACTATATGATATCACTTATATATGGAAACTAAAAAATACAAGAAACTAGTGAATATAACAAAAAAGAAACAGATTCACAGATATAGTGAACAAACAAGTGGTTACCAGTGGGGAGAGTGAAGAGGGGAGGCGCAATATGTGGAATCTAAAAAAATGGTACAAATGAACCTATTTACAAAACAGAAATTGAGTCACAGATGTAGAAAACAAACTTATAGTTACCAAAAGGGAAAGGGGCAGAGGGATAAATTGGGAGATTGGGATTGACATATACACACTACTATATATAAAATAGATAGCTAATAAGAACCTACTGTATAGCACCTACTGTATCTATTCAACACTCTGTAATGACCTATATGGAAATAGAACCTAAAAAAGAGTAGATATATGTACAGGCATAACTGACTCACTTTTCTGTACAGCAGAAACTAACACAACATTGTAAATCAACTATACTCCAATTAAAAAAAAAAGAATTACAAATTATTATGTACAAAATAAGCTACAAGGATAAATTATACAGCACAAGAAATATAGCCAATATTTTATAACAACTATAAATGGAACGTTTAAAAATTGTAAATCACTATATTATACGCCTGCAACTTATATAATATTGTACATCGACTATAATTTTAAAAACCTATAAGCATGACATCATGTAATTCTGTTTAATAAGACTTCATTTCATCAACATACTGCAGATGATACTTTATCTTCACTCACACATATGTACAGAGGGAGAGACACACACAGAGACTTTATCTGGAGACTAGGGACCCCAGGGGATCTGTGAGTGCCTTGAAATTGTATAGAAAATTTTACACATGCATTCTTCTGGGGAATAGGTGCAAAGTTTTCTTCAGCTTTACATAAAGGCCCATTAGCCCACCTACCCATCCACCCACCCCCCAAAAAAGGTCAAGAATCACTCTACTGGGTGCTGATTTGTCCTCTGATCTTATACCACACCTCTAAAAGTCTAACAGTGGACCCTCAGGCATACACAATGGTTCACCGACATATAGAAAGGATGTACATCCCAATGAAACATCAATTTTGCTCTAAGATATTTTTTGAGGAAAATTAATAAATTTTGCTAGTAAATAATCCTAAACCTAGACCCTATTTTAAAACACATGCTGACATGACAAAGTAGAATTCAAAATTAGCCTGTTTTTAAGCAAAACAGAATATATTAAGAAATATCCTCACTCATGGACCCTTAGATCATACCCTGAAAGATACACATTCTTTCCTTCCAAGTTGTCTGGTCTAACTCTATAGTTTACTTCTTCCCTCTTTAATCCATGATATATGCTGCATCTTCTCCTACTGGTTATAGTAACAAAGGTTTTGCGACCCTTTTTGTCCTGGAGGAGAGAATGCTGTTTCTTGACACGCCAGTAATCCTTTCTGTCCACGCTTCCTTCTCTCGTGTTGACAGCAGGCAGGATGCAGCAGCTATCTCTACACTCCCTCTACACTCTACCCCTACTCACTCTTTACTTTTCATTATGTTCTTTAAGTCACTAAGACCAAAAGCACAATACCAGTCTGGGTGGATTCCAAGCCATGGCTCTTTAAGTGGGCCTGCCTTGTACCTTCCTCTGGTTGCCAAGCTAGTAAACTTTACTCAAGTGAATTTTAACCCCCAAACTCCAGCCCTCGTAGATGTTAGAAATCAACCTACCAGTGTTCGGGTGCCAAAGCCATCACACAGTGGTGGCATCTCCTTATTTAAGCAGATCCTTGCCATCATCCTCATCAACAGCTGTAACTTTCTTCTATTTTCAGGAGGCAGGAGGAGGCAGCAAACCTGAAATGCTTCAATGGCCATTTTCTCTTTCTGTAACAAACCTGATTTAGAAAAAAAAAAAAAAAGGTTTTAATCCTTTAAAAACCTATAGCCTACCTGACTCTATTATGTTCACATTTTTACAAAACATGTATTACTAAAATTATATAAAGCATGTTTGCATGTGCAATTATACTGGGCTAACTGACATAGATCCACTGTCACAAATCTGCATAGAAAACACGAACCACCAACCAGCGTTGGCAAATATATAAAACAAATACAGCCATTTCCCCCTCCCACACCCTTGACAGATAAAACTAAATTTTCATAGCATTCTCTCCCTCTGAGCCAAGAGCAGTCAGGTTAAGCCTAACTTAACTCTCAACACTCTGCAAGAGGTCCAAGACAGCATAAGCAAGAACATGAATGTGCCATCACTGCCCTGAAGTTTACCCTTTTGTACTATTTCCTCATGAGGAGCATGGTCACCATCCTGCATGACTCTCACAGACTAAATAATAGGACCAATGCTGTTAGAGTTGTTCTGGTGCCTAATGGCTCTGCTTCTTTCTAAATAACACCTTCCTCCCACTTAAGCTATTTTTTCTAGCTAAGTGTGATGATTCAGTCATGTTACATGTCATCCCTCCTCACCCAATATGATTTTGCTAAAAATTAGAGTATTCTAACATTGTGCTCTCTTCAACCATACTTGTCTCTGGACACACACACCTCCAAGCCTTCTGAAGAGATGAAACTGCTTTCACCGATTTATTGGTTCATATCCAACTTTTTCAAGTTCCAACTAGTCTCTGCTTGGAGACAAAACCATCTTTTATATTCAGTAAATATTTACTGGCCATGTACGATATGGCAGGAACAATGCTAGGTCTCAGAAATATAAAAATATGCCAGGTCCCTTCCTTTAAAGAGCTTATGCACTGTGAGAAGGAGAGGCCCATAAAAAAGTAAGTAGCAAAATGTGAGAGGTGCTGCAAGAGACATGTGCAACAGGCATATTAGGGAACCTGTAAGTCACTCAATAAGACTATAGCATAGGCTGTGAGTGCCCAATAGAAATGAAGCGAAAAAGGTTAGCAGAGATGAGATCTTAGAAGGCCTTGAATGCCAGACTAAGGACTTTGGGTTTGAAGGAAAAAAAGGAAAGGAGCTGGGGAATGATGAGAAAATACTCCTAGAGTTTTGGGGAAAGTTACTCGCTAAGGAGGACATCTGAGCAGAAATCTGAAGAAAATGAGAGTATGCCTGGCAGATATCACAGAGACAAATTTTCACAGTAAAGGAAATAGCAATGACAAAGATTGTGACAAGGGAGTATGTCTGGAATGTCTGAGGAACAGCAATGAGGGCAGTGTGAAGAGAGAGGGTTATGCAAGGAATATTCAAGTCAGAAATGAGGTTAGAGAGGAAGCCAAGAGCCAGATCATGTAGAACCTTGTAGACTATCATTAAGGACTCTGGGTTTCACTGTAAGTGACCCAAGAAGCCATTGAAGGATTCTGGGCAGGAGAGCCATTTGATTTGAATTATTTTTACTCTAGCAGCTGTATAGAGAATAGACTGTAAAGGGGTAACAGGGAGGGAGGAAGGAAGATTCAAGGCATGATTACAGTCTGCATGAGGTTGGAACTGGTAGCAGCTGGATCTGGTAAAGACCAATTACATTCTAGATCTATTTCTCCACGAAGTCTTTTACTTTTGCCACAAAGACTTCTATCACATTAGGCCACAAATCCCTTCTTTTACCAAATTATAAACACCTGTGGAGAGTCAAATTTCACCTTAACTTTATATGTTTCATATATATATATATATATATACACACACACAGTTTTATAAATAAGACTTCAAGATAATTGAAATCATAATGTATTTCTTTTGGCAAGCCCTATTTCCTAGTATATGGTACAAAGCATAAAAGTAAACATTCAAGGGTAGGGGGAGGGACAAAATGGTAGAGTAGAAAGACCCTGAACTCACCTTCTCCTATGGGCACTCCAAAGTTGCAACTACTTACAGAGCTATGAAAATGACCCGAAGACTAGCAGAAAAGATTTTCCACAACTAAAGATATAAAGAAAGAGTCACAATGAAACATGTAGGAGGAGCAGAGATTCAATATTAAAGGACCCACATAAATGAGTGGGCAACCCACAAGTGGTAGGAATATCACAACTGCAGAGGTCCTCCCCAGAAAGTGAGGGGTCAGATCCTACATGGGGCTCCCCAGCTTGGGGTTCCTGCACCAGAAGGACAAGCACCCAGGACATTTGGCTTTGAAACCAAGTGGGGCTTACATTCAGGAGGGCTGGAGGAAACAGAGACTCCACTCTTAAAGGGCATGTGCAAAATCTCATGTACTCTGAGTCCCAGCACAGAAGCAGTAGTTTGAAAGGAGCCTGGGTCAAACCAACTTGCTCATCTTGGAGAGTTTCCCAGAGAGGGAGGAGAAGACTGGGATTCTTCCTGGGGGTGGAGACACTGGCAGCAGCCATTTTGGGGAGCTCATTCTACCGTGATGAACCAGTGCTGGCAAGCACCATTTTGGAATCCTCCCTCTAACCTACTAGTGCTAGGGGGCCTGCCCCACCCACCAGCGGGTCCACAGCAGCCACATGGACCACCAGATCACAGAGCCAGCCGTGTGTGAAGCCTACCCCACCCTCCAGCAAGCCCACATCCACCACACGACTCAGGGCCTTGCAGTCAATTGGGCTGGGGGTGAAGGGGAGCAGCCCCACCTCCCAGTGCACCCACAGTAGGTGGCCTCACCACAACAGAAGGGCAAATGCAGCCTACATAGGGAGCACTCGCAGGGCATATAGCTCTGGTGACCAGAAGGGGGTGATGTGCCACTGGGTCCCACAATACATCTCCTATATAAAGCTACTTCTCCAAGATCAGGAAATGTAACCAACCTACTAAATACATAGACATAAAAACAGAGAATTATGCAAAATGAGGATAAGAAGCAATATATTCCAAAAGAAGGAACAATACAAAACCTCAGGGAAAAAACCTAAAGTGGAGATAAGCAATCTACCCAATGAAGAGTTCTGGGTAATGACAATAAAGATACTCACTGAACTCAGGAGAGGAATGGACGAACACAGTGAGAATTTCAACAAAGAGTTAGAAAACATAAAGAACCAAACAAAGTGGAAGAATACAATAATTGAAATACACTAGAAGGAATCAATAGTAGACTAGATATAGTAGACCCAGAGGAACAAACCAGCAGTCTGGAAGACAGAGCTGTGGAAATTCACCCAGCTGAACAAAAAAAAAACAGAAAAAGAACTTTTTAAAATGAGGATAGTTTAAGAGACCTCTGGAACAGCATTAAGTATACTAACATTTGAACTATAGGGGTCCCAGAAGGAGAACAGAGAAAGAAGGGGGAAGAGAACTTATTTGAAGAAATCACAGCTGAAAATATCCCTAACCTGGCAAAGGAAAAAGACATCCAGGCCCAGGAAGTAAAGAGAGTCCCAAACAAGATTAACCCCAAAAGGTCCACAACAAGACACATTATAATTAAAATGGCAAAAATTAAATGTAAAGAGAGAATCCTAAAAGCAGCAAGAGAAAATCAACTAGTTAGGTACGAGGGAAGTCCCATAAAACCACAAGCTGATTTTTCAGCAGAAACTTTGTGGGCCGTAAGGGAGTAGAACAATACAGCCAAAGAGATGAAAGGAAAAATACCTACAACCAAGAATACTCTACCCAACAAGGTTATCATTCAGAGTTGAAGGAGAGATAAAGAGTTTTACAGATAAGCAAAAGCTAGAAAGACTTCAGCACCACCAAACTGGCCTTACAAAAAATGTTAAGGGACTTCTCAAAGCAAAAAAGAAAAGGCCACAACTAGAAATGTAAAAATTATGAAAGGAAAAATCTCACTGGTAAAGGCAAACATACAGTAAAGGTAGTGGATCAACCAGTTATAAAGCTAATAGGAAGTTTAAAAGGCAAAAGTAGTAAAATTCACCTATATCTACAATAAGTAGTCAAAGGATACACAAAACAAAAAGAGGAAGAAATCAAAAAATACCTGGAGGCAAATGAGAGTGGAAATACAATGATCCAAAATTGATGGGATGAAGTAAAAGCAGTTCTGAGAGGGAAGTGACACAAGCTTACTTCAGGAAACAAGAAAATCTCAAACAACCTAAACTTACACCTAAAGGAACTAGAAAAAGAAGAACAAACAAAACCCAAAGTTAGTAGAGGGAAAGAAATAAATATCAGAGAAGAAACAAATGAAAAAAAGACTAAAAACAAACTGAAAAATAAAAACCACCAATTACACTAAAGGCTGGTTCTTTGAAAAGATAAATAAAATTGATAAATCATTAGATTCATCAAGAAAAAAGAGAGAGGGCCCAAATCAATAAAATCAGAAATGAAAGAGGAGAAGTTAAACAGATACCACAAAAATACAAGGATCATAAGAGATTACCACAAACAAAAATTATATGCCAATAAATTGGACAACCTAAAAGAAATGGATAACTTCCTAGAAATGTACAGTCTCCCAAGGCTAAATCTGAAAGAAACAGAAAACTTGAACAGACCAATTACCAATAATGAAATTGAATCAGTAATGAAAAAACCCCCAACAAACAAAAGTCCAGGACCAGAAAACTGTTAGAACTAATAAACAAATTCGGTAAAGTTGCAGGATACAAAATCAATACACAAAAATCTGTTGCATTACTATACACTAATAATGAACTATCAGAAAAAGAAAATCCCATTTACAATTTCATCAGAAAGAATAAAATACCTAGGAATAAATCTAATGAAAGAGATAAAAAACTTGTACTCTGAAAACAATGAGACATTAATGAAAGAATTCAAAGATGACAAAAACAACTGGACAGATGTGCAGTGCTCATGCATTCGTGCTCATTGTTAAAATGGCCATACTACCCAAGGCAATCTACAAATTCAATGTATTCCCTAGCAAAATACCACTGGCATTTTCTACAGAACAAGAATAAATAATTCTAAATAATTTTTATGGAAACACAAAAGACCCTGAATAGCCAAAACAATCTTGAGGAGGAAAAACAATGCTGAAGGTAGCATACGCCCTGATTTAAAACTATACTACAAAGCTTCAATCATCAAAACAGTATGGTACTGGTACAAAAACAGACACACAGATCAATGGAACAGAATAGACAGCCCAGAAGTGAACCACACTAATATGAGCAATTAATCTTCAATAAAGGAGGAAAGAATATACAATAAGGATAAGACAGCCACTTCAATAATTGGTGCTGGGAAAACTGGAAAACTACATGCAAGAGAATCAAACTGGAGTACTCTCTCACACTATGCACAAAAATAAATTCAAAACGGATTAAAGACTTAAATGTAAGACCTGAAAACATAAAACTTCTAGAAGAAAACAGGCAGCCTGCTCTTTGACACTGGTCTTATAATATTTTTTGGATATGTATCCAGAAAAACAAAAGCAAAAATAAACAAATGGGACAACATCAAACTAAAAAGCTTTTTGCATGGTGAAGGAAACTATGAACAAAAGGAAAAGGCCAATTACTGAATGGGAGAAGATTTACAAACAATGTATCCAATAAGGGGTTAATACCCCCCGCCAAAAAAACAGAACTCATACAATTCAACATCAGAAAACCAAACAACCTGATTAAAAAGGGGACAGAGGATCTGAACAGACATTTTTCCAAAGAAAACATACAAATGGCCTACAGGCACATGGAAAGATGTTCAACATCACTCATCATCAGGGAAATGCAAATCAAAACCACAGTGAGATACCACCTCACACCTGTCAGAATGGCTGTTATCAAAAAGACAACAAGTAAGGGTTGGCAAACATGTGGAGAAAAGGGAACTCTTGTGCACTGTTAATGGGAATGCAAGTTGGTGCGGCCATTATGGAAAACATTATAGAGATTCTTCAAAAATTAAAAAATATAACTACCATATGATCTAGCAATTCCACTCTTGGGTATATATCTGAAGAAAACAAAAACAGTAATTATAAAAGATACATGCACCCCTATTTCATTCCAGCATTATTTACAATAACCAAGATATGGAAGCAACCAAAATGACCACCAATAGATGAATGGATAAAGAAGGTGTGTGTGTGTATGTATGTATATATCACACACACACAATGGAATACTACTCAGCCATTAAAAAGAATGAAATCTTGCCACTGCAACAACATGGATGGACCTAGAGGGTATTATGCTAAGTAAAATAAGTCAAAGAAAGACGAATACTGTATGATTTCACTTATATGTGCAATCTAAAAAACCAAAGGAGTGAACAAACATAACAAAACAAAAACAGAGCTATAGATACGTAGAATGAACAGGTGGTTGCCAGAGGGGAGATGTGTGGGGAGAGGAAAGAAAAAGTGAGGGAGACTAAGAGGTACAAACTTCCAGTTGCAAAATAAATGCATCACAGGTATGGAATTACATATATATACATTTAGTACATTAGGGGAATATAGTCAATAACTATGTAATATCTTGTATGGTGACATACTGTAAAAAGAATCATCTTGGTGATCAGTTTAAAATGTACAGAAATATCAAATCACTATGTTGTATGACAGGAATTAACGTAGTGTTGCAGGTCAATACATCGAAAACAAACAAATAGACAAACTCATAGAAAAAGAGACCAGATTTCTGATTGCCAGAGGCAGGGGTGGGGGGATTGGATGAAGGCAATCAAAGGTACAAACATCCAGCTATAAAGTAAATAAGTACTAGGAATGTGATGTACAACAAAATAAATATAATCAACATTGCTGTATGTTATATATGAAAACTGTTAACAGAGTATATCCTAAGAGTTCTCATCACAAGGGGAAAAAAACCATTTTTTTCTATTTCTTTAATTCTGCATCTATAATGACATGATGGATGTTCACTAAACTTATTCTGGTAATCATTTCAGGATGTATGCAAGTCAAATCATTATGCTGTTTATGTTAAACTTATAAGGTGTTGTATGTCAATAATATCTCAATAAAACTGGAAGAAAAATTATTAAAAAAGAAAGCAAACAGAAACAAAAGAAAGAAAGAAAATCATCTGTTTAAAGAAAAAATAACAACAATATATAGTAGGGTTATAACACATTATTAAAAATATATGTAGCACTAAAATGTATGATAACAATAGCACAAAGGGCAGTGGAAAAAAATGAAAGAATGTTGTTGTAAGGTAGTAACATTATAAATGAAACAGTACAATATTTAAAGGTAGGCAAAATTTTCTTGAGATACAAAAAGCATGAACCATAAAAGAAAATGATAAAATAGACTTCAAAACTGAAAACTTCTGCTTTTTGAAAGACATTGTTAAGAAAAGGGGGGGAAAGAACCACACTCCAGGAGAAAATATTTGCAATAAATATATCTAACAAAGGATTTACATGCAGAACATACCAATAATTTTTTTTTTTTTTTTTGGTACGCAGGCCTCTCCCGTTGCGGAGCACAGACTCCGGACGCGCAGGCTCAGCGGCCATGGCTCACGGGCCCAGCCGCTCCGCGGCATGTGGGATCTTCCCAGACCGGGGCACAAACCCGTGTCCCCTGCATCGGCAGGCGGACTCGCAACCACTGCACCACCTAACCATTTTTATTGAAGAATTAATTTACAATGTTGTGTTAGTTTCAGGTGTACAGCAAAGTGATTCAGTTATATATATATTTACTATATCATATAGATTTATTTATATGTGCATATATATATATAATTCTTTTTCAGATTCTTTTCCATTATAGGTTATTATAAGATATTGAATATAGTTCCCTGTGCTATACAGAAGGTTTTTGTTGCTTATCTATTTTATATATAGTAGTGTGTAATTTATGTGTTTAGTTACAGCCAGTGAATACCTAGGCATTTGCCTAAATTTCCATCTTTAAGAACTACCTAACTCACTTTATTCCAATAATCTTGACATAACAGTAGTCATTACATGTGGAGGTGATTCAGTATCTTTACCTTGGCCCATCTGCAATTTCAAAAGCTTGGGCCATAAGCCCTGGGCCCTGAGAGCAGAGAGCACCACCAGCAAGAACTTCAGACTAACATGGGCAAGAGCTCTCTGTCTGGTCAAGTGCACCAAGTAGGCACTCTCTGAAAAAAGGAATTGTTTTCCACTATGGGATAAGGACCCTGAGATAACCTGAAGCGCATGAGGGCAAAGAGGTTACAAAGCAAGATGGCACACAGCTCCAGAGGATCTCCTAGAAATCACTATACAAAAGAACCAAAGAATGGAAAACCTAACCTTATGGATATTTCTAGGTTAAAAAACATAGGAGGAGATCTCAGCCTTTGAGTTACATGATCCAATGATCCAATGTATAACCGGTCTAGTGAATTTCAATGGCATTTTCTAAACTTTACATCTAGGAGAAAGCAAACAGCAAAGACCTACTGTGTCAGCCTTCCAGCCTATTAGCACATAAACCAGGAGCCAGCCACAAACTCACCTGCCTATAGGAGCAGAAGCCAAAAATATAAACTCTTATGTGAATTTCCTATTTCTTGAAGTTTGACAATTAATTAAACTTTCTTTTTAAAACACACAAGTTAAACCAGTTGTATTCATGAGCCAGATTTGGCCCATAGATCACCAGTCTAGGATCTCATATTAACATCATATAACACACAAGCCAGCCAATTTTCCAAAACACTCTTCCCTGCTCCCATGCCCCTTTGTGCTTCCTTTCTGCCTTCTCTTTTCCTCAGTATGCCAACTTATTGCAAGCTACACAGCTCAGTGGATTCTAGGGTGCATGTGAAGTGTGTGTAAAGGCTGCTATACTATCTCACTCACCCTATTCAAGAGTCAGCTGAACTCTGATCTTAATATAAGGAACTGCCATTTTGGAAATGAAGATTTATTACTAGTCACAGTTATGTTGTTAGGTCAGACTGCTGAGACCAAGTATAGTATAAGTAAAGGGTAAGTCTTAAACCTCCAAAAATGTCTCTTTTTTTTTTCATTTTTTTCTTTAAGAACACTTCAATATCCTGTTTCACCTATCAATGACTGTTCTCAGGGTCACAGTTATGGCATAAAGCCAGAATTATTTCATGCAAGAAGCAAAGGAATAACCCTCAAGAGAAATTCATTAACTAAACTAAAAACCATTTCCATTGAAATTGCTGCAGAATTAGCTTCTACAACAAAGTAGACTGATTACCTACTTTAAAGCATTTTATCTAAGGGGATCCTATTCCAATCAAAGTAAGTCAAAAGGTTTAAGGAATGACTAATTCCTCCTGGGATTCAACCTATGTATCTAGTTTGCACAGACCTAGATATGATACACTTTCCCACAAATTCTAACAGGATTGCTATATTAGATAATCTTTGTTATTCATATAAACAAATTATGGTCCTCATAACCTAGAAGACTTTTTTCTTTCACTATGTAAAGTTCTAAAAACTATGGTTTTCAATGCAGGGTGTCTGAAATATATTCACTTGAGCAGGACTGATCAGGGAAGGTTAATATATGTCACCATCTATACACACTAGTCTATTATTGCTGACACCTAAGAATAATAAATTCTCCATTCTATCCATCCTTTTCCACCTCAAAGCCTCTACTGAAAATATTTTAGCTGATGGCTGACTCTGACATCAATTTGGAAACAACCAGCTTTAATTCCTAGATGAGATCAAAATGAACAATTGGGGGTAGAACAGACCAATGATATCACAAATGTAACTGATGCAGATTGGAACTCATACATTTTTAAACACCTTCCATTTGATTTCCTAGAAGCCAGTCCTCAAATGAGAATTTCTTCAGTCAGCTTCCACTGAGCTTCCAACTGACTCTACCCAGAAAGGCTCTCATTCAGATTCCACAGAGAAATCAAAAGCTTTACAGACAAGCAAAAGCTAAGAGGATTCAGCACCACCAGACCAGCTTTGCAACAAATGCTAAAGGAACTTCTCTAAGTGGAAAAGGAAAGGCCACAACTAGAAACAAGAAAATAGCAAACGGAAAAGCTCACTGGTAAAGGCAAACATACAGTAAAGGTTGGAAATCATCTGCACACAAATATGATATCAAAACCAGCAACTGCAAGAAGAAGAGAACACAAATGCAGGATATTGGAAATGCACTTGAAATTAAAAGACCAGCAACTTAAAACAATCTTGTTTATATAGAGAGACTGCTATATCAAAACCTCAGGGTAACGACAAACTGAAAATCTACAATAGATACGCATGAGAAAGAAAAAGGAATCCAAACACAACACTAAAGTTAGTTATCAAATTACAAGAGAATAAAAGAGGAAGGGAAGAAAAACACCCACAAAAACAAATCCAAAACAATTAACAAAATGGCAGTAAGAACATGCATATCAATAATTATCTTAAATGTAAATGGATTAAATGCTCCAACCAAAAGACATAGGCTGGCTGAATGGATATAAAAACAAGACCCGTATATATCATGTCTACAGGAGAACCACTTCAGATCTAGAGACATACACAATGAAAGTGAGAGGATGGAAAAAGGTATTCCATGCAAATGGAAATCAAAAGAAAGCTGGAGTAGCAATACTCATATCAGACTGTTGTAACAGACAAAGAAGGACACTACATAATGATCAAGGAATCAATCCAAGAAGAAGGTATAACAATTGTAAATATATATGCACCCAACATAGGAGCACCTCAATATATAAGGCAAATACTAACAGCCGTAAAAGGAGAAATCAACAGTAACGCAATAATAGTGGGGGACTTTAACACCAAACTTTCATCAATGGACCATCAAGATGGTCCATCCATTTCTATCAGATCATCCAGATAGAAAATCAATAAGGAAACACAGGCCTTAAATGACACATTAGACCAGATGAACTTAATTGATATTTATAGTGCATTCCATCCAAAAGCAGCAGAATACACATTCTTCTCAAGTGCACATGGAACATTCTTCAGGATTGATCACATGCTGGGCCACAAAGCAAGCCTCAGTAAATTTAAGAAAACCGAAATCATATCAAGCAACTTTTCCAACCACAACACTACGAGATTAGAAATCAACCACAAAAAAAAAAAAAAAAAAAAGGTGAAAAACACAAACACATGGAGGCTAAACAATATGCTACTAAACACCCAATGCATCACTGAAGAAATCAAAAGGGGAAATCAAAAAATACCTAGAGACATATAAAACTGAAAACACGAAAATCCAAAACCTGTGGGATGCAGCAAAAGCAGTTCTAAGGGGGAAGTAATACAATCTTACATCAGGAAGCAAGAAAAATCACAAATAAACAACCTAACCTTGCACCTAAAGCAACTAGAGAAAGAACAAACAAAACCCACAGTTAGTAGAAGGAAAGAAATCATAAAGATCAGAGCAGAAATAAATGAAATACCAATGAAGAAAATAGAAAAGATCAATGAAACTAAAAGCTGGTTCTTTGTAAAGATAAACAAAATTAACAAACCTTTATCCAGACAGATTAAGAAAAAGAGGGAGAAGGCTCAAATCAATAAAATTAGAAATGAAAAAGAAGTTACAATGGACACCACAGAAATACAAAGGACCATAAGAGACTACTACAAGCAACTATATGCCAATAAAAAGGACAACCAAGAAGAAATGGACAAATTCTTAGAAAGGTACAATATCCCAAGAGTGAGCCAGGAAAAAACAGAAAATATGAACAGACCTATCACAAGTACTGAAACCGAAACTGTGATAAAAAAAAAAAAACTCTCAACAGCAGGACAGGAATAAAGACACAGACATAGAGAATGGACTTGAGGACACGGGGAGGGGGAAGGGTAAGCTGGGACAAAGAGACAGAGTAGCATGGACATAATATACACTAGCAAATGTAAAACAGATAACTAGTGGGAAGCAGCCGCATAGCACAGAGAGGTCAGCTCGGTGCTTTGTGTCCACCTAAAAGGGTGGGATAGGGAGGGTGGGAGGGAGACGCAAGAGGGAGGAGATATGGGGATGTATGTATATGTATAGCTGATTCACTTTGTTATACAGCAGAAACTAATACACCATTGTAAAGCAATTAAACTCCAATAAAGATGTTAAAAAAAAAACTCCCAATGAACAAAAGTCCAGGACCAGCTGGCTTCACAGGAAAATTCCATCGAACATTTAAAGAAGAGTTAACACCTACCCTTCTGAACTATTCCAGAACATTGCTGAGGAAAGAAAACCCCCAAAATCATTCTATGAGGCCACCCTCACCCTGATACCAAAACCAGACAAAGATACCATACAAAAAGAAAATCACAGGCCAATATCACTGATGAACATAGATGCAAAAATCCTCAGCAAAATACTAGCAAACTAAATCCAACACTGAATTACAATGATCATACATTATGATCAAGTCAGATTTATCCCAGGGATGTAAAGGTTTTTCAATATCTGCAAATCAATCAGTGTTATACACCACATCAACAAATTGAAGAATAAAAACCATATGATCATCTCAATAGATGCAGAAGAAGCTTTTGACAAAATGCAATGCCCATTTATGATAAAAAAAAAACAACTCTCCAGAAAGTGGGCATAGAGGGAACATACCTCAACATAATAAAGGCCATATATGACAAACTTACAGCTAACATCATACTCAACAGTGAAAAGCTGAAAGCACTTCCTCTAAGATCATGTACAAGACAAGGATGTCCACTCTTGCCACTTTTATTCAACATAGTTTTGGAAGTCCCAGTAAAAGCAATCAGAGAAGAAAAAGAAATAAAAGGAATCCAAATTAGAAAAGAAGAAGTAAAACTGTCACTGTTTGCAGATGACATAATACTATACATAGAAAATCCTAAAGGTGCAACCAGAAAACTACTAGAGCTCATCAATGAATCTGGTAAAGTTACAGGATACAAAATTAATACACAGAAATCTGTTGCATTTCTATACACTAACTACCAATGATCAGAAAGAGAAATTAAAGAAACAATCTCATTTACCATCGCATCAAAAAGATTATAATACCTAGGAATAAACCTACCTAAGGAGACAAAAGACCTGTACTCTGGAAACTGTAAGACACTGATGAAAGAAATCGAAGATGACACAAACAGATGGAAAGATATACCATGTTCCTGGATTGGAAGAATCAATATTGTCAAAATGACTATACTATCCAAGGTAATCTACAGATTCAGTGCAATCCCTATCTAATTACAAGTGGCATTTTTCACAGAACTAGAACAAAAACTTTCACAATTTGTATGGAAACACAAAAGACCCCCAATAGCCAAAGGAATCTTGAGAATGGAAAACGGAGCTGGAGGAATCAGGCTCCCTGACTTGAAAACTATACTACAAAGCTACAGTAACCAAGACAGTATGGTACTGGCAGAAAAACAGAAATATAGATCAATGAAACAGGATAGAAAGCCAAGAAATAAACTCACATACCTATGGTTAATTAATCTATGACAAAGGAGGCAAGACTATACACTGGAGAAAAGACAGTCTCTTCAATAAATGGTACTGGGAAAACTGGACAGCAACATGTAAAAAAAATGAAATTAGAACATTCTTTAACACCAAACACAAAAATAAAATGAATTAAAGACCTAAATGTAAGGCCAGATACTATTAAACTCTTAGAGGAAAACACTCTTTGACATAAATCACAGAAAGATCTTTTTGGATCCATCTCCTAGAGTAATGGAAATGAAAACAAAAACAAATGGGACCTAATTAAACTTAAAAGCTTTTGCACAGCAAAGGAAACCATAAACAAGATGAAAAGACAACCCACAGAATGAGAGAAAATATTTGCAAATGATACGACCAACAAGCAATTAATCTCCAAAATTTACAAACAGCTCATGTGGCTCAATATAAAAAAAGACAAAAAAAAACACACACACACACAATCAAAAAATGGGCAGAAGACCTAAATGGACATTTCTCCAAAGAAGAAACAGGTGGCCAAGAGGCATACAAACAGATAATCAACATCACTAATTATTAGAGAAATGCAAATCAAAACTACAATGAGATATCACCTCACACCAGTCAGAATGGCCATCATCAAAAAATCTACAAACAGTAAATGCTGGAGAGGGTGTGGAGAAAAGGGAACCCTCCTACACTGTTGGTGAGAATGTAAAATTGATACAGCCACTGTGGAGAACAGTATGGAGGTTCCTTAAGAAAGTAAAAATAGACCTACCTCACGATTCAACAATTCCACTCCTGGGCATATATCCAGAACAAAACATGGATCAAAAGGATACATGTACCCCAATGTTCACTGCAGTGCTGTTTACAATAGCCAAGACATGGAAGCAACCTAAATGTCCACCAACCAACAGATGAATGGATAAAGAAGTGGTACATATGTACAAAAGAATATTACTCAGCCATCAAAGTAAATGAAATAATGTCATTTGCACCAACATGGATGGACCTGGAGATTATCATACTAAGTGAAGTCAGACAGAGAAAGACAAATAACATATGATATCGCTTATATGTGGAATCTAAAAAAATTGATACAAATGAACTTATTACAAAACAGAAACAGACTCACAGACTTAGAGAATGAACTTATGGTTACCAGAGGGGAAGGTTGGGAGGGAGGGATAGATACAGAGTTTGGGATTGACATGTACACACTGCTATATTTAAAATAGATAACCAACAAGGATCTACTGTACAGCACAGGGAACTCTGCTCAGTACTCTGTAATAACCTAAATGGGAAAAAGAATAGATACATGTATAACTGAATCACTTTGCTGTTCACCTGAAACTAACACAACATTGTTAATCAACTATACTCCAATAAAAAATTAAAATTTTTAAAAATTGGAATTCGGTTTTTTTTAAGTTCCAAGTTCTTTTGTTTCTAAATTCTACCATAAAACATTATGAAAATGGAAAATGAGAAGAAAATCTAAGAAGTGGTTTTTAATCCTGTCTTTAGAATTTGTCTTTTACCAGTCGCATAATGGCATTAAGTGGCTATAATGAGAATCTACTCAATTAGTCTTTATGCATCTTAAATAACAGCAAGTAGTCATCATTAGGCATGATATTCACAAGGACATAAGCCCCCCAATTCCCCTTGGTGGAAAACAAAATACCAAGAAGACCCAGTGGTCTCAAAACACAGTACTAGGTCTAATCCCTTCATCTGTTCTCAATATTGGTCTCTCTGAGAACAAACTCACTCTTATGTACGTGATTTATAATTGCTCCATTTTGCTTCTTATTATGAGAAATCCTATGAAATCTTAAAATCGACGTATTGTGCTGAGAGATCAGGTACATTATTCACATATTGCTGATACGTTATTTTGTTAGGATACTATGGCTGCATCCCTACTTTCCAACAAGAAAATAAGACAGTAGAAAGGGAAGAGACGGGGAAGGAGGAATGGGAAGGCGAAGACTGCTAAGCCCACAACACTCAAAACCAAGAGGATGCTAATTCCTACAAATTTACATAACAGAGTATGATACCCACACAGTGATTTGGTCACTAAAGCAAACTTTTGGACAAGAAAACAATAATACTTATTGAACAATCACAACATCAACAGAAAAATCTGATTTCCAAGAAGAAAGGAACAATATCAGAAAAGCCTATACCAACAATATTTATTTCTTTTTCCTTTTTACCATGTTTCTTTGACAGTTTAAATTCTGAAATATAAATCTATGTGAGAAGTAGCAACAAGTTTTAGAGAACAGTAGTTACTATATTTTACATGTCACAGATAACAAATAGTCCTACAAAAACCTGTTCCTTCTATAAAAAGAAATAAGATTTCTATATGAAAATATCTCTCTCACACTTGACTATTCATGAAGTCATATCCAGAGTAGTAGATTTACTCATGAAGAGTAAATGTCAAATTTACATTCTTTACCAATAAAGTCATACTTTTTTGTACAGAAATGACATAGAACATATTATTCCTCCCTAAGAAATAAAAACTACTGGTCCTTGTTTAGGTTTCATAACAGAGCTTAACTATTTTCTTTTCCTCCTTTATAGAGCAGGACTCCAACTAGGCAAGCATCCCATCTGTTTTTATTTCAAAAAAGCTATGGAAATTGGGCTAATGGAAGTCTCAAGATAGTGAAAAATGAAATGATTCCATATCAGTAGTGAAGATATACGGTCATTATATTCCAACTTACCTAATACACTGACAAAGGCATCAAAAAGGTGAAACGTAAGCAAAGGCTCTTTCAAGTGACCATAGTAATCAGCTATAGTTTTAAAGACATCTTTTTCAAATCCTAAATACATAGGCTGCTTCAAATCCGAACAATTAGGCCCTGTTAAAAAAGGGAAAGAGAAAGAAAGAGAAACATTAATGGGGCAATCATCTCTAAGTATTAGTCTCTGTGCATAGGTGTGGTGTGTACAGATACTTAAGATCAGAAAAGTTTTCAAGGAGAAGACTAATACTATACATTTTGCTTATATAAATATACTTTATGTCTAAATTGAAATCTATTCTAAAACAATGAGGAAAATCACTGGCTTACTTCCATTTTCAAAGAAACCGACTCTTTCTTTTATGACCTTCTGAAAGGCATTTTTATTAAATGTAAACAGTGATAATTCTCTTCGAAATAGTCAATATTTCTCCTAGTCTTTTTTTGCCATGCGGAATATGGGATTTTAGTTCCCCGACCAGGGGTGGAACCCACGCTCCCTGCAGCGGAAGTGCGCAGTCCTAACCACTGGACCGCCAGGGAAGTCCAGATATTTTCCTAGTCTTGACACAGTTAACCAACATAGTAATTACCTCATATATGTAATAGATAAGCTATAAAGCAATTTTTTAAAGCTTTTCATTATTTCATCATTGCTATATAATAAAATTCAAGAATCAGAGTTGAGTGAAATAATTTCTGCCTCTAAACTATTTTAGACTAATAAGAATGTATACTCTTTTTCCTAAAGATATTCTGAAAAGGAGATTTTACATTGTCTTAAATTCATTCTGATTATAAAACTCTCCATTTGATCACCAACCATCAAAAGATAGTTTATAAAAAACTTGTTTTAAAAATTTTAAAGCTGCTCAAAGACTATGGGAGACAGGATAAAATGACCTCTAAATTCCTATTGAATTCTTTGATCTAAGAGTCTACGTTTTATTTACCCAACAATGCATTTGAGTGATTAGTGGCATTGAATGAATTTTTATTAAACAAAATTATAATAGAAAATAACACCAAAGC
Source organism: Monodon monoceros (assembly GCF_005190385.1). Taxonomy (NCBI): domain Eukaryota; kingdom Metazoa; phylum Chordata; class Mammalia; order Artiodactyla; family Monodontidae; genus Monodon; species Monodon monoceros. Next base: position 47,966,046 of record NW_021703768.1, read on the forward strand.
AGAAACAAACTGATGTTTCTGCTAAAAACAAGTTTAAAAATAAAAAAGATAGTTTATCAAGCAGAGTCATATTGCAAAGTAACTCTAAGAAACCTGGAACAACCTAGGAACTAAGAAGCCTGGAACAAGTGAGGCAGAGATCCCCTTGTATCAGGGACCAAAGAGGAACAAGAAACTCTTAGCTCTCTACAGAGCTGGCAGCAAATGCCCCCAACAATCCATACACCGATGGCAAGATTTACATCGCCAAGTGGAGCGAAGAACTGGATCTGCCCATGCCTGAGGGAAATGGTAAGTGGTCCACGAGGAGCTGCTTGGCCAGCCTTGTCTATTTCCATCACAGTGTGGAAGAAAGGGACGCAAATGGATTGGCCAGTTCTGGGCCAGCAGAACACAAGACTAACAACTGTACCGGAACAGATCTCTACTCTCAGGACAGCAGGAGAAGCCAGTAAAAATTGATAGGAAATTCTTCCTACAGAATCACTGTAACTAAAGAGAAAGTATCAAACAAAAAAGAACAGTTAAGTATTGTGGGCCTTCACATTTCAAGGCCATTGGGACATTGTGGAAACAGCTTTTTGTTGGTCTCCTTTAAAATTCTCTTACCTTTTAATGTTCTAAAATTGACTAAAATAATGAAAATTATTAAATATCTATATGTGTGGTACCTCATTAACCTAGCAGCAAACATAGCCATTTTTACTTGCTTCCTCCTGTATAATATCCCAAGCTTAGTCAGTTGAAATAGTGGGATATGTCTCAGCAAGCAATACACATTGCCTTGAATTACTCCCTCCCAGGATAATATGCAGTTCATTCTAAGCAGTTGTACCCCTTTGTGAACACTTCATCATTCTTGATAAAAATATGCAAAAACAAGCCAAAAAAAGGTTTCCCTAAAAATGCTAATGCATGGCAAGCCCTATGAGAGGAGGCCATAGTTCTAAGATCTTTTGTTTCTCTATCATGTTGAATTTCAGAATATTTTTTAATCTAGTTTTTATAAATGTTATTCCTGAAGGACTTTGGAAAAGAACTGTTTACACCCACTTTTTTTTTTTTTACATCTTTATTGGAGTATAATTGCTTTACAATGGTGTGTTAGTTTCTGCTCCATAACAAAGCGAATCAGCCATACATATACACATGTTCCCATATCTCTTCCCTCTTGTGTCTCCCTCCCTCCCACCCTCCCTATCCCACTCCTCCAGGCGGTGAGCTGATCTCCCTGTGCTATGCGGCTGCTTCCCACTAGCTATCTACCTTACGTTTGGTAGTGTATATACGTCCATGCCTCTCTCTCACTTTGTCACAGCTTACCCATCCTCCTCCCCATATCCTCAAGTCCATTCTCTAGTAGGTCTGTGTCTTTCTTCCTGTCTTACCCCTAGGTTCTTCATGACATTTTTTTTTCTTAAATTCCACATATATGTATTACCATACGGTATTTGCCGTTTTTTTTTTTTTAAACATCTTTATTGGGGTATAATTGCTTTACAATGGTGTGTTAGTTTCTGCTTTATAACAAAGTGAATCAGCTATACATATACATATGTTCCCATATCTCTTCCCTCTTGCGTCTCCCTCCCTCCCACCCTCCCTATCCCACCCCTCCTGGCGGTCACAAACACAGAGCTGATCTCCCTGTGCTATGCGGCTGCTTCCCACTAGCTATCTACCTTACGTTTGGTAGTGTATATATGTCCATGCCTCTCTCTCGCTTTGTCACAGCTCACCCTTCCCCCTCCCCATATTCTCAAGTCCGTTCTCTAGTAGGTCTGTGTCTTTATTCCTGTCTTACCCCTAGGTTCTTCATGACATTTTTTTTCTTATTTTTCTTAAATTCCATATATATGTGTTAGCATACGGTATTTGTCTTTCTCTTTCTGACTTACTTCACTCCGTATGACAGACTCTAGGTCTATCCACCTCATTACAAATAGCTCAATTTCGTTTCTTTTTATGGCTGAGTAATATTCCATTGTATATATGTGCCACATCTTCTTTATCCATTCATCTGATGATGGACACTTAGGTTGCTTCCATGTCCTGGCTATTGTAAATAGAGCTGCAATGAACATTTTGGTACATGACTCTTTTTGAATTATGGTTTTCTCAGGGTATATGCCCAGTAGTGGGATTGCTGGGTCATATGGTAGTTCTATTTGTAGTTTTTTAAGGAACCTCCATACTGTTGTCCATAGTGGCTGTATCAATTTACATTCCCACGAACAGTGCAAGAGGGTTCCCTTTTCTCCACACCCTCTCCAGCATCTATTGTTTCTAGACTTTTTGATGATGGCCATTCTGACTGCTGTGAGGTAATATCTCATTGTAGTTTTGATTTGCATTTCTCTAATGATTAATGATGTTGAGCATTCTTTCATGTGTTTGTTGGCAGTCTGTATATCTTCTTTGGAGAAATGTCTATTTAGGTCTTCTGCCCAGTTTTGGATTGGGTTGTTTGTTTTATTGTTATTGAGCTGCATGAGCTGCTTACAAATTTTGGAGATTAATCCTTTGTCAGTTGCTTACATCCACCTTTTATTGGATTCTTGCAATCTACGTGCACAAGGAAGAAAAACAGTTAACCTGGTTTTGTATTTATTTAGCATCAGTCCCTCAATCTGTGGCCCACCATGAGGCTGGCCAACAACGGAAGCACCCAGGCCAATGGTCTGCAATAAATGCAGATGGGCCCAAAGGGAAGAGATGAGCAGTAAAACTACAGAAAAAGAGGCACAGGGCCTTAAAAATCTCATATAATCAGCCTATCCTTTCTGTTCCCTATTAGAGGACTATAATGGGAACCTAGACTCATTAAAGATAAGAAGGATAAGGAACAGACCATGACTTTGATGAGACTCAAAGTAAATTTGGGGAGGCCAATGAGAATTTGGAAAAATTAATAATTTTATAAAACTATTCAAAAGGCTGACCTCACCCTTTGGCCACCTTTTTTTCTTTGACATGTAAACAAGCACGTTTATGGATGTGCCAACCATCTGTAAAGCACTGCACTTGATACGTGTGAGAGGTGTCCCTGTTCCCAAGAATTTCTACCTAACATAACATTAATGTGGAGAACATTACTAAGTCGATCCTCACATCTTTCCTCTCCATTGGTAATTCCAGTTATTCTAACCTTTCTGCAGAAGTTTTGTGGCATTATGTATAAATCTTGCTTGAGGGAAAATTATACTCTTCATTACATTTTGATCACCATTGAGAATTCAACATCATAACCACACCTTAATATACACTTTACAACGTATTATAGCCTAGACTTGTTATACTGGCTTCCTCTGTTCATTCCCAGTTGATCAACTTCCAAAATCCCTGGTTTTCCAAAAATTCATAAATGGGTCACTTAACCCATTTATACCTTCAATTTTGTCATTCCGGCCAAAGATATAATTTAGATTAATTTACTTCAAATGACTGAGCAAGAATGAAAAGCACTCCCCCAAACTAAAAACCAAAGGACTCTACATCTCAGAGGGGTTCCAAAACATGAACCAAAAACCTATGAAAATCTTAATAGTTAAACACAGAGAACTTTGGGCTTCTCACAAACTAACATTGCTATTTATATTTAGAATGATAGAATATAATCATTTTCTACATATTACCACTGAGATCACCCGCAGTGAGCTGAACAGTTATTTTAGTTTCATTCTATAATCAAACAAAACTAACTTCAGTGAAATTAATAATTCAGAGCCTACTAACTCAAGAATTTATACACGTATCTCTGTACATGCTAGTCTTACCCAAAAGGGAAGAAAGAAACCACCTCTCTGAGGTGATCTTTGAGACTCAAAAGACCCTATAGAACAAATATCACCATTATCAGTCAGCTAAAATAACTAGAACTTTTCTCATTAAAATCACTTGTTTGGGTTAAGCCATTAACCATTAGAACCCCTTCTTTGGGTTAAGCCTTCTGAAAATCCCAGAAAAATAGTAGTGTTAATGAGATACCATGATAACTCATTTCTTCAGTGCCTATGATATCCAGTGAAGGAGATTTCATATGCCTATGAAAAACTTCAGAGGGGCCGCCCAGGTCCAGACCCCTCATTTTACAGCCAAATTGCTGAAACGGCCTTTTCTGTTTCTCTGCATGCATGTTCTTCTCCTTCCAAACCATGCTGAATACCAATTAGATTAGTTTTCTAAAACATTTCTCTCCAACTTAAACCAATGCCCTATAAAAAGCCAATGGGAAACAGGATCTGCTGAGTAAACTAATGAGGTAAATATAAGGCATACTTAGGAATACATGTTTTAGGAATAAAAATTTAGGTTTTAGGAATAAAAACCTATAAACTGTTAACAGGCATTTATCTATTACAATATTGCATTCAATATTACTAATTATTCTTTCCTGTGATGAAGCATTCAGAAGAAGCAGTATGGACCTTATCTGTAGTGTGATTATATCCACAAGAAAATGGAAGCACAAAACCCCTTTAAAAATGCTCTGTAACTCAGCCCTTTCACTATGTCACAAATTTATCATTAAAAGCACAGTAATCCCCGAACAATTAACTGCCAGTCTCAAAGGTCTCAAATCAATGTTCAGGGCATTGAGCAAAAAACTTTTCTAATTTAGGAGATGAATTTCTGTTAATTTCATAAAAATGGCAGGTACTTAGTACTTACAATTTGCCAAACACTTCATAGCTGACAGTACCCAGTGAGGAAGTTCTTCTGCAGAAAAAGGAAAATAAAAAGATGTTTTATTCAATTACATATAATTCAAGGGATTATATACACACTTGGTATCATAAGAATGATACTTGCCCAAGTAATATGAAACATACCTGCTAACCACAAATCACCTCCTTATGTATCAGAACATTTAAAAGATAATTTTTCCTTAGCAGGGATGTTACAGCACATGATTATATAAACCATAACTATAAATTTCTCTAAAGACAAGATGTACTTGTATAAGTTTTAGGGAAAAGAAGAAATCTGATAGTTTGTTCCAAATAAACACACTAACAAACAAATCAATTATCCTAAGAATTTTAGAAAGAGAAGAAAAAACATAAAAAGCAAAAGTATGAGTCATCAAATGCATTTATGAAACCAGTTCATCAGATACCTTAAAAAAAAAGTTAAGCTCTGTGTGTCCAATGTCCAATATAAGTATCATTTTACATGTTTCAATTTTCAAAATGTTTTAAGGCAAGAAAGTTCCACTGACATATCAATATAGGTTATTAGTATTAGGACAGCCTTAAAATAATAATCACTAGCATTGCTACAAAAAAACCCAGCTGAACCATTTGGTACAGGGTCTCTTCCCCTGGCCCTGCCACAGACATCTGATGAGCGGGGCCAGCACTCATGCTTCCACTTCTCACCTTCTCCACTGTCTGTGAAACTGCAAAGACACTGGTTGGTTGACTTGCATTAGAGCTAATGAACCTGAGGCTTGTAAAGTGCTCTCTTCTTTCTGAAGAATGTACTTAATAAAATAATAGACAACTGGGCTTCCCTGGTGGTGCAGTGGTTGAGAGTCCACCTGCTGATGCAGGGGACACGGCTTCGTGCCCCGGTCTGGGAAGATCCCACATGCCGCGGAGCGGCTGGGCCCATGAGCCATGGCCGCTAAGCCTGCGCATCCGGAGCCTGTGCTCCACAGCGGGAGAGAGGCCACAGCAGTGAGAGGCCCGTGTACCGCAAAAAATAAGTAAATAAATAAATAAAATAAAATAAAAGACAACTGATCGGGGCTTCCCTGGTGGTGCAGTGGTTAAGAAACCACCTGCCAATGCAGGGGACACAGGTTCGAGCCCTGGTCCAGGAAGATCCCACATGCCGCAGAGCAACTAAGCCCGTGCGTCACAACTACTGAGCCTGCGCTCTAGAGCCTGCAAGCCACAACTACTGAGTCCACATGCCACAACTACTGAAGCCCACGCACCTAGAGCCCATGCTCTGCAACAAGAGAAGCCACCGGGATGAGAAGCCTGCACACCGCAACGAAGAGTAGCCCCTGCTCACCGCAACTAGAGAAAGCCGGCACGCAGCAACAAAGACCCAACACAGCCAAAAATTAAAAATTAATTAAATAAATTTAAAAAAAAAAAGACAACTGATCATCCAACTGGTAGCTGAAAGTATTCATGTTTGCTGTACTCAGAGAATGTGGAAGGATTTTAGATGTACTTCAAAGGCAACAATACCCCCCTCATTCTATGTAATTTTATATGTTGATGTTAACCTGACAACTCATGAAGTCACAAATCTGTTTATTTCCGTTTCCTAATGTTCTTCATTCCTGATAGAGGGGCTTTAAAGGGGAAGTGTTTCAGGTTTCAAAGACACATTCTGCTCATGTCAGGAAACATGGCCTAGAAAAACCTCTTCCTCTCTCACTGCTCAGGCTCCTTCTAGGCCAGGTTTGTTTGCTGCCCAGGAGCCTCCAGCCCTACATTTAATAATAATTTACAAAAGCCCAAAAGTACTATACCTTCTTCCCACATCCAAATGTCATTCTAGCTCCAGCTAATTCCTAGGATCAAGTGTTTGAAGTAAAAGAAGAGTCCATCCAATTCTGGTCTATCCCTTATCCAGGGGAAGAAAATTTTTAAATCAGTTTGGGGATTCTGGCTCACTACAGTTACCAGGACCTTATTTTTCCTAATCAAAAACCAGGATAGGCGGCTGCTAAATGTCTTTTTTCCCAATTTGTAAACTGGCTTGGAGGAAAAAGTATAAAAAAATTAAAGCACCTTCAACATCTGGAAAGATACATTTACTTACTTACTTACTTACTTACTTACTTATTTATTTACTTATTTATTTATTTATTTATTTATTTACTTATTTACTTATTTACTTATTTACTTACTTATTTACTTATTTACTTACTTACTTACTTACTTATTTACTTATTTACTTACTTATTTACTTATTTATTTATTTATTTATTTATTTATTTATTTATTTATTTATTTATTTATTTATTT
>NW_021703768.1:47973047-47988956 GCF_005190385.1 Monodon monoceros
TTTATTTATTTATTTATTTATTTATTTATTTATTTATTTATTTATTTTGCGGTACGCGGGCCAAGCCCGGAAAGCTACCTTTATTAAAAAGGAAAAAAAAAATGACATAAACCAAGACTATCCCAGAAAATCTGACACAGAGACGCCATAATGAAAAGGTCAGTGAGAGCTCTAAAAAAAATCAGTCAGACCCCAGGACCCACGTAAAAACTGACTCAAGCTTTCTGTTAGGCATTAAACTTACTCACTTCTCAGGGATCTTCTGGAGATGATAAAGAACCACTTAATGCCCTGTGTGGCTAACGCTGAACTAGCATCTGGATGGATCTTGCTGAGGCTTTCACTCCTGGGTATTCATCTTTCTATGACATTTCCTGACTCCAAACAAAGGTCTCTGGAAGTGAGCTAAGGCTATATGTAATGAGGGGGTAAACATATGTAAGGTTTAGGGAAGGGTCAAATAGAAGCTGATGGACCTGTACAGCCAATGTACTGGGTCAACCGGGAACAAAATGGCTTTTATGCACTTACTTGACTTGTCATCAAGGATAACAACTCCCTGGTTGCTCACACTATATACATTATGGATGATGAACTTGGAGTTGACAAGATTAACGTTTAAAACTTCTTCTAAGGAATCCAGGCCAAGGATTTTCTGTAAACTAAAAAAGATAAATAATGATTAAATTAATTAGTTACTTTTTAAAAATCCTTATCTGCCCAAGAACTGGCACTGTAAAAGGTCGATCTTCAGAATGTGCTCTTTTCACACATTTCACCCAGTCTTTGTGGGGCAAAAAGGTTAGACATTGCATATATAAAACAAACTTAGATCACTTTGTTATTAACATAGTACTTCACTAATTTAAAAACACAACACACTGAATGTCAAGAAAATGACTTTCTAAGTAAAATATTATAATAACAAAAACTAGCTTATCCAATGATGAGAAACCACTGTGAGTACATCTTTATAAGAATTAAAAAAAAAAAAACTTGCTATGACATTGTTAACTTTAATTACCTATTGTACATCAAATATCTAGGAGACCAAATTTTCCTACATGTTTCATTAAGCTTAAGATTTCAGTGTAACTAGAAAGTTTAAAGACTTTTACATCACTAATTATTAGAGAAATACAAATCAAAACTATGAGTTACCACCTCACACTGGTCAGAATGCCTATCATCAAAAAGTCTGCAAATAATAAATGCTGGAGAGGGTGTGGAGAAAAGGGAACCCTCCCGCACTGTTAGTGGGAATATAAATTGGTGCAGCCACTATGGAAAACAGTCTGGAAGTTCCTTAAAAAACTGAAAATAGAGCTACCATATATGATCCAGCAATCCTACTCCTGGGCATATATCCGGAAAAGATGAAAACTCTAATTCAGAAAGATATATGCATCCCAAGGTTCACTGCAGCACTATTTACAATAGCCAGGACATGCAAGCAACCTAAGTGTCCATTGACAGATGAATGGATAAAGATGTGGTACATATACACAATGGAATATTACTCGGCCATAAGAAAGAATGAATATTGCCATCTGCAGCAACATGGATGATGGACCTACAGATTATCATACTAAGTGAAGTGAGTGAGACAGAAAAAGACAAATATTATATGGTATCACTTATATGTGGAATCTAAAAAAATAATACAAATCAACTTATTTACAGAACAGAAATAGACTCACAGACATAGAAACAAATTTATGGTTACCAAAGGGTAAAGGGGAGGAGGAGGGATAAATTAGGAGTATGGGATTAAGAGATACACACCACTATATATAAAACAGATAAACATCAAGGATTTATTGCATAGCACGTGGAACTATATTCAATATCTTGTAATAACCTATAATGGAAAAGAATCTGAAGCTGTACACCTGAAACTAACACAATATTGTAAATCAACTATAGTTAAATTTAAAAAAACAAAAATAAAAACAATTAAATATTAGGTAATTTTGGACCAGTGGCAAAAAAAAAAAAAAAAAAGAACTTTTAATGTTCTATTCTTAACTAGCATATAAATGACAATAGAAAATTCCCAGAATTCAGTTAAATTATGTTTGCTAAGCAGCACAGCTGTAAATAATGCAATCAAATTTGAGAGTTTTATACACAGTTTCAGAAAATTAAATATGCAGAGAGTAGTAGTGAAGCAAAACAGAAAAAAAAAAAAGAAAAATACTTAAAGTTCTCATTAATAGCAAATGCACATACTATGATAATGTCATAGTCTTCCATAACTCTTCTACATTGGCCTCTGTCAGCTGTCTGCGGTGGACAAGACGGCAAGCCGGCACCTCTCCAATAGCAATGCTGTGACGCTTGTACCACATCTCAGAATTCTAATTGGGGTGGGGGAGGAGAGTAAGAAGGAAAGAGAATAAGCATTTCAATAGACAGAGGTATGAGTTTATGAGAAATTTCTTTGATTTGGTTATTTTTAACTTGTTTTAAAATAATAATTTGAAACATTAACTTTCTTTGCATGGACTGCAGAGTAATAAAGTATGACTCAAAGATCAGGTCATATCATAAATGAATATTCAAGAATTGCAAAAGAGCTATGGCAATAAGCATGACATTAGCTATTTTTCCCTGTGGGAGTTCTAACTAATCAGTGAAGTAGCAGTAAAATAAAATTTCATTAATTCAAATTAATTAACATCGAGGAATATCTATCCAAATTCACACACTGTCCAAATTAAGTGATTGTTTAAAATAACATTAAAGTCTATTACTTTCAAGAATTCTCTGCTTTTTATAAGGAAAGATCAAATAAGTACAATGTTAGATAGCAGGCCCCAGATCTTAGGCATCTGAAGAAGGCAGGAAAAAAAAGAGCTCCACAAGGACAGCTGGAGATGGCCGGGAAGAAAAAACTAAAGCCCAGAGAGGTTAAGTAATTTGCTCAAAGTCACATAGCTTTAGCACTTCAACATTCTTAGCACCTCCCTTCTCACATTTAGGCTACTAGACAGAAATCTTAAAACTTCCTTTTGGTAATGACAGTGAGGAACTATGAACTTTTAAAGGCAAAACATATTAGAAATCACCTACAAAGGACTTTTATAATAGGTTTTTGCAGAAGTGTCATTATAGAAAAATCTTATTAATTGGAAAAACTGAACTGGACAGTTGTTTTTTGATGTGGTTTTTAGTTTCGTTTTTGGAGAATTACTGAACTACAAAAGAAACTTGAAGGTCACATGGATTTGTGACTTTTTTTTTTAAAGTATCCAAATTAGGTGTTCTCTTTTAAAGGCAGGAATATCAGTTGTTGCATTTGCCTAGCAAATTCACTTCTAAAAGTTATCTTAAAGAAATACTCAACTATTTATCTGTAAAGATACTGTTCATTGCATTGTTTACACACATACTGAAAAAGCTGAAAACATGGTACATATCTAACAGTAAAGAACTGGATAAATAAACCATAATCCTTTATAGACATGATGCAGATATTAAAAATGATGTTGAATGTTGAATAACATGAAAAAGTGGACACAATACACTGTTCTAAGTGAAGAATATAGGCTACCAAAACAGCACAGCACGATCTCATTTTGTTGTTAAAAACATGAGTGGAAAAAATAAAACACAACAAAAATGTTAATATTAATTCTCTCTGGATGATATTATGAGTAATTTTTTTTTCTTTTGTCTCTACCTATGAACAATTCTGTTAATAACAGCAATAGCAGTTAACAGTTTCTGAAAACCTGTGTGTCAGGCACCTTCTATACACTTTATAGATAGGAAGTCACTTGATTCTCATAATGACCTTACCCCAGGGGGGTGTTTTCATCCCACTTTCACCAAAAAGAAAACTGAGACACAGACACAGTGAATAAAACAGAGAAACAAGATCACACAGCTAGTAAATGAAGGAGCCAAGATTCAAATCCAGCAGTCTGTCTCCAGAGCTCACACTTGTCCTCTCCACATTACACTGCCCCTCAGCAAACACAACAAATCATTCTATTTGCCTCACTTCATCTTATTTTATAAAATGGCTAGGCAAGAGAGAGGATAGGACAGAACAAAAACAAAAACGAACAAGCAAAGTGGAGGCAGAGATACAAAGAGGGCAAGTAAGATAGAAGAAATGAATACGAGCTCAGGTCCTATAAGAAAGATGGACTGTTTCTCTATTGACTACTAACCTCATCAACCTAAAACCTGCATAAGGCCCAACTGGGGAAACAGATCCTGCTCTGCCATTCTTCCTCTGGACAGTCCTCTTCCTCCAGACAGCCCAAGCTTTAGAGGAACTGTAGCAAGTGAGGAGCTCAAACCTCCACCACTTGATTTAGAGGGAAGTACAAGAAAAGGCAAGAGCGACATTATCAGAAATATACATACAGACGACCAGCGACATGACAAGCTGTGGGGGAAATGTTTGATGAGTCTGAGACACTGGTATACCACCACTTCAGGGCTGATGAAAAATTAGAAACTGAAAACAGAAGAGAGAAGAGAGACGACACTGTCTTCTTCATTGGTGCATGAAAGTGTGCTAATGACCAGCTGGTCTTCCTAAAGGTTCACAGAACCAAAAAGAACAAAAAAGGGAAGTTACTATATCGATGACATAAATACACATTAGTTTAATACGGGATTTTTACCTCTTTTGTATAAACAATACTGGATGACATTGTAATGAAAAAACGTCTGTTGAATAACCATTCTACTGATGGGGTCATATTAGGTGTTTAAACACAAATGTTAAAAAAAAATGAACCTGATTTCATGAAGCTGATATTTTAACTTTCTTAAGTACAGGAACTATCAGCTAGACCTTAATTAAGTTCTCCTCATTAGTAATGAATTAAATAGTCCTCAAATACCCTTTGTGCTCACTCTTTCAGAGTAGTTCCACTCTGTTTTCTAATAATCTATCATCATATTGAATACTTCACTAGACTATGAGCCCTTTTGGAGGAAAAACCATATTACATACAGCTGCATCTGTAGAACCTGGCAGGATGCATGGCACACAGTAGACAATCAACAAATCTTTGCTGAATGAATGTTAATGACTTTCAAATACGACCTCTCATCCAAGTTCCAGAGCTTTTATCTCCATCTGCCTGTTAGATACTTCCATTTAATACAACCCACCTTTCTCATCAAACATATTTAAAACTACATTTATCACTATCCCTGACAAATCTGCAAGTTCATATGGAGTCCCCATTTCTGTCACTGGTGCCACTCTTTTTCTTGAATTATTTTTGATAAAGCCTAAGCTGCTTAATTATTCTCTCCAAACTGAGATACAATACAACCTCCGTTAAAACAATTTTTTCTTTCAATCACATTGCCTAAAAACCTTTACAACATATCTTTGCAAATGTATGAACTGGACATCCAGTCCTATAAGACTAGATTAACTTAAAACATTGGTGTTAGTACAATTCTTAAAAACTGCAGTATAAAATTTTTGTCTGCATTTTATTTTTTAGCATTATGGCAATCTTAATAGTTTTCTACTGAGGTATTTCAAGGAAGAAGTACGCCCCAAAAAAGGTAGTTTATTCTACAATGTGCTTAGGTTTCCCAAAACTAGCAGAACCTACCTTTGTTCATATTGTGTCAGGACTCACTCCACAATCTTCCATGTCCCAAACTTCACACTTTCAACTGGTAATAATTATAAAAAAGTTCAGCAAGAGAAGACAAAGAGGAAGAAGAGGAAAATTATAGAATAGAAAGGAAAAGGAAATTAGAAGGGAGTTTTAAGAGAAAACTGCTCAGTCTAAACATATGAAAACAGCTACCATATATTCAGTCACAGTGTCCATAGGCAAGAGTGAAAAAATGCAAAAGCCAATCTTCCTGTGTTACTAGTCTCTCAGCTATCAATGGATATGATATTGTTTTAAAGTGCTTTCAGACCATTGTTTCCAAGGGATCGAAAGAAAAACTGGACTAAGCCTGATGGTTCACAGACTATTTCTTATCTTTCCCTCTGCTAGTCCTCCAGCTTCTATAATGGCACTTACCATCACAACTGGCCTCACTGGGATATTCTCTTGTGAAGTGCCTGGTAGGGGATCATCCCATTCTGGAAATTTAATAACATCCTTTTGGTATGGGGGCCTCTTTGGATATGGTCTCAGGGGTGAGGAAGGAGGAAATCTAAAAACCAAGAAGAAAATATTATTGCAGTCAGTGGGAAACACAGATATTTTAACAATAGTCCCCACTTCTTTTATCCTTGAGAGTTTATATAATTCCAAACTTCAGGTAATGAATTCGTACTTAAATCATTACACACGGCTAATAGTACCCAACAATGTATGATTTTTTAAAAGCATTCATTCGGCCACAGCTGATGAGCCTCTTGCAGGGCACGCAGACCCCACACCTTTTCCTCGTCTTCTTGGCCAGGATAGCTGCGCCAGCTCCCCCCAAGGCGGACGAGGAGGAGGAGGAATGATTCTGCAGGCAGTCTGCCAGATTGGCAATTTGAAGCGCACTGTCTGTACGGCTGCTGAGTCTGCTGTGGGGGAGTGAAGGGCTGTCATGACGATGACTCCTGGAGCCATGTGGCTGACAGGGTCTTGGTGCTCTAGCCAGGTGTCAGGCCTGAGCCTCTGAGGTGGGAGAGCCAAGCTCAGTACATTGGTCCACCAGAGACCTCCTGGACCCACGTAGTATCAAACAGCGAAAGCTCTCCCAGAGATCTCCATCACAACGCTAAGACCCAGCTCCACTCAACAACCAGCAAGCTACAGTGCTGGACATCCTATGCCAAACAACTAGCAAGACAGGAACACAACCCCACCCATGAGCAGAGAGGCTGCCTAAAATCATAATAAATTCACAGGCACCCCAAAACACACCATTGGACGTGGTCCTGCCCACCAGAAAGACAAGGTCTAGCCTCATCCACCAGAACACAGGCACCAGTCTCCTCCACCAGGAAGCCTACACAACCCACTGAACCAACCTTACCCAATGGGAGCAGACACCAAAAACAACGGGAACTACGAACCTGCAGCCTGCAAAAAGGAGACCCCAAACACAGTAAGTTAAGCAAAATAAGAAGACAGAGAAATACACAGATGCTCCAGATTAAGGAGCAAGGTAAAAACCCACCAGACCAAACAAATGAAGAGCAAATAGGCAGTCTACCTGAAAAAGAATTCAGAGTAATGATAGTAAAGATGATCCAAAATCTTGGAAATATAATGGAGAAAATACAAGAAACGTTTAACAAGGACCTAGAAGAACTAAGGAGCAAACAAACAATGATGAACAACACAATAAATGAAATTAAAAATTCTCTAGAAAGAATCAATAGCAGAATGACTGAGGCAGAAGAACGGATAAGTGACCTGGAAGATAAAATAGTGGAAATAATTACCGCAGAGCAGAATAAAGAAAAAAGAATGAAAAGAACTGAGGACAGTCTCAGAGACCTCTGGGACAACATTAAACGCACCAACATTCGAATCTTAGGGGTCCCAGAAGAAGAAGAGGAAAAAAAAGTGACTGAGAAAATATTTGAAGAGATTAAAATTGAAAACCTCCTTAACATGGGAAAGGAAACAGTCAATCAAGTCCAGGAAGCACAGACAGTCCCATACAGGATAAATCCAAGGAGAAATAAGCCAAGACACATATTAATCAAGCTATCAAAAATTAAATACAAAAAAATATATATTAAAGCAGCAAGGGAGGGGGCTTCCCTGGTGGCACAGTGGTTGAGAGTCCGCCTGCTGATGCAGGGGACACAGGTTCGTGCCCTGGTCCAGGAGGATCCCACACGCCATGGAGCGGCTGGTCCCGTGAGCCATGGCCACTGAGCCTGCGTGTCTGGAGCCTGTGCTCCACAATGGGATAGGCCACAACAGTGAAAGGCCCACGTATAGCAAGAAAAAAGAAAAAAAAAAAAAGGCAGCAAGGGAAAAGTAACAAATAACATACAAGGGAATCCCCATAAGGCTAACAGCTGATCCTTCAGCAGAAACTCTGCAAGCCAGAAAGGAGTAGCAGGACATAATTAAAGTGATGAAAGGGAAAAACCTACAACTAAGATTACTCTACTCAGCAAGGATCTCATTCAGGTTCGATGGAGAAATTAAAACCTTTACAGACAATCAGAAGCTAAGAGAATTCTGCAACACCAAACCAGCTTTACAACAAATGCTAAAGGAACTTCTCTAGGCAGGAAACACAAGAGAAGGAAAAGACCTACGATGACAAACCCAAAACAATTAAGAAAATGGTAATAGCAACATACATATTGATAATTACCTTAATTGTAAATGAATGAAATGCTCCAACCAAAAGACACAGACTGCCTGAATAGATACAAAAACAAGACCCATAAATATGTTGTCTACAAGAGACCCACTTCAGACCTAGGGACACATACAGACTGAAAGTGAGGGGATGGAAAGATATTCCATGCAAATGTAAATCAAAAGAAAGCTGGGTAGCAATTCTCATACCAGACAAAACAGACTTTAAAATAAAGACTAGTACAAGAGACAAAGAAGTACAAGAGACAAATGATCAAGGGATCAATCCAAGAAGAAGATATAACAATTGTAAATATTTATGCACCCAACATAGGAGCATCTCAATACATAAGGCAAATGCTAACAGCCATAAAAGGGGAAATCGACAATAACACAATAGGAAGAGGGGACTTTAACACCCCACTTTCACCAATGGACAGATCATCCAAAATGAAAATAAATAAAAAACACAAGCTTTAAATCATACATTAAACAGACGGTCTTAACCGATATTTATAGGACATTCCATCGAAAAACAGCAGATTACACTTTCTTATCAAGTGCTCATGAAATATTCTCCAGGAGAGATCATATCTTGGGTCACAAAAAAGCCTTGGTAAATTTAAGGAAATTGAAATCATATCAAGTATCTTTTCTGATGACAACGCTATGAGACTAGATATCAATTACAGGAAAAATTCTGTAAAAAACACAAACACATGGAGGCTAAACAATACACTACTTAATAACCAAGAGATCACTGAAGAAATCAAAGAGGAAATCAAAACATACCTAGAAACAAATGACAATAAAAACACGACGACCCAAAACCTATGGGATGGAGCAAAAGCAGTTCTAAGAGGGAAGTCGATAGCAATACACTCTTACCTCAAGAAGCAAGAAACAACTCAAATAAACAACCTAACCTTATGCCTAAAGCAATCAGAGAAAGAAGAACAAAAAAACTCCAAAGTTAGCAGAAGGAAAGAAAGCATAAAAGTCAGATCAGAAACAAATGAAAAAGAAATGAAGGAAACAATAGCAACGATCAATAAAACTAAAAGCTGGTTCTTTGAGCACATTAAAAAAATTGATAAACCATTAGCCATCATGAAAAAAGGGAGAAGACTCAAATCAATAGAATTAGAAATAAAAAAGGAGAAGTAACAACTGACACTGCAGAAATACAAAGGACCATGAGAGATTATTACAAGCCAATAAATTACTATATGCCAATAAAATGCACAACCTGGAAGAAATGGACAAATTCTTAGAAGAGCACAACCTTCTGAGACTGAACCAGGAAGAAATAGAAAATATATACAGACCAATCAGAACCACTAAAATTGAAACTGTGATTAAAAATCTTGCAACAAACAAAAGCCCAGGACCAGATGGCTTCACTGGAGAATAATATCAAACATTTAGAGAAGAGCTAACACCTATCCTTCTCAAAGTCTTCCTAAATATGGCAGAGGGAGGAACACTCCCAAACTGATTCTTCGAGGCCACCATCACCCTGATACCAGAACCAAGCAAAGATGTCACAAAAAAAGAAAACTACAGGCCAATATCACTGATGAACATAGATGCAAAAATCCTCAACAGAATACTAGGCAACAGAATCAAACAGCACATTAAAAGGATCATATACCATGATCAAGTGGGGTTTATCCCAGGAATGCAAGCATTCTCAATATACGCAAATCAATCAATGTGATAAACCATACTAACAAATTGAAGGAGAAAAACCATCTGATCATCTCAATAGATGCAGAAAAAGCTTTCGACAAAGTCAACACCCAGTTATGATAAAAACCCTCCAGAAAGTAGGCATAGAGGGAAGTTACTTCAATACAATAAAGGCCATATATGACAAACCCACAGCCAACATCGTTCTCAATGGTGAAAAACTGAAACCATTTCCACTAAGATCAAGAACAAGACAAGGTTGCCCACTCTCACCACTATTATTCAACACAGTTTTGGAAGTTTTAGCCACAGCAATCAGAGAGGAAAAAGAAAGAAAAGGAATCCAAATCAGAAAAGAAGAACTAAAACTGTCACTCTTTGCAGATGACATGATATTACACATAGAGAATCCTAAAGATGCTACCAGAAATCTACTAGAGCTAATCAATGAATTTGGTAGGGTAGCAGGATACAAAATTAATGCACAGAAATCTCCTGCATTCCTATACATTAATGATAAAATTTTTGAAAGAGAAATTTAGCAAACACTCCCATTTACCATTGCAACAAAAAGAATAAAATACCTAGGAATAAACCTACCTAAGGAGACAAAAGATCTGTCTGCAGAAAACTGTAAGACACTGATGAAAGAAATTAAAGATGATACAAACAGATGGAGAGATGTACCATGTCCTTGGATTGGAAGAATCAACATTGTGAAAATAACTACACTATCCAAAGCAATCTACAGATTCAATGCAATCCCTATCAAGCTACCACTGGTATTTTTCACAGAACTAGAACAAAATATTTCACAGTTTGTATGGAAACACTAAAGACCCCGAAGAGCCAAAGCAATCTTGAGAAAGAAAAACGGAGCTGGAGGAATCAGGCTCCCTGACTTCAGACTATACTACACAGCTGTAGTAATCAAGACACTATGGTATTGGCAGAAAAACAGAAATATAGATCAATGGAACAGGATAGAAAGCCCAGAGATAAACCCACACACATATGGTCACCTTATCTTTGATAAGGAGGCAAGAATATACAATGGAAAAGACAGCCTCTTCTATAAGAGGTGCTGGGAAAACTGGATAGCTACATGCAAAAGAATGAAACTAGAACACTCCCTAACACCATACACAAAAATAAACTCAAAATGGATTAAAGACCTAAATGTAAGGCCAGAAACTATCAAACTCTTAGAGGAAAACATAGGCAGAACACTCTATGACATAAATCACAGCAAGATCCTTTTTGACCCACCTCCTAGAGTAATGGAAATAAAAGCAAAAATAAACAAATGGGATCTAATGAAACTTCAAAGCTTTTGCACAGCAAAGGAAACCATAAACAAGACCAAAAGACAACCCTCAGAATGGGAAAAAATATTTGCAAATGAAGCAACAAAGGATTAATCTCCAAAATATACAAGCAGCTCCTGCAGCTCAATATCAAAAAAACAAACAACCCAATCCAAAAATGGGCAGAAGACCTAAATAGACATTTCTCCAAAGAAATATACAGATTGCCAAGAAACACATGAAAGGATGCTCAACATCACTAATCATTAGAGAAATGCAAATCAGAACTACAATGAGGTGTCACCTCACACCGGTCAAAATGGCCATCATGAAAAAATCTACAAACAAGAAATGCTGGAGAGGGTGTGGAGAAAGGGGAACCCTCTTGCACTGTTGGTGGGAATATAAATTGATACAGCCACTATGGAGAACTACCATATGACCCAGCAATCCCACTACTGGGCATATACCCTGAGAAAACCATAATTCACAAAGAGTCATGTACCACAATGTTCATTGCAGCTCTATTTACAATAGCCAGGACATGGAAGCAACCTAAGTGTCCACTGACAGATGAATGGATAAAGAAGATGTGGCATCTATATACAATGGAATATTACTCAGCCACAAAAAGAAACGAAATTGAGTTATTTGTAGTGAGGTGGATGGACCTACAGACTGTCATGCAGAGTGAAGTAAGTCAGAAAGAGAAAAACAAGTACCATATGCTAACACATATATATGGAATCTAAAAAAAAAAAAAAAAAAAAAAAAAACAGGGTTCTGAAGAACCTAAGGGCAGGACAGGAATAAAGACACAGACATAGAGAATGGACTTGACACAGTGGGGGGAAGGGTAAGCTGGGACGAAGTGAGAGAGTGACATGACATATATACACTACCAAATGTAAAATAGATAGCTAGTTGGAAGCAGCCACATAGCACAGGGAGATCAGCTCAGTGCTCTGTGTCCACCTAGAGGGGTGGGATAGGGAGGGTGGGAGGGAGATGAAAGAGGGAGGAAATATGGGGATATATGTATATATATAGCTGATTTACGTTGTTATACAGCAGAAATTAACACACCATTTTAAAGCAATTATACTCCAATAAAGATGTTAAAGAAGGAAAAAAATTTTTTTTAATTTTTTAAATAAAAACATCCATTCATTACGCCCATTAAATAACATTTATGAAGAAAAACAGGAGTCAAACATGTGACGCATTTTTAAATAAATAAATAAATAAACCTTGGTCTGTCACTTGATTTTCATGATTAAACATGCTCTTAATGGGATGTTAGGGTAAGCCGTTTCTTTCACCCAGCTCAAAACCCTTACTGCCTCATAACTCCTGCTGAAATTTTTAGGTGGTAAGTATGCAAATGGAAATTATTGACAGATAAATCTTCAGTAACACTTGTTGAGGAAAGTAACATTAGCACAAAAATCATCTGGCCTAAAATTCATTTTCATAACTATTTCTAATAAAGATTAATCCTCCTTTCCTTGAATATCCAACACCTCACAATGAGACTGAAGCTTCAGTCTAAACATCCATCTTGGAGGAGATATAAAGCTTCCCAATATCCTTACTCTGCCCTTTTATACTCCTTTCTGTTTTTTATTCCCCCTGGGAATCAACATCATCATTCCTTGGATGAATACATAGAAGTCTAAAGAACAATAGAGGCAATTAAATACATATTTTTCTCAGAGCATCTTTTTCTGTTAGCTTGCTAGAGAAGGATATATTGCATTGCACTGAAAAAGCAATGCAAGAACTCTAGTTCTTAAAGTTGACATAGGGACTTCCCTGGTGGTCCAGTGGTTAAGAATCTGCCTTCCAATGCAGGGGATGTGAGTTCGATCTCTGGTCGGGGAACTAAGATTCCACATGCTGCAGGGCAGCTAAGCCCGCACACCACAACTACTGAGGCACACAAGCCACAACTAGAGAGTCTGCATGC
Source organism: Monodon monoceros (assembly GCF_005190385.1). Classification (NCBI taxonomy): domain Eukaryota; kingdom Metazoa; phylum Chordata; class Mammalia; order Artiodactyla; family Monodontidae; genus Monodon; species Monodon monoceros. The sequence continues at coordinate 47,986,286 of NW_021703768.1, forward strand.
TGCAACTACAGAACCCTCACGCCACAACTAGAGAGCCTACGCACTGCAACTACTGACCCCACACACCACAACTAGAGAGATGCCCGCACACCACAGCTGAGAGCCCACGCACCGCGATGAAAGATCTCACATGCCACAACAAAGATCCTGAGTGCAGCAACTAAGACCCAACGCAGCCAAAAATAAAATAAAATCAATTAAAAAGTAGACATAGAAGTTAGTAGGTAATGACTTTTTATCTTCATTTTTATTTATTTAAGCCGAAATAAAGGCTTAAAATCTTGTCCATGATATCCACAAAAAAATCATCCAAATAAACTATAAAGATCTTATTCATAAGGCAACTGCCGAAATAAAGAATTTTAAAATGTCTACTGTTTACAAGTTTGTATTGAGCTGAATCAGAAGAATCATAAATAATAAGAGAACTATGGAGAAACCTTTCAAAAACAGTCACAATAGACTTCAAAAAGGATGACTAACAGAGAGAAGTTCAGCTTCATCTTCCCTGAAAAGAACATCCAATAACTGCACTTTACTTGAAAAGTCAGTTTTGAGTCAGTAAGAAAAAAAAAGAGGTCTTGAAATCATTAAATCAACTTAAGGATAAATAAACTGAAAGAGAGCTTAAATTTCTGGTATTCAAGTTACCAACGCAGTTATTTCCAAATGATTCCAAACTATAAATTAAATGCATCTCTAAAGTCAGTGAAAGTTATTCTACTTTGTAAATAAAGGCTGGCTTACCAAAGTCCAATCCTATTTCTTAGAAGCCAACAATCACACCAAAAGTCCTATTTCCAGCCAAAGTATAGCATGTGTATGCACACACATACACACTCACTCGCATACACACATACACTCTCACATGCACATATACAATATTGCATATAATTTCAGGAATTCACAGACAACCCACCTCTCAATCCTTTAAAAATTAAACATAATCCCTACCCCCACCCCATCACTAATACCCACTGCTTACTTCTTTTCCCCATTCCTTCAACTATAGTGTGAAAAGTATGGACCTGATTTCCAGCCTTGGCTCTCTCACAAGCTGTTTATCCTTTGGAAAGAGAAAGCATCTCTATGTAAATCATAGCTTTTTTACTTGTTAAATGAAGGGATTAAATTGGATGATCTATAAATTTCCTCCTAGGTTCAAAATATATTTCTTGTATTCCCATACCCAGAAACAAGTAATATCTTCCAAAGACCAAAGCACAATTTCTTATGTGGAGAACTGTGATTGATGAGATACTAGGGAGTCACTTTCTTCCTCTGCCCTGATAAGATGAGGTCTGTGCTATAACATCTGCAGCTGTCAGTACTGAGGCGGTATCTTCACAGCCGACTGGCAACCCGACCTGAGATGAAATGCAGAAGAGCTCCCTCTAGAGGACCACCTGTATTTTGTACATTGACAGTTTTCAATTTCTAACATTTTAATCATGTCATCTCTATTCCAAATGTCACATTTTTCACTTAGGGGAATTAAGGCCCAAAAGAGGAACACAACTTATAAAAGCCCAGCAGCTACCTGGCCAAGAGAGCAAATCTTGCACAAAAGATTTGCAAGCCCTTTTTTTTTTTTTTTGCGGTACGCGGGCCTCTCACTGTTGTGGCCTCTCGCGCTGCGGAGCACAGGATCCGGACGCGCAGGCTCAGCGGCCATGGCTCACGGGACCAGCCGCTCCGGCGCACGTGGGATCTTCCCGGACCGGGGCACGAACCCGTGTCCCCTGCATCGGCAGGCGGACTCTCAACCACTGCGCCACCAGGGAAGCCCTGCAAGCCCTTTAATAAGAAAATTATAAAGTTTTATTAAAAGGCATCAAAGAACTAAATTGATAGAGATATCATGTTAGTGAATAAGAAGATTCAATATCATAAAATGTCAATTTCCATCATGAAGATATATAGTTACAACGAAATTCCAGTCAAAATATAAAGTTTTCGGGGGGGACCTTGAAGATGGCGGAAGAGTAAGACGCGGAGATCGCCTTCCTCCCCACGGATACACCAGAAATACATCTACACGTGGAACAACTCCTACAGAACACCTACTGAAGGCTGGCAGAAGACCTCAGACCTCCCAAAAGGCAAGAAACTCCCCACGTACCTGGGTAGGGCAAAAGAAAAAAAGAAAAAACAGAGACAAAAGAATAAGGACGGCACCTGCGCCAGTGGGAGGGAGCTGTGAAGGAGGAAAAGTTTCCACACACTAGGAAGCCCCTTCGCGGGCGGAGACTGCGGGAGGCGGAGGGGGGAGCTTCGGGACCACGGAGTAGTGCACAGCGACGGGTGCGGAGGGCAAAGCGGGGAGATTCCCGCACAGAGGATCGGTGCCGACCGGCACTCACCAGCCCGAGAGGCTTGTCTGCTCACCCGCCGGGGCAGGCGGGGCTGCGAGCTGAGGCTCGGGTTTCGGTTTTGGACGGAGCGCAGGGAGAGGACTGGGGTTGGCGGCTTGAACATAGCCTGAAGGGGTTAGTGCACCACGACTAGCCGGGAGGGAGTTCGGGGAAAAGCCTGCACCTGCCGAAGAGGCAAGAGACTTTTTCTTCCCTCTTTGTTTCCTGGTGCGCGAGGAGAGGGGTTTAAGAGCGCTGCTTAAAGGAACTCCAGAGACGGGCGCGAGCCGCGGCTAAAAGCGCGAACCCCAGAGACG
>NW_021703768.1:47988966-47992963 GCF_005190385.1 Monodon monoceros
TAAAAGCGCGAACCCCAGAGACGGGCGCGAGCCGCGGCTAAAAGCGCAAAACCCAGAGACGGGCGGGAGACGCTAAGGCTGCTGCTGCCGCCACCAAGGGGCCTGTGTGCGAGCACAGGTCACTCTCCACACCCCTCTTCCGCGGAGCCTGTGCAGCCCGCCACTGCCAGGTTCCCGGGAACCAGGGACAACTTCCCCGGGAGAACGCACGGCGGGCCTCAGGCTGGTGCAACGTCACGCCGGCCCCTGCCGCAACGTCACGCCGCCTCTGACGCCGCAGGCCCGCCCCGCACGCAGTGCCCCTCCTTCCCCCCCCTCACCCCCGGCCTGAGTGAGCCAGAGCCCCCGAATCAGCGGCCCCTTTAACCCTGTCCTGTCTGAGCAAAAAACAGACGCCCTCCAGCGACCTACACGCAGAGGCAGGGCCAAATCCAAAGCTGAGCTCCTGTGAGCTGTGAGAACAAAGAAGAGAAAGGGAAATCTCTCCCAGCAGCCTCAGGAGCAGCGGATTAAAGCTCCACAATCAACTTGATATACCCTGCATCTGTGGAATACCTGAATAGACAAGGAATGATCCCAAATTGAAGAGGTGGAATTTAGGAGCGAGATCTATGATTTTTTTCCCTTTTCCTCTTTTTGTGAATGTGTACGTGTATGCTTATGTGTGAGATCTTGTCTGTATACTCTTGCTTCCACCATTTGTCCTAGGGCTCTATCCGTCCATGGTTTTTTTAAAAAAATTTTTTCTCAATAATTAATTTTAATTGTAATAACTTTATTATACTTTACCTTCGTTCTTTCTTTCTTTCTTTCCGTCCTTCCCTCCTTTAGACAACGAATCACCCCAAATTGAGGAGGTGGTCTCTGAGAGCAAGATTTATGATTTTTCCCCCTTTACCTCTTTTTGTGAAGGTGTATGTGTATGCTTCTGTATAAGATTTTCTCTGTATAGCTTTGCTGCCAACATTTGTCCTAAGGTTCTATCCGTCCCTCTTTTTTTTTTTTCTAAATATTTTTTAATTCAATAACTATATTATACTTTATTTTATTTTTACTGTATCTTCTTTCTTTCTGTCTTTTTTCCTTCTTTCCCTCCTTCCTTCCTTCCTCCCTCCCTCCTTTCTTTCCTTCTTTGCTTCTTTCTTCCTTCCTTCCTTTCCTCCTTTCCTTCTTTCTTTCCTCATACTTCTACTAATTCTCTCTACTTTTTCTCCCTTTTATTCTGAGCCGTGTGTATGAAAGGCTCTTGGTGCTCCAGCCAGGAGTCAGGGCTCTGCCTCTGAGGTAGGAGAGCCAACTTCAGGACACTGGTCAACAAGAGACCTCCCAGCTCCACATAATATTAAACGGTGGAAATCTCCCAGTGACCTCCATCTTAACACCAGCACCCAGCTTCACTCAACGACCAGCAAGCCACAGTGCTGGACAACCTATGCCAAACAACTAGCAAAACAGGAACACAACCCCACCCATTAGCAGAGAGGCTGCCTAAAATCATAATAAGGCCACAGACACCCCAAAACACACCACCAGACGTGAACCTGCCCACTAGAGAGACAAGATCCAGCCTCATCCACCACAACACAGGCACTAGTCCCCTCCACCAGGAAGCCTACACAACCCACTGAAACAACCTTAGCCACTGGAGACAGACATCAAAAACAACGGGAACTACGAACGTGCAGCCTGCAAAAAGGAGACCCCAAACACAGTAAGATAAGCAAAATGAGAAGACAGAAAAACACACAGCAGATGAAGGAGCAAGATAAAAATGCACCAGACCTAACAAATGAAGAGGAAATAGGCAGTCTACCTGAAAAAGAATTCAGAATAATGATAGTAAGGATGATCCGAAATCTTGGAAGTAGAATGGACAAAATGCAAGAAACAGTTAACAAGGACCTAGAAGAAATAAAGATGAAACAAGCAATGATGAACAACGCAATAAATGAAATTAAAAGTACTCTAGATGGGATCAATAACAGAATAACTGAGGCAGAAGAACGGATAAGTGACCTGGAAGATAAAATAGTGAAAATAACTACTGCAGAGCAGAATAAAGAAAAAAGAATGAAAAGAACTGAGGACAGTCTCAGAGACCTCTGGGACAACATTAAACGCACCAACATTCGAATTATAGGGGTTCCAGAAGAAGAGAAAAAGAAAGGGACTGAGAAAATATTTGAAGAGATTATAGTTGAAAACTTCCCTAATATGGGAAAGGAAATAGTTAATCAAGTCCAGGAAGCACAGAGAGTTCCATACAGGATAAATACAAGGAGAAATACGCCAAGACACATATTAATCAAACTGTCAAAAATTAAATACAAAGAAAGCATATTAAAAGCAGCAAGGGAAAAACAGCAAATAACACACAAGGGAATCCCCATAAGGTTAACAGCTGATCTCTCAGCAGAAACCCTACAAGCCAGAAGGGAGTGGCAGGACATACTGAAAGTGATGAAGGAGAAAAACCTGCAACCAAGACTACTCTACCCAGCAAGGATCTCATTCAGATTTGATGGAGAAATTAAAACCTTTACAGACAAGCAAAAGCTGAGAGAGTTTAGCACCACCAAACCAGCTTTACAACAAATGCTAAAGGAACTTCTCTAGACAAGGAACACAAGAGAAGGAAAAGACCTGTAATAACGAACCCAAAACAATATAGAAAATGGGAATAGGAACATACATATCGATAATTACCTTAAATGTAAATGGACTAAATGCTCCCGCCAAAAGACACAGATTGGCTGAATGGATACAAAAACAAGACCCTTATATATGCTGTCTACAAGAGACCCACTTCAGACCTAGAGACACATACAGACTGAAAATAAGGGGATGGAAAAAGATATTCCATGCAAATGGAAACCAAAAGAAAGCTGGAGTAGCAATTCTCATATCAGACAAAATAGACTTTAAAATAAGGACTATTAAAAGAGACAAAGAAGGACACTACATAATGATCAAGGGATCGATCCAAGAAGAAGATATAACAATTGTAAATATTTATGCACCCAACATAGGAGCACCTCAATACATAAGGCAAATACTAACAGCCATAAAAGGGGAGATTGACAGTAACACATTCATAGTAGGGGACTTTAACACCCCACTTTCACCAATGGACAGATCATCCAAAATGAAAATAAATAAGGAAACACAAGCTTTAAATGATACATTAAACAAGATGGACTTAATTGATATTTATAGGACACTCCATCCAAAAACAACAGAATACACATTTTTCTCAAGTGCTCATGGAACATTCTCCAGGATAGATCATATCTTGGGTCACAAATCAAGCCTTGGTAAATTTAAGAAAATTGAAATTGTATCAAGTATCTTTTCTGACCACAACGCCATGAGACTAGATATCAATTACAGGAAAAGATCTGTAAAAAATACAAACACATGGAGGCTAAACAATACACTACTTAATAATGAAGTGATCACTGAAGAAATCAAAGAGGAAATAAAAAAAATACCTAGAAACAAATGACAATGGAGACACAACGACCCAAAACCTATGGGATGCAGCAAAAGCAGTTCTAAGGGGGAAGTTTATAGCAATACAAGCCCACCTTAAGAAGCAGGAAACATCTCGAATAAACAACCTAACCTTGCACCTCAAGCAATTAGAGAAAGAAGAACAAAAAAACCCCAAAGCTAGCAGAAGGAAAGAAATCATAAAAATCAGATCAGAAATAAATGAAAAAGAAATGAAGGAAACGATAGCAAAGATCAATAAAACTAAAAGCTGGTTCTTTGAGAAGATAAACAAAATAGATAAACCACTAGCCAGACTCATCAAGAAAAAAAGGGAGAAGACTCAAATCAATAGAATTAGAAATGAAAAAGGAGAAGTAACAACTGACACTGCAGAAATAAAAAAAATCATGAGAGATTACTACAAGCAACTCTATGCCAATAAAATGGACAATCTGGAAGAAATGGACAAATTCTTAGAAATGCACAACCTGCCAAGACTGAA
>NW_021703768.1:47997963-48206767 GCF_005190385.1 Monodon monoceros
AAAAAAAATGTCATGAAGAACCTAGGGGTAAGACAGGAATAAAGACGCAGACCTACTGGAGAACGGACTTGAGGATATGGGGAGGGGGAAGGGTGAGCTTTGACAGGGCGAGAGAGAGTCATGGACATATACACACTAACAAACGTAGTAAGGTAGATAGCTAGGGGGAAGCAGCCGCAAGGCACAGGGATATTAGCTCGGTGCTTTGTGACAGCCTGGAGGGGTGGGATAGGGAGAGTGGGAGGGAGGGAGACGCAAGAGGGAAGACATATGGGAACATATGTATATGTATAACTGATTCACTTTGTTATAAAGCAGAAACTAACACACCATTGTAAAGCAATTATACCCCAATAAAGATGTTTAAAAAATATATAAAGTTTTCCATGATACATGATAAACTGATTCTAAAATTTATACGGAAATGCAAGGGACCAAATATAATCAAGACATTCTTAAAGAAGAAAAGCAAAGTGAGGTGACTTACTGTACCAGCTATTAAGCTAACTAAGATAATACGGTAGGATGATACTGGTGGCACGGACCATGATTTCTCAACTCATAATTTTTTTTTCTTTTTTTTAAGGGAATTCCTTTATTTTTATTTATTTATTTTTGGCTGTGTTGGGTCTTCGTTTCTGTGCAAGGGCTTTCTCTAGTTGCGGCAAGCGGGGGCCACTCTTCATCGCGGTGCACGGGCCTCTCACTATCGTGGCCTCTCTTGTTGCGGAGCACAGGATCCAGACGCGCAGGCTCAGTAGTTGTGGCTCACGGGCCTAGTTGCTTCGCGGCATGTGGGATCTTCCCGGACCAGGGCTCGAACCCGTGTCCCCTGCATTGGCAGGCAGATTCTCAACCACTGTGCCACCAGGGAAGCCCTCAACTCAGAATGATTGACATTTGGGCTGTATAATTCTTTGTCGTGGGAGGCAGTTCTGCACATTGTGCAGATCCACTAGATGCTAGCAGCATGTTCTCCCAAGCGTGACGACCAAAAATGTCTCCAAATATTGTCCCCTGCAGAATGGCCCCCAGTTGTAAACCATGAGTAAAAACAGGCAATCTAAAACAAATACACATGTTTAGAAACCTGATTTATGACAGAACAGACATTACAGATCAATGAAAAAGTACAGACTGTTCAATAAAGAATTCTGATCCAATTGGTTATCCATTTGGGAACAGTCTGCATCCCTGTGGCAGAGTGCACTTCCAAAGATGTTTTGCAACATTACCTCCCACCTACACATGCTTCTGCAATGTGATCTTGCCACTACCCCAACAAGAGGTAGAGTGTATCCGAGTTAGGGTGAGCCCTCTCTAACTGATTTGATAAATAGAAGACGGCAGAAGTGACAGTGTGGCAGTTCTGGGCACTAGCCTTTAACTAGCCTGAAACTTTCTTCCTGCCTCTTGGAACTCTTGCCCTTGTATCATTCATTCTTGCAAAGCTCCCTCTTGGAAACCAGACATCATGTAAGAAGTGCGACTACCCTGAGCCCAGCATGCTGTGAGATGCCTAAGCAACAGGAAGAGGCCCTAGAAGATGAGACTCTGCGTGGAAAGAAATTGAGGTCAAGGAGCACCAAAGTTCCAGACTTGTGGATGAAGAAGTTATCATGGAGGTGGATTCCTCAGCCTCAGCAGCCTCAGCTGATGTCCAGCTAAGTCCTTCCAAATTCCCAACCCACAAAATTACGTAAAAATTACAATGATTGTTTTAAGCCACTAGGTTTGGGCATAGCTTTGTTACACAACAATAGATAACCAGAACAGAAGTGTGTGGCATCAGGGCCAGGCAGTGAGTGGAGGTCTGAAGGAGCTCAGAGAGACTTGTTAGTGGAGGCTGGAAGAACAGCGAGGAAGCTGTTATTGGAAGACAGAGAAAGACCCATGTTACGTAGTGGCATAAAGTTCAGTTAAAACTGGCACCTTCGGTAACAAGGAAAATACAAAAGGTGGATCTAAGGAGTTTTCCAGGACGAATGTTCAAAATGCCGACTTGTTTCTTTTAGCCTTGATAAAAAGATATAGACAGAGAGAAAGAAACTGAAGAAGGAACTTTTTAGTTTTTAAGCAGAATTTAGAGGCAATATAAAGGAGTCGTGACTTGAATGATTAGAAAACAAAGCTATTTCTCATCCTTAATCTCTCCCAGCAAAAGGTTCTCAAAGTAAAAATGGTCTTACAACAAATATCAAATTCAAGATGTTTCTCGTAAACTACTGTCTCAGAGTAGTCACAAGTGTGTGGCTATAAAACTTTTGCTATAACTTCAGGAAGATTTAAGGTAGTACCTTATAAAAGCAGTACTTTAAGAATCTTAAGAGCGTTGTACCACAGCAGATTTATAACAGCCCAAGGCAGGGGAGAGTCTATCTCAAAGAGATTTACGAGTGTGACTTTTGTCTAATGGATTAAAGCACAATGAAATTCACAGAAAAGCCACAGCATTTTAAAGATAATAGTACTAACAGAATCACCAGCCACTTGGACTAAAAAAGAAACAATTCAAAATTAAAAGGACAGTCAAGAATATCAAGCTTCTATAAGCAGGAAGCATCTGAGAAAGCTTTCCACTGCAGTCATGGGCCAGAATGACTCAGAAATTAGAGCTAAGAGCACAAGGGTGTAGGCAGGAACCACACAGAATCACTCCCAGGAAGCAGAACTGTGACCTAATCAAGGAATGGCAGACGTATGTTCAACTGCATTTTTTTTTTGATTTACTGTTTTGTTTTGTTTTTTAGGCATCAAATGGCTTCCTCCTAATTTATTAAATTTATTTATTCATTCATTTTTGGCTGCGTTGGGTCTTCGTTGCTGCGTGCGGGCTTTCTCTAGTTGCAGCAGGTGGGGGCTGCTCTTCTTTGCAGTGCACAGGCTTATCATTGTAGTGGCTTCTCTTTGTTGCGGAGCACAGGCTCTAGGTGCGCGGGCTTCAGCAGTTGTGGGGCGTGGGCTCAGTAGTTGTAGTTTGCAGGCTCCAGAGCGCAGGCTCAGTAGTTGTGGCACACAGGCCAAGCCGCTCCGCGGCATGTGGGATCTTCCCAGACCAGGGCTCGAACCCGTGACCCCTGCATTGGCAGGAGGATTCTTAACGACTGCACCACCAGGGAAGTCCCTCAACTGCATTTTAGAAGTGCAATGTATGGGCTACTGATTCCTGTATGTGATGCCATAACATGATGAATTTTGGGAGTCTTGAGGAAGGGGGTGAATATAGTTTGCAAACGAATGTTATTGTGGTCAGATTGTATTTTTCAAGGATGGCCACGACAATATCTCCCATTCTTTATGCCTCTTCCACAATGTGACTTTAACACTCCCCATCAGCAGGAGGAGATTATTTCTCTACTCCTTTGAACGTGAGTGAGCTCTGTGATTCTTCTGAATAAATAGAATAAGCAGAAGTGACACTTGGCCAACTCAGGCATAGATCTTAGCTGCCTGGCAGTTCCCTCTTCTTGCCTATTGTAAATACTTGCTCTTGGGATGTTCACTCTTGGAACATACCTCTTAGAAGCCAACAACCCCATAAGAATAGCAACTACCCTAAGCCCATCATGCTGCAAGAAGCACAAGCCATGGGAGATGCCCTAGAGGATAAAAGCTCATGTAGAAAGAGAAGGGAGCCAGGAAGCACAAAGACACCACTATTGTGAGCAGAGAAAGAAGCCGTCTTGGAAGTGAATTTTCTAGCCCAACTAATGCCTTGTGGGTAAGGGGCAAACTGCCAGTTGAGCTTCTTCTAAATTCTTGACACAAAAACCATGAGCTAAATAAAATGGCTGCTTTCAGCCACTAAAGTTTGGGGTAAATTGTTTCTCAGCAGTAGAAAACCAGAACAATCCCAAAATCACACTATGAATAAGAATCATGGGCGAAACCATAAAACTCAGGGCACAATATAAGAAAATATCTCTCTGACCTTGGGCAATAAAGGAATTTTTTTAAGCAAGACATAAAAACCACACAGTATAAAAAAAAAGCCCGATACATTCACTTACATCACAATTAAAAACTTTTCTGTTCATCAAGACACCATAAGGTGAAAAAAAAGTGAGATTTTGTAATCTATGTAATTGACAAAGGATTAATATCCAGAATATTTTTAAAAACTGCTAAGGATTTATAAGAAATAAAAATCCTATAGAGAAGACAAAGACATGAAGCAGGCACTTCCAGGTTTGGAATCAGGAATGATGAATAAACATATAAAAAGATACTTAATCTCGGGGTGGGGGAGGATAAATTAGGAGTGTGGGATTAACAGATACACACGATCATGTACAAAATAAACAACAGGGATTTACTGTATAGGACAGGGAACTACATTCAATACCTTGAAATAACCTATAATGGAAAAGAATCAAAAAATAAAGAATATATGAAACCAAGTCATTTTGTTGTACTCCTGATACTAACACAATATTGTAAATCAACTATACTTCAATTAAAAAAAAAGATACTTAATCTCATTAGCAATCAAGGAAATTCAAAATAACATCACAACAAAAGATCATTTCACAGATCAGCAAAAGGTAGAGTCAGTCAATATCAAATATTTTCTACTACTGAAATAAAAATTTGCATATTCACTACAGAAAACAGCTGGCATGACCTAGTAAAGTTGAACATGCATGTATGAACATACCCATATCCTGTATACTAATTCCATTCCTCGGTAACTCTGGGTAACCTAAAGAAACACACATGTGCAAAGGATACATGTTCATAAATGTTGATGGCAGCATTGTTTATAATAGCAAAAAACTCAAAGCAACCCAAATCTCTACTGTCAGGAGAAGAGACAGATTACAGAGATTATATCAATATAATAGAACATAATATAGCTGAGGAAATTCCACGACTATAATTAAACACACCAACATGGATGAAATCTCAAAAATCATGAGCAACAAAAGAATAAGTCAGAGAACAGACACTCTTTGATATCTTTAATATAAATTTCAAAACAAAGAAAAATGTTTTAAATAAAAATAGTATATTGTTTAAGGATACAAATCTAAGTGTTAAAAACAATAAAGAAAAGCAAGGAAATGATTAACACATTAACAAATGAGGTCAGGACATTGATGATCTCTCTAGAGAAGAAATAAATTGTGGGTAGTTAAGTGTTTGCTTTATTATTCCTATATAAATTGTTCAAATATAGTTTATACACTCTTGCATGAAAAATGTATTTCTCAAGATTGAGGACATTCAAATAGAGCAGAGCTCTCTCTACTGGGCAACATTTGTCTTTAAAAACTATAGGGGATTCCCCGGCGGTCCAGTGGTTGGGACTCCTTGCTTTCGTTGCCAAGGGCCCGGGTTCGCTCCCCTAACTGGGGAGCTGGGATCCTGCAGGCTGCAAGGCATGGCCAAAAAATAAATAAATAAACACCAACTATAAATTTAATCCCAACATGATCATGGATTCCAAAATTATAAAGTCCCCTTAGAATGATCTAGCACAAACTCCACATTTGCACACTGAAAAATCTGAGGGCAGAAAAGGATTGGCCACAGCTAATCATTCAACAAAACAACCCAGGTCTCCTACTGCCACCTCTGTTGCCAAATACTGGTTGGAAAGAAGCAATTAAAAAATAATCCACACCAAAGCTACTATCCTTTGATGAATGTACTTGAAACAAACCAGAATTCATTACCTCATCAATCAATAAAAATATTCTAGGGCATCTAAACCCCAAGGAAAACAAAGTTTATAAATCTTAATAAATTTCACTCATAAATGACAGAGGACAGAATGACTTAAAGTCCTTTTCACAATATATACGAAAATTTTTCCTTTAGCATCTGTAGAAATTTGCAGCATCTACAGCTTTTACCACCCTGCCTCTTTGCCTTAGTAGCCTAAAGCCTTTGTATTAAAAAAAAGCAATCCAGTAGTGATTATTATAGGAGCCGATCTCTCTGAGACCACTGTTTCCCAGAAACCCATGGGTTAGTCAAATTTATAGTATTTTTCTGGGTTTCACTATGCTCTGTAAACCCATTCAACATATTTTTCAAGCCCAATAGTAGTATATAGTACTGTATCACTTAAGTGCTGAAAAACTGCCAATGATTACATCTCACGATACTGCTTAAAGGTGTATCAGGAACTAAAAGTATTTGAGGGAAGGACAACGATAGATGAAGTTGGAAAAAGTTACTTGATAAACTAAGGAACTCTTTGAACTACAAGCTCAGAATCATTCTGTATTCTGTATGCATAAAGATTCCTCTATGAGTAAAGAATCAAATGAGTATTTTCAAGAAGGGGAGAGATATGATCTGATCTGAAAGACATTCCTACTTTAGATCAGCAATAACTATTTAGAAAATAAATTCCATTTACAACAAAATAAAATATATTAAATACCTATGACAAAAAAATAAAAGAAATGCACAAGATCTATAGGGAAAACTACCACCATTTATAATAGCACCAAAAACATGAACTACTTAGATCTAAGTCTCCAAAACTTGTGCAGAATCTTTATACTTAAAGCTACAAACACTGCTGAGAGATTTAAAACCTAAATTAACTGAGAGATACACCATGATGATTTGGAAGGCTCAATTTTGTTATCAAATCTCCCCAAGCTGATCTATGGATTCCACACAATTTCATTCCAAATCTCAAAATAAATTTTTATAGAAATAAACAAGTTGATTCTAAAATTTATATGAAAAAGCAAAAGAACTAGAAGAGCCAAAACAATTTTGGAAAAAAAAAAGAAGTTAGGGGTCATTATCTGAATTCAAGATTTATTATAAACCTACTGTGATCGAAATGGTACTGGAGACAAGGTGGACATACAGGACAATGGAATAGTGTATGAATTAAATCAGAGGGCTTTATACAGTGCTGGGTCCAATATACACATGAATACACGTCCTGGGACCAAGGGGTGGAAGTAGGAGTAGCCCTTCTTACCATCCCTCCCAGTGACCCACTGGGGGACTTTGTGCTTCCCATCCCTTACAACCCTGGGCTCTGCAGTTAGAAGTTCTGTCCCCCAAAGAGAAGTAAGTACTCTTGCCAGGAGTCATAGCAGGGACCGACAGGCAAGAACAGGAACCCCTGTCATAGCAGGGGTAACTGATCCTGATCAGCAGGACGAGGCAGGGCTGCTCTCAGCCCCCGGGGGCAGGAAGGAATGAATACCCACACACCTCTTGTACTCCCTTGCCCCACTGTACCGTGAATGGGCATGTGCACAAACATCACACCTGAGAAGTGCACGGTTATCACGGGTCCAGATTCTCAGAATGAACTTTTGGGTCACACTTCTAGGTAATACACCCAAAGTCTGCCAACGTGACAGCTGAGGGTGGGAGAATCTACAATGGAGAGTGGAGAAGGGAAAGAATCAGCATCAGTTGCATCCATGAGATCAGCTATAGCAGCAGAGAACGTATTCTTCTTAGGAATTTCCATCTCCTAGATTGTGCCCCAGGAAGAAAGGCCTATAAACACATGTGGAAAAGCAGATCTGTGCAGCACCAGAAATGGACAGTGCCAGCCATGGAGGTGCACAGCTCATATCTCCCTTCAAGAGCAGCAGCGTCCAGGACAGCCTCCAGCCTCTAGCTGCTGCACATTTCACGCTTCCCCCAGGATGCTTCCAGCACATCAGTGAGCACAGTGGGGGTATGGAGCCAGGCCAATCCCACCAGAAGACACAGGACTCCTCCAGCTGGCAACCTTTGCCCAAGGCCTCCCCATCACATCGGCCCGGCCGAGACCTTCTCAGAATTGCACCCTGTGGGCTTAGGCTCTTCCTTCCCGATTCCTCTTTCCTTCTCTGCTTTCCACAGAGGTCAGATCTGCATCACAGTCTGAAGGCTGACCTCAACTCCTCTTGCCTTCCCTTTATCCTTTCCAGGTGCCCCACCCCCCTCATCAACCCTGGCATTATAATGCCTGCACATCTAGTCCCTTCCTAGCATCTCCTTCTCTTCTCAGAGGACCTGAACTAACAGAATCTTCTATTAAATTGTACTCCTTTCTGTGTGATGACTTCAAATCAATTCAAACAATGTAAGTGCATGCTATGTAACAGGCATCTTTCCACGACTTTTATAAGTCTAGTCTTATAAGCTGCAACTAAAGGCAATTTCCCACTCTTCTCAGAAAGTTACAGTTTTAGGATTAACTGAGAAGAACTGATTGATGCCCACATGATCTATATCACAGTTGACCCTTGAACAACATGGGTTTGAACTGCGTCGGTCCACTTACACACGGATTTTTTTAAATAAACATAGTGGAAATTTTTTTGGAGATTTGCAACAATTTGAAAAAAAACTAGCAGACAAACGATGTAGCCTAGAACTATCAAAAAATTAAGAAAAAGTTAGGTATGTCCTGAATGCATAAACTATACGTAGAGACTAGTCTATTTTATCATTTACTACCATAAAATATATACAAATCTATTATAAAAAGTTAAAATTGGTCAAAACTTACACACAAACTCTTACAGACTGTACATGGCACCAGTTGCAGTTGAGAAAAAGGTAAACAAACATTAAAATGCAGTATTAAAACTGCATAGGGCTTCCCTGGTGGCACAGTGGTTGAGTCCGCCTGCCGATGCAGGGCACACGGGTTCGTGCCCCGGTCCGGGAGGATCCCACATGCCGCGGAGCGCCTAGGCCCGTGAGCCATGGCCGCTGAGCCTGCGCGTCTGGAGCCTGTGCTCCGCAACGGGAGAGGCCACAACAGTGAGAGGCCCGCGTACCGCCAAAAAAAAAAAAAAAACTGCATAGAATTAACTGTGTACACAATGTACTACTGTAGTAATTTGGTAGCCACTTCCTGTTGCCATTACAGTGAGCTCAAGTGTTGCCAATACCTGCTTAAAATGCCCTGTGACGCTAATCATCTCCACGGGAGCAGTTCATATCTCCAGTAAATTGCGTTTTGAAGTAGAAAGTGATCTCTCACTGTTCTCATGTATTTTTCATCATGTTTAGGGCCGTAAACCTTGCATAACACCACGGGACCCATACAAAGTGCCACTAGTGATGCTGGAAGTGCTCCCAAGAAGCAGAGAAAAGTCATGACATGACAAGAAAAAGTCGAATTCCTTGATATGTTCCATAGATTGAGGTCGGACGCTGTGGTTGTCCACCAGTTCAAGACAAATGAATTCAGTGTAAGGAACATTTAAAAAAAAAAAAGAAAGAAAGAAAAATTCGTGAAGCTGTTGCTGCCACTAATAATCCAGCAGGTGCAAAAACCTTGCACTTTTTGAGATATACCTTTTTATCTCACACTGAAAATGCAGTTTTTAGGTAGGTACAGGATTGCTATAAGAAAGGCATATAGACTCTAATATGATTCGAGGAAAAGCAAAATCATTATATGAAAACTTAAAGCAAAAGGAAGGTGAAGGATCTAAAACTGGAGAATTTAATACCAGCAAGGGATGGTTTAGTAATTTCAGAAAAAGGTTTGGCTTAAAAAATGTCAAGATAACAGGACAAGCAGCTTCTGCTGACCAAGATGCAGCACATGAATTCCCCGACACCATTAAGAAAATCAATGAGGAGAAAATCAGATATCTGCCTTAACAGGTTTTTAACACAGACGAAAGTACCCTATTCTGGAGGCAAAATGCCACAAAGAACATTTATTAGTAAGGAAGAAAAGTGAGTACCAGGATTTAAGGCAGGAAGGGACAGGCTAACTCTATTGTTGTGTGGAAACGCAGTCGGGTTTACCATCAGGACTGCTCTTATTTATAAAAAGCTGCTAACCCATGAATGAGCCTTGAAGGGAAAGCTAAACACCAGCTGCCAGTCTTCTGGTTGTACAAGAAGAAGGTCTGGACGAGAACCCCTTTTCTGGACCAGTTCCATCGATGCTTTGTCCCTGAAAATATCTTGCCAGTAAGGGACTGCCTTTTAAAGTTCTTTTGATATTGGACAACGCCCCTGGCCACCCAGAACTCCATGAGTTCAACACTGAAGGCATAAAAGTGGTCTACCTGCCCCCAAACACAACGTCTCTAATTCAGCCTCTACATCAGGAGATCATAAGGACCTTTAAGGCTAATTACACACAGTACCTTATGGAAAGCACTGTCACATTATGCAAGAGAACCCTAATCGAGAGAATGTCATGAAAGTCTGGAAGCATTACACCATTGAATATGCCATCGTTGTTACAGAAAAAGCTGTGAAAGCTATCAAGACTGAATCAATTCCTGCCAGAGACAAATATGTCCAGATGCTGTACATGACTTCATAGGAATTACTGAAGAGCCAATCAAGGAAATCATGAAAGATACTGTGGATATGACGCAAAAGGTGGGGGCTGAAGGGTTCAAGACATGGATCTAGGAGAACTTCAAAAGCTAATAGACACCACACCAGAAGAAATAACAGAAGACAACTTGATGGAGATGGGTATTCCTAACCAGTGCCAGACAAGAGGAAGAAGATACAGGAAGAAGCAGTGTCAGAAAACAAATTGACATTAGACAATCTGGCAGAGGTTTCCAATTCTTCAAGACTGCTTTTGACTTCTTTTACGGCATGGACCCTTCTATGATACAGACACTGAAACTAAAGCAAATGGTAGAAGAATGATTGGTACCATGTATCATAGAAACATTTGTACACAAATGAAAAAGCAAAAGAGTCAGAAATTATGATGTATTCTGTAAAGTTCACCAAGTGTGCCTGCCTCTCCTCCCTCCCCTTCCACCTCCTCCTCCCCCCCTTCCACCTCTTGTCACCCCTGAGACAGCAAGACCAACCCTTCCTCTCCCTCCTCCCCCTCAGCCTACTCAATGTGAATACAATGATGAAGCCTTTATGATGATCCACTTATACCTAATGAATAGTAACTAATCATCATGTCATACAGCTAATAAGCTTATCTGGTGTGTATGTGTGTGTCTTCATGTGGAAACCTCACAACTGTACAGCAAGGACCGTATGAGACATTTTTGTGTCATCATCATCTAAGTATCCACTGTATAGAGCACCCTGTGCAAGACTCCAAGTGCACAGCCTACCCTTGCATGGGCATAAGATGAGTGATAGTTAATATAAAACTACTACTGTGTTACTTTTCTTACTATTTCATAACTTTGCTTTCAAAGAATTATATTACCATACCGTATGCCTCTCTCTCTTGTATTTGGAGAAACCGTGTATCAGCCTATCATCACAGGTAAGTGGCTTTTTTTTCTTACATGTAACAGTATTATATGACTGTAATACTGTATGTCATAAAAATTTTGTGAGAATTCATTATAGGGTAGTCTACTATGGAGCAATCATATTGTTGCTTCTTTGTTATCAATGCATGGATCGTTATACCTGTAAATAAATATGAATTTCTTTTTCACATTATCTTTTTTTTTAAGATATTCTTTTAAATCCTAAATTTATGAAACACTTGAAGGGAGAGTTTAAGAGTTATCACATTATCTTTTCATTTGTGATGTCTAGTGTTAGTGATACATATAACATCTACAGTGTTTTGTACCATATAAGACAATACTGATGTTACATACTGACAAACAATTCATCTTGTAAACAGATGATGTAAACTTACAGTATCGATAAATACTGTCTATCTGTATGTCTTTTTTGGAAAAATGGCTATTCGGGTCTTCTGCCCATTTTTTAATCAGGTTGTTTGTTTTTTTGATATTGAGTTGTATGAGCTGTTTATATATTTTGGGTATTAACCCTTTATCATACATATGCTTTCCAAATATTTTCTCCCATTCAGTAGGATGTCTTCATTTTGTCGGTGGTTTCCTGTGCTGGGCAAAAGCTCTTAAGTTTAATTAGGTCCCATTTGTTTATTTTTTATTTTCTTTCCCTTGCCTGAGAAGACAGATGCAAAAAAAAATACTGCTAAGACTTATGTCAGAGTGTACTGTCTATGTTTTCTTCTAAGAGTTTTATGGCCAATCGGCACATAAAAAGATGTTCAACATCGCTAACCATCAGGAAAATGCAAATCCAAACCACAACGAGAAGGACTTGCCTGATGGCTCAGTGGTTAAGAATCCACCTGCCAATGCAGGGGACACGGGTTCAAGCCCTGGTCTGGGAAGATTCCACATGCTGTGGAGCAACTAAGCCCGAGAGCCACAACTACTGAGCCCGCACACCACAAGTACTGAAGCCTGCGCACCTAGAGCCCACTCTCTGCAATGAGAAGCCCGCACCGCAACAAGGGAGGCCACTGCAATGAGAAGCCAGCACACAGCAACGAAGACCCAAAGCAGCCAAAAAAAAATTAATTAAAATAATTTTTTTAGAAAAAACAATGAGATACCATTTCAAACCTGTCAAAACGGCTATTGTCAAAAAGGCAACAAATATAAGTGTTAGTGAGGATGTGGAGAAAAGGGAACCCTAGTACACTGTTGGTGGGAAGGTAAATTGGTGTAGCCACTATGGAAAACAGTATGGAGTTTCCTCAAAAATCTAAAAATAGAATGACCATATGACCCAGCAATTGCACTCCTGGGTACATCTCTAAAGAAAATGAAAACACCAATTCAAGATTTACATGCACCCCAATGTTCACAGCAGCATTATTTACAACAGCCAAGATATGGAAGCAACCTAAGTGTCCATCAACAGATGAGTGGATAAATAAGATGTGGTAGATATATACAATGGAATATTACCCAGCCATAAAATGAAATTTTGCCATCTGCAACAGCATAGATGGACCTGAAGGGTATTATGCTTAGCAAAATAAGTCAGGCAGAGAAAGACAAATACTGTTTATTTTCACTTGCATGTGGAATCTTAAAAAAAAAAGGATGCATGAATATAACAAATATAGTATAGTACTATAAATGTATTTTCTCTTTCTTATGATTTCCTTACCATTTTCTTTTCTCTAACTTATTTCATTGTAAGAATACAGTATATGATACATGTAACATACAAAGTATGTGTTAACTGACAGTTAATTATTATCGGTAAGGCTTCCAGTCAACAGTAGGCTCTTAGTACTTAAATCTGGGGGGGGGGGAAATCAAAAGTTATACTAGGACTCCCTCTTGCAAGAGCACCTGAATCACAACTAACTGCTAAACAATCATCGACAGGAAGACACTGGAACTCACCAAAAAAGATACCCCACGTCCAAAGACAAAGGAGAAGCCACAATGAGACAGGATGAGGGGCACAATCACAACAAAATCAAATCCCATAAATGCTGGATGGGTGACGCACAAACTGGAGAACATTTATACCACAGAAGTCCACCCACTGGAGTGAAGGTACTGAGCCCCACGTCAGGCTTCCCAACCTGGGGGTCCAGCAACGGGAGGAGGAATTCCTAGAGAATCAGACTTTGAAGACTAGCGGGATTTGATTGCAGAACTTCGACAGGACTGGAGGAAACAGAGACTCCACTCTCGGAGGGCACACACACAAAGCAGTGTGCGCACTGGGACCCATGGGAAGGAGCAGTGACCCCATAGGAGACTGAACAAGACCTACCTGCTAGTGTTGGAAGGGTCTCCTGCAGAGGCGGGGGGTGGTTGTGTCTCACCGTGAGGACAAGGACAAAGGACACTGGCAGTAGAAGTTCTGGGAAGTACTCCTTGGCTTGAGCCCTCCCAGAGTCCGCCATTACCCCACCAAAGGGCCCAGGTAGGATTGTGTTGGGTCACCTCAGGCCAAACAACCAACAGGGAGAGAAAACAGCCCCACCCATAAGCAGACAAGCGGATTAAAGTTTTACTGAGCTCTCCCCACCAGAACAACAGCCAGCTCTATCCACCACCAGTCCCTCCCATCAGGAAACTTGCACAAGCCTCTTAGATAGCCTCATCCACCAGGGGGCAGACAGCAGAAGCAGGAAGAACTAGAGTCCTGCAGCCTGTGGAACAAAAATCACATTCACAGAAAGACAGACAAGATGAAAAGGCAGAAGGCTATGTACCAGATGAAGGAACAAGATAAAACCCCAGAAAAACAACTAAATGAAGTGGAGATAAGCAAGGTAGGCAACCTTCCAGAAAAAGAATTCAGAATAATGATAGTGAAGATGATCCAGGACCTCAGAAAAAGAATGAGGGCAAAGATCGAGAAGATGCAAGAAATGTTTTAAAAAGACCTAGAAGAATTAAAGAACAAACAGGGATGAGCAATACAATAACTGAAATGAAAAATACAGTAGAAGGAATCAACAGCAGAATAACTGAGGCAGAAGAAAGGATAAGTGACCTGGAAGACAGAACAGTGGAACTCACTGCCACAGAACAGAATAAAGAAAAAAGAATGAAAAGAAATGAAGAAAGCCTAAGAGACCTCAGGGACAACATTAAACACAACAACATTCACATTATAGGGGTCCCAGAAGGAAAAGAGAGAAAGAAAGAACCCGAGAAAATATTTGAAGAGATTATAGTCAAAAACTTCCCTAACATGGGAAAGGAAATAGCCACCCAAGTCCAGGAAGCGCAGCGAGTCCCATACAGGATAAACTCAAGGAGAAACACGCCAAGACACATAGTAATCAAATTGGCAAAAACTAAAGACAAAGAAAAACTATTGAAAGCAGCAAGGGAAAAATGACAAATAACATACAAGGGAACTCCCATAAAGTTAACAGCTGATTTCTCAGCAGAAACTCTACAAGCCAGAAGGGAGTGGCATGATATACTTAAAGTGATGAAAGGGAAGAACCTACAACCAAGGTTACTCTACCCGGCAAGGATCTCATTCAGATTCGATGGAGAAATCAAAAGCTGCTAGACAAGCAAAAGCTAAAAGAATTCAGCACCACCGAACCAGCTCTACAACAAATGCTAAAGGAATTTCTCTAAGTGGGAAACACAAGAGAAGAAAAGGGCCTACAAAATCAAACCCATAACAATTAAGAAAAAGGTAATAGGAACATACATATTGATAATTACCTTAAACGTGAATGGATTAAATGCTCCAACCAAAAGACACAGGCTTGCTGAATGGATACAAAAACAAGACCCATATATATGCTGTCTACAAGAGACCCACTTCAGACCTAGGGACACATACAGACTGAAAGTGAGGGAATGGAAAAAGATATTCCATGCAAATGGAAATCAAAAGAAAGCTGGAGTAGCAATACTCATATCAGAAAAAATAGACTTTAAAATAAAGAATGTTAACAAGAGACAAGGAAGGACACTACATAATGATCAAGGGATGAATCCAAAAAGAAGATGTAACAATTATAAATATATATGCACCCAGCATAGGAGCACATCAACACATAAGGCAACTCTTAACTATAAAAGAGGAAATCTTAGCTATAACTCTTAGCTATAAAAGAGGAAATCGACAGTAACACAATAATAGTGGGGGACTTTAACACCTCACTTACACCAATGCACAGATTATGCAAACAGAAAATTAATAAACATAAGCATTAAATGACACAATAGGGCTTCCCTGGTGGCACAGTGGTTGAGAGTCCGCCTGCCGATGCAGGGGACACGGGTTCGTGCCCCGGTCCGGGAAGATCCCACATGCCGTGGAGCAGCTAGGCCCATAAGCCATGACCGCTGAGCCTGCGTGTCTAGAGCCTGTGCTCTGCAACGGGAAAGGCCACAACAGTGAGGGGCCCGCATACCGCAAAGAAAAAAAAAAAAGACACAATAGACCAGATAGATTTAATTGATATTTATAGGACATTCCATCCAAAAATAGCAGATTACACGTTCTTCTCAAATGCGCACGGAACATTCTCCAGGATAGATCACATCTTGGGTCACAATTCAAGCCTCAGTAAATTTAAGAAAGTTAAAATCATATCAAGCATCTTTTCTGACAACAACACTATGAGATTAGAAATCAATTACAGGGAAAAAAACGTTAAAAACACAAACATACGGAGGCTGAACAATACATTACTAAATAACCAAGAGATCACTGAAGAAATCAAAGAGGAAATCAAAAAATACCTAGAGACAAATAACAATGAAAACACGACGATCCAAACCTTATGGGATGCAGCAAAAGCAGTTCTAAGAGGGAAGTTTATAGCTATACAAGCCTACCTCAAGAAACAAGAAAAATGTCAAATAAACAATCTAACCTTGCACTTAAAGGAACTAGAGAAAGAACCCAAAGTCAGAAGAAGGAAAGAAATCATAAAGATCAGAGCAGAAATAAATGAAATAGAAACAAAGAAAACAATAGTGAAGATCAATAAAACTAAAAGTTGGTTCTTCGAGGAGATAAACAAAATTGATAAACCATTAGCCAGACTCATCAAGAAAAACAGGGAGAAGACTCAAATCAATAAAATTAGAAATGAAAAAGGAGAAGTTGCAACAGACACCACAGAAATACAAAGCATCCTAAGAGACTACGACAAGCAACTCTATGCCAATAAAATGGACAACCTGGAAGAAATGGACAAATTCTTAGAAATGTATAACCTTCCAAGACTGAACCAGGAAGAAAGAGAAAATATGAACAGACCAATCACAAGCAATGAAATTGAAACTGTGATTAAAACTCTTCCAACAAACAAAAGTCCAGGACCACATGGCTTCACAGGTGAATTCTATCAAACATTTAGAGAAGGGCTAACACCAAGCCTTCTCAAACTCTTCCAAAAAACTGCAGAGGAAAGAACACTCCCAAATTCATTCTCGAGGCCACCATCACCCTGATACCAAAACTAGGCAAAGATACTACAAAAAAAGAAAATTACATACCATTATCACTGATGAACATAGATGCAAAATTCCTCAACAAAATAATAGCAAACAGAATCCAACAACACATTAAAAGGATCATACACCATGATCAAGTGGGATTTACCCCAGGAATGCAAGGATTCTTCAATATACACAAATCAATCAATGTGATACACCATATTAACAAACTGAAGAATAAGAACCATATGATCATCTCAGTAGATGCAGAAAGAGCTTTTGACAAAATTCAACACCCATTTATGATAAATACTCTCCAGAAAGTGGGCACAGAGGGAAACTACCTCAACATAATAAAGGCCCGTTACGACAAACCCACAGCAAACATCATTCTCAATGGTGAAAAACTGAAAGCATTTCCTCTAAGATCAGGAACAAGACAAGGATGTCCACTCTCACCACTATTATTCAACATAGTTTTGGAAGTCCTAGCCATGGCAATCAGAGAGAAAAAGAAATAAAAGGAATACAACTTGGAAAAGAAGAAGTAAAACTGTCACTGTTTGCAGATGACATGATACTATACATACAGAATGCTAAAGGTGCCACAGAAAACTACTAGAGCTAATCAATGAATTTGGTAAAGTTGCAGGATACAAATTTAATGCAGAGCAATCTCTTGCATTCCTAACACTAATGATGAAAAATATGAAAGAGAAATTAACGAAACACTCCCATTTACCACTGCAACAAAAAAAATAAAATACCTAGGAATAAACCTACCTAGGGAGACAAAAGACCTGTATGCAGAAAACTATAAGACACTGATGAAAGAAATTAAAGATGATACAAACAGATGGATAGATACACCATGTTCTTGGATTGGAAGAATCAATATTGTGAAAGTGACTATACTACCCAAAGCAATCTACAGATTCAATGCAATCCCTATCAAATTACCAATGGCATTTTTTACAGAACTAGAACAAAAAAATCTTAAAATTTGTATGGAGACACAAAAGATCCCGAATAGCCAAAGCAGTCTTGAGGAAAAAAAACAGAGCTGGAGGAATCAGACTCCCTGACTTCAGACTATACTACAAAGCTACAGCAATCAAGACAATGTGGTACTGGCACAAAGACAGAAATATAGATCAATGGAACAGGATAGAAAACCCAGAGATAAACCCACGCATCTATGGTCACCTAATCTATAACAAAGGAGGCAAGGATATACAATGGAGAAAAGACAGCCTCTTCAGTAAGTGGTGCTGGGAAAACTGGACAGCTACATGTAAAAGAATGAAATTAGAACACTCCCTAACTCCATACGCAAAAATAACGTCAAAATGGATTCGAGACCTAAATTTAAGACCAGACACTATAAAACTCTTAGAGGAAAACATAGGAAGAACACTCTGACATAAATCACAGCAAGATCTTTTTTGATCCACCTCCTAGAGTAATAGAAACAAAAACAAAAATAAACAAATGGGACCTAATGAAACTTAAAAGCTTCTGCAAAGCAAAGGAAACTACAAATAAGACAAAAAGACAAACCTCAGAATGGGAGAAAATATTTGCAAACAAATTAACAGACAAAGGATTAATCTCCAAAATATACAAACAGCACATGCAGCTCGATATTAAAAAAACAAACAACCCAAACCAAAAATGGGCAGAAGACCTAAACAGAGATTTCTCCAAAGAAGACATACAGATGGCCAAGAAGCACATGAAAAGCTGCTCAACGTCACTAATTATTAGAGAAATGCAAATCAAAACTACAATGAGGTATCACCTCACACCAGTTAGAATGGGCATCATCAGAAAATCTACAAACAACAAATGCTAGAGAGGGTGTGGAGAAAAGGGAACCCTCTTGCACTGTTGGTGGGAATGTAAAGTAATACAGTCACTGTGGAGAACAGTATGGGGGTTCCTTAAAAACTAAAAATAGAATTACCATATGACCCAGCAATCCCACTACCGGGCATATACCCAGAGCAAACCATAACTCAAAAAGACACATGCAGCCCGCACACCGCGATGAAGAGTGGCCCCCGCTCACCGCAACTAGAGAAAGCCCATGCACAGAAACGAAGACCCAGCACAGCCAAAAATAAAATAAATAAATAAACAATTAATTAATTAAAAAAAAAAAAAAGCATGGATGCTTCCAGGAGAGAGAAAGCAGAGCAGGGATCCAGCCCATGTTTAAAAAAAAAAAAAAAAAAGACACATGCACCCCAATGTTCATTGAAGCACTATTTACAATAGCCAAGTCCTGGAAGCAACCTAAATGCCCATCGACATACAAATGGATAAAGAAGATGTGGTACATATATACAATGGAATATTACTCAGCCATAAAAAGGAACAAAACTGGGTCATTTTTAGAGACATGGATGAATCTAGAGACTGTCATACAGAGTGAACTAAGTCAGAAAGAGAAAAACAAATATCGTATATTAACGCATATATGTGGAACCTAGAAAAATGGTACAGATGAACCGGTTTGCAGGGCAGAAATTGAGACACAGATGTAGGGAACAAACACATGGACACCAAGGGGGGAAAGTGGCAGGGGGTGATGAATTGGGAGATTGGGATTGACATGTATACACTAATATGTATAAAATGGATAACTAATAAGAACCTTCTGTATAAAAAAATAAATAAAATTCAAAACTTCAAAAAAATAAAATAAAATACACACTAAAGGGCTTCCCTGGTGGCGCAGTGGTTGAGAGTCCGCCTGCCGATGCAAGGGACACGGGTTCATGCCCCGGTCCGGGAAGATCCCACATGCCACGGAGTGGCTAGGCCCTTGAGCCATGGCCGTTAAGCCTGCGCGTCCGGAGCCTGTGCTCCGCAACGGGAGAGGCCACAACAGTGAGAAGCCCGCGTACCGCAACAAAAAAAAAAAAAAAAAAAAACTCACTAAAACAAAAAAAAAACAAAGCGCAGCGCAACACAATCTGCAGTTGGTTGAATATGCAAATGTGGAGATACGGAGAGCAAAAAAAAAATTTATACTCGGATTTTTGACTGTGCAGGGGGTCGGCGCTCCTAACCCCTGCATTTTTCAAGGGTCAACTATATTTTGTTTCTAGGTCAACAGTATTTGAGAACTACCCATGTTCAATCTACCTTCTCTGGCCTAAAGAGCTTTGTCTCCATCTGAAATTGGAGCATTCAGTAAGCCTTTGATTTTTCTGAATTCCATTGTCCCATTCCCTACTAATGATGCATCATTCTTTATTAATGATAATAACCAGGTATCATAAATTCATAGAACAGAAAGCTGGGTAAGGGTTAAAGAAAAAAAGAATGAAGACCAAGAGCAAGTTGGTGAAGACCAAGTGGATAAAACAAACAAATATAAAGGGAAGGATAAAGTAACCTGATAGGCAATGTGTAACTATGACCACAAATGAAAGACCAAGATAGATAAATCACAAGTTTGAAATTTTCACAAGTTAATCACCAAAAAGCCTAAGAAAGGATGTTACAAAACAAAAGTTGATCAGTTACCAGGAGTTGTCTTTTGTGAGTGAGGGCAATCTACTTCAACCTTCTATTTAACGCACCATACTGGCATCTTTTACATCCAAAGACGGCAGTTACAATGCAACCTCCATTAGAATCAGTTAGACTAAACAGCCCAGTACAGAACTTTCAGCCGCCCCCCGCCCCCGCCGCCACGTGTAGCCATTATTCTTAGTAGACTCCATTCCTGTGCCTCAGGGATCCTGAGCTCCATCTCCTTTTCTGATTGCTACAGGCCAATCTGACCTGGTGCTTAGCTCTCAGGCGGTCCCAATACACACAGAAATTGTGGCACTATTTCCTAGGCCCAAAGAGCTGCCCCAGTTTTGCTACCTCTATAGGCATTGCTTGTTATTTCAGTCTGAGTTCTCGGTTGCAGAAACCAATTCTGGCTAATTTAACCAGAAAGGAGTTTGAAGATATCCTAGTAGGTCACAAGATCAATAGGAGAGCTGGAAAACCAGGATCAGAAAGTTAAAAAAAAAAAAAAAAGTTGGGACAAAAGGAAGCCCCACAGCACACACAGCAGGAACCACAAGTGACAGGCTAGTGTGAAAGCCACTGCTGGCACCAGGGCTGCTTGCCCTTGCTCCTGCAAGCCACCACTGCTATCGCAACAAACTCTAAGCTGTCCAAAGTCCTAGGTAGGAACATACCAACAGCCAAGTGTAGGATGTGTGCCTGCACGGTAACTGCTCAGGGGCAGGGAGAGAGCGTCTCACCTGCCTAGGCTTCCACTGGGGGCGGGGCTCTGCTTTCCACCAAGGCTCACACAAACAAGAGATCCCATAAACTAGAAAAGGAGTCTAGAAGGCGTGGCAGCAAAAAAAAGCCAAACATCTACTATATATTTTTCTTTTTTTTTTTTGGCTGCGTTGGGTCTTCATTGCTGCGCATGACCTTTCTCTACTTGTGGCGAGCGGGGGCTGCTCTTCATCGCGGTGCACGGGCTTCTCATTGCAATGGTTTCTCTTGTTGCGGAGCACGAGCTCTAGGCATGCGGGCTTCAGTAGTTGCAGCACGCGGGCTCAGTAGTTACGGCACGCAGGCCCTAGAGCACACGGGCTTCAGTAGCTGCAGCACGTGGGCTCAGTAGTTGTGGCGCATGGGCTTAGTTGCTCTGCGGCATGTGGGATCTTCCCGGACCAGAGATTAAACCCGTGTCCCCTGCATTGGCAGGCGGATTCTTAACCACCACGCCACCAGGGAAGTCCCCTCTACTATATATATTTCCATCATTATCCCACAGCTATGACACTGTGACCTGGACATTCATTCTTGACCCTTGTGGGAGGTATGGGGACAGAGACTCTGAGACACTCACCCAGCTCCAGCTCCGGAGGCTCCAAACTCCTTGAGACATTAAATAGGAACAAAGCCATTCCGAAGATTTAAACACCCACTAAACACTGTAGATGTGTCTGAAGAACTGCAAGGTATTATGGATTGACAGTTGCCTTGAAAAGAATTTGAGTTACATTCCAGTCCTCAGTAAAAGAAAATGCCAAACGTCAACAAAGATTCTAAATGAAAATAGCAATTTCAGACTAATGAAAATTAAGAAGAGAGAAAATAATTTATGCTGTCTTTAAGCCCTCTATCCAGAAATAACTACTGTTAACATTGTGACTTTTCTATATTTTTTTGCTTAAGCCTTTACATGGGAAAAAGTAAGAGTAAACTATTCTCTATCCTGCTCTTCCCCCGCTACCCCCCACTCTATTTCTATTGTGCATTTGAAAGTTATTCAGCTTCTTCTCATCCAGGACAAACTAGCATTTAAGGTATTAAAAAGAACAACACAACTTGAGAATAAATAATAAAAATAAGAAAGCTTCAATGCAAGTTCAAGGCCTGAACCCCACCTGGGGGAGCAAGGTAGAAGGGAAATTTTTATTGTACATACTCTTTTGTACTTTGTAAATTTTGAAACACATGAATGTATTACCTTCACAAAATACACAAAATTGAAAAACAAAAATGAGAAAAAATTTTCAATGATTAAAAACACAATGCCAGTTAAACAAAACAGCTGTGTCAACCCAAGGACTGCCAGTGTAGTACCTCTAAGCTTTTGTTACAGGTTCATTTTGGTTAATTAATTCAATACTGCCTTGGTTCTGCTACATTTCTTTTTTATATATGCATACTCTCTCTCAAAAGAGATTGCAAAATTAGGGAGGAAAAGAATGTTACATTTCTTTCGTATCTTCTTCATCGCCTAGGACTTGGAAAACACCTATGATATGTACTCAATATTTGGAACCATAAAAGTTTAGAATGGAAAAAGACCTTAAAGATCTAGTCCAGCGCTGTCATCTTATAGAAGACAAAA
This sequence comes from Monodon monoceros, assembly GCF_005190385.1. NCBI lineage: Eukaryota > Metazoa > Chordata > Mammalia > Artiodactyla > Monodontidae > Monodon > Monodon monoceros. The sequence goes on from NW_021703768.1 coordinate 48,020,515, forward strand.
ACTGATGCACAGGAAATGTACAAAATTTATCCAACTATCACAGGATAAAAACTCAGGACTTTAAATGAATAAAAACAAAAGAAAAACAAAACTCACAATCACAATGTTAAGCTTTACTATAAAAACAAAAGATGTCCACTAGAGGGAGCCAATAGTCCATTAACGTGAAGAAGTTCCTATTGGCCCCTTCAAAAGACCTATAGGGTAATAATAAAGACTTTTTCCCAGAGCCACAGAAAATGACTGAAGGGCCATATACCTCAATCAATGTAAATTAGGATTTCTTTCACTAGAGGTAAAAATAGAGACTTTTCAAATCTCCAGCATTAAAAAAATGTTATTAGTATATAGTAAAATTTATTCTTTTTTTCTTGTGTGTGTGTGTACTGCTCTATCAATTTTAACACACATATACACTTTGTAAAACCACCATCACAATCAGCAAACAGAACAATTCAATTATTCACAAAAAACCTCCCTCCTGCTCTGACTTAGTCACACCTCCCACTGCACTGGATATGCACAGAAGCGTTCCATATAGATAGATGTTCAGTGTTTATCCATTCACCCATAGGAACATTTGAATTAACAGAGATGCTATAAATATTTAGGTACGGAAGGGTAAGCTGGGATGAAGTGAGATGGTAGCGTTGACATATATACACTAACAAATGTAAAATCGATAGCTAGTGGGAAGCAGCCGCATAGCACAGGGAGGTCAGCTCAGTGCTTTGTGACCACCTAGAGGGGTGGGATAGGGAGAGTGGGAGGGAGATGCAAGAGGGAGGAGATATGGGGATATATGTATACATATAGCTGATGCACTTTGTTATACAGCAGAAACTAACACAACATTGTAAAGCAATTATACTCCAATAAAGATGTTAAAAATATATATATTCACATACAAGTTTTTGTGTGAACATAAGTTTTCATTTCTCCAGGGTAAAGGCCCAGGAGCAGGAATATGAAGTCATATATAAGTACATGTTTCACTTTAAAAGAGACTGCCAAACTGTTTTCCAAAGTGACTACCAATCTAGGCTTCCCACCATCAATGGAGGAGATTTCCAATTGCTCTGCATCCTCTTTTGATTTTGGCGTTATTAGTATTCTTATTTTAGCCATTCTACTAGATATGTAGTGGTATCTCACCATGGTTTTAATTTGCATTTCCCTAGTGCTAATGATGTTAAACATCTTTTCAAGTGCTTATTTGCTGTCTGTATATCTTTGATGAAGCATCTTTATATCTTTGATGAAGTGTCTTTTCAAATCTATTATTTGTTGTTTGTTTTCTTACAGTTGAGTTTTGTGAATTCTTTATATATTCTTGATACCAGTTCACTGTCATATATGCGATTTACAAGTATTTTCTCCCCAACATTCGCTTGTCCTCTCATCCTCTTAACAGTGCCTTTCACATAGCAAAAGTTTTTAATTTTGATGAAGTCCAATTTATCATGTTTTTTCTTTTATAAATCATGCTTTTGGTGTCATGTCTAAAATCTCCTTGCCTAACCCCAGGGCATAAAGATTTTCTGTTTTTCTAAAATTTTTTTAGTTTTACATTGAATTCTATGAATGAATTTCTGTATTAAAAAAATTAGGTTTAGGTTGAGGTTCATTTTTTTGCATGTAGATGAATAGATGTCCAACTGTCCCAACATTGTGAGCATTGGTGGTATAGTGGTAAGCATAGCTGCCTTCTAATTGTTCCAACATCATTTGCCGAAAAGACTAATCTTTTTCCTTTAAGTTACCTTTACATCTTCGTCAAAAATCAACTGGCCATGTTTGTGTGTGTTTCTGGACTCTGTTCTGTTCCACTGACCCAAGTGTCCATCCAACCCTTCACCAACACCAGTCTTCATTACTGTGATTTTATAGAGTAAGTCTTAAAACTGGGTAGCATGACTCCTGCTTTTTAAATAAAGAACAGTGAAAGTCACGTTCAAGAAAGCTGACAAAATCTACATAACAAATTTTAGGTTCAAATTAAACATTTTGGAAATAAGCCAGAAAAAAAGCAAATATGAGGGAAAAGACAGAAAGAAAAGGAGAGAGAAATGAAGTAGAAGAAAAAGAAAAGGGGAAAGAAGTGGGAACATGCCAGTCATACACATAAAGTGGTATAAACAGAGAAAGAAATAGAGAAGGAAAGAAAAAAAGGAACAGGAAGAAGGAAAATAAAAAGAAAATGGTTCCCTGCACATTAGATCACAAGCACTACACCCGAGCCAGTGAATTTCTATCCGTAAGCCATGAACACCTTGGTTACAACTGCATACCAGAGCTAGCATCAGTAGTAAGAACAGGGCAAGCAAGGGCCCAGTGGAGGCTCCAGACCAAGGACCCATCCTGCTAAAGATCTAAAACCGGCCAAACACTTTCCTCATTTAAGAGTCCAAAACAAGCAATGATCATAATACACACCTCTATTTCTATATAACCCACTTCATTAGGTTTAAATAATCCTATGTAACTGTCTGTTCCCATACATAAATGGGCCGATTCAATGATCACCATGGAATTTACTGATGTTTTGTTTAGAGGTTTCAAAGAGACAACTGTCTAGTTCTCTGAGGATGAACTATCCACCCTGTCTACCGTACGGGGTTGTCACGAAGATCAAATGAGATCATAAAGAATTGCTTCATAAACTGAAATTTCTTATAAACATACAAGGTAGTATCACTGGTTCTCTTCATCCAAAGTCTGGGGCCACGAAGCTTTGTTAGACACAGATGACAGCATATGGCTCGACTATGAGGACCCGTTAGTGAAATCGAAAATTGTCTCCACTGGCAGCCAGTCCAGCTCTCTTTCTAGTCACCCATGTTACTAACAGCAAAGAGTGGTTCAGTAAATAGCTCTGGGCCCTTCTCTGCAAAATCTCCTCTGTTAGGGACATTCAGATATTAGGATCTCACTTTCCTTTCTTACACACAAAAATTCACTATTTCCTCCTACTTTCTATACTTAACTCTTGGATTCTTGAAAAATAAAATCATAGTTAACAAATGTAAATGCAGTCACACAGCAAATATGACATGTTTTTAAACTAAAAATAAGATTTGACACATTCCAAAATAAAAGCTTCACTCATCATTTCTGTTATAAAATTCTCCTGTGGTGTGTGTGTAATTTCTGTCTTTAAAAAATACTCTAAGAGTCTTTATATTTCATGTTGCTTTCTCTAACTATGCCTTTCTGTAATTCACAGACCCAGGAAACCACCTATCCCCTGCTATATTTATGTAAATGTTTAAGCTGATTATGTTTACCTTACCTCCTTTATTTGAGAAGACAGCTGATCATTTAATATGTATTACATAGTACTTCATACATTACTGGAATTCTGTGAATATATGAACGTGTGTTGACTACACTAAATATTTCTGGTTTATGATTCTGTTTACTCATTTGGTCATTAGTTTATTTAATAAACTAGTCAACCTCATGCCATGGCAATGGAGGCAGTCTGACACGCCACAAGAACACAGGCTTCAGAGATAGAGACCTCAGTTTAAATCCTGACTCTTACTACTACCTGAGTAACTTTGGACAAGTTAGTAACTTTGGCCTCATTAATTTCCTAATCTTTAAGATCAAGATAATACCACCAACATCTACAGGTGCTGAGTTCAATGACGACTATGCAATGAGTCTGGCACATCACAGGTGTTGTTGGTATCAGTTCCTTTCTTAGACCTTAGAACTAAGGTCTAAGAAAGTTCTAAGTAAGAACTTAGTAAGATGCTGTACATCTGAAACTAATATAATATTGTAAATTAACTTATACTTCAATTAAAAAAACACAGGCAATTAAAAAAAAAAAAAAAGAATCCCCAGTGAAGTATGGCATTTGGAACCAAGGATAGAGTTTCCACTGCCTGATACTAATAAGCACTATGGTCTCAGAACAGGCTAAAATCACCCAAGATTCTAATTAAAAGTTGGATCAGCAAGCTAGAAATAACTGCCAAATGGAGAGACAATTAATTGCCCAGCTGACAATCTTGACATCTAGAAGAGGGAGATTGCTGATGAAATTCCGTGAAGAAGTTAGATCCTAAACATACAAAGTTGTCTGGCCTTAGCCTTGGTGCTGGTGACCACCCTCACCTTGCTCTGCAGCCTTTCTCAGCCTCTAGTCCCCAAAGGAACCAAAGAAATTATTCAGATAGGAAACAGTCACGTTTTCTCTGCTCAAACCCAGGTGCCCCAGTGGCCCCAAAATGCCTCACTGAATGTGCTGTAAGGGAATTCCTTATTCTTCTGTTGGAGTAAAAGGCAGCAAATATTAAGGGCCCATCATCTTCATTTCTTCACTTAATACCTCTCAGGTTCTTAGCACTTTGGTAGCCCTCTCTGTAGATAGATCAACAATTCCTCTTTTCTGGACTCGTGTGACTTCATTCCTCTTTAGTATTCTCCCATTCCCTGAATCCTAGGCAGGTCTCCTCCACCTCCAGCAATGAAACAGTCTAGCATGCAGTGAGGACAGAAGTGTCAGCAGAGACATCCTTGCCCTCAGGTTATTGGGTAGTAAGTGAGCAATCATAAAACAGCACTAAAACATGAGCAAAAATGTTTAGGGAAAAGTAGACATCGGGGAATTCTAGTACAACTCTTCATTATAGACCTGAGCTCCACTTAAAGATCAGACGCCTCTGCCACTAACCCCCTGCATACACACCTTCACAGTGCTCAGAAAGGTGCAAGACAGAACTACTGTTTCACCCTTTCAGGTTCCCCAGGAGAGGTACTAAGCTACTATAGCCATCCTCCCAGTGTGCAAAAGGCACAAAAAGTCTTCCTTACTGAAAAGCCACTGCAACAAAAGACTACCTAAGGGGTGCTCTATGAAGAAGAGAGCACCAAGAAAAACTGTAATCAATTTTACTGTAGCAGCAGATTCAGTTCTCCACCCAACAAATCATAAGTTGAAGCATCACGCCCACGGACAAGTAAGTTCTTTCACATGAGGAATTTTCAATAGACTGACCAGATCCAGTGGTCCTCCCCAAACTCCTCCCCTTCGGGGCTGACTTGTTGCCATTACCTGTACAAGTGACGGTTGTCTTCAAAGTCTTCCTGGCCCCATTTTCCCTTGATGTCTTCAATAACGTGATTCTTCAGGAATTTTTTTAGCAGCTGGACTGTCTGTTTGCGGGTCACTTCGGGGCCAAAGTTTTGGCTGCGCCTCAACAGCTCGTGTAGCCAATCCACAGCTTCGGCCGCTGTGAAGCAACGTTCATAACTTTTGAAACGACACCGATGTTTCCGTAACGGCATCTTGGTGCGAAAAAGCTCGACCGTTTCATTCCACTAGGGGCAAAAAGAGAGGAATGCATTTACTGATCGATTGAGTTTTTTACAAGGTTATTACATCCCAAATATTTAAGACAATGAATGCAGTTTTTCCATTTAAAAGACTGCCTTAAGGGGACTTCCCTGGTAGCGCAATGGTTAAGAATCCGCCTGCCAATGCAAGGGACACAGGTTCGAGCTCTGGTCGGGGAAGATCCCACATGCTGCGGAGCAACTAAGCCCATGCACCACAACTACTGGGCCTGCGCTCTAGAGCCCACGAGTCACAAGTACTGAAGCCCGCGTGCCTAGAGCCCATGTTCTGCAACGAGAAGCCACTGCAACGAGAAGCCCGCGCATCGCAACGAAGGGTAGCCCCCTCTCGCCGCAACTAGAGAAAGCCCATGTGCAGCAACGAAGACCCAACATAGCAAAAGATAAGTAAATTAATTAATTTAAAATTTAATTAATTTTTTATTTACAACCTTTACATGCTAAAGGGAAAGTAACTTTTACAAATGCATTTACTCATGCAATAAATATTTACTGGAGATGTTGCCATCAAGTTGTCCAATGATGTGAACTTAACAGATTTTTACATTAATGAGAAACATATGAACAAAAATAATGGTAAAACTGAGCTCAATATGCATAATTCGCTTCTTAGAGCCCTGTGTTTAATACGAGTTTACCTCATTCAGCAAGTATTTACTGTTTGTTACACGAAAGGCACTGTATGGGGAGAGGAAAAGGGAGATGCATAACATGTGCCTGGTGTCAAAGCATGTTTAAAAATTCTGCATTATATTTTCCTATTTAAAAAAAATCTAACTGGTCCGGAAAGATTCCACATGCAGCAGAGCAACTAAGCCCGTGTGCCACAACTCCTGAGCCTGCGCTCTAGAGCCCACGAGCCACAATTACTGAGCCCGCATGCTGCAACTACTGAAGCCCGCGTGCCTAGAACCCATGTTCCACAACGAGAAGCCACCTCAATGAGAAGCCCGCGCAGCACAACGGAAGAGTAGCCCCCGCTCTCTGCAACCAGAGAAAGCCCGCGCGCAGCAACCAAGACCCAACACAGCAAAAGATAAGTAAATTAATTATTTTTTTAAAAAAAATCTAGACATCCAAGCCATCATCAGCCATCCCTAAATTAAATGAAATGTTCACATATGGTGTTCTTCCTGCATAATTACTCCAACATTTTCTTAGGACCCTCGTCTTCCCACCATTCCTCCTAAAAGTCCCGAAATCTCAGAGTCTTACTCTCATAACCATTCTCTCTCCTCTCATGCTCCTCTTTCAAGTCTTTCAAGTCAACCTATAACCAGAATTTCAGACTCTGAACCTTATTTTTCACCTACCTTCCTACTGAAATCAGCTCTTCGGATTTCACCTTTTTCTTTCAGTGATAGTTCTGACCTCAGCATATTCTTTTTATTTTGCCCAACACTGGTTCCTTGTCTTCTCTTCCAACCAGGCCTCTTCTTCCAGGTTTCTCTTCATATGCTCTACTGCCCAATCACCTCTGCACCTGTTGTCCCATTTCTCTTCTCCCTTTGATGGCTAACTTTCTCAGCCACAGTAATCATTCCTGAGTATACAACACCAGGTGCTTCAAGGGCCCAGGTAGGGTCTGTGCAAGCAGGCATCCTGGATGTGCAGCACCAGGCACAACAAACACACAGTTGGTACTCAACAAGCAAATGCCTAACTGGTCTTTCACTTTCCTTATTTTTTTTTTAACTACCCCCTAACTTCAGGCAACTTAATTCTACTTTGACTCCCAGTCATGTCTTTCTCCTGGCCAAACTCAAACATCTTTTTGTCCTATGCATATCAATCTTTCTACTTCATTTGACACTACTATAAGCCATGCTCCAAATTAAGTTGGTCCAGATTTAAACTTTTTCTTTTTAACTTTCTTAAAACCACACACAGAGCTTCCCAGGTGGTGCAGTGGTTGAGAGTCCGCCTGCCGATGCAGGGGACACGGGTTCGTGCCCCGGTCCGGGAAGATCCCACATGCCGCGGAGCGGCTGTGCCCGTGAGCCATGGCCGCTGAGTCTGCGCGTCCGGAGCCTGTGCTCTGCAACGGGAGAGGCCACAACAGCGAGAGGCCCGCGTACCGCAAAAAAACAAACAAAAAAAAACACACACAAAAACAATACAAGCTGTAGAGTAAGATAACCTATAACCAGAATTTCTAAAACAAAACAAAAAATTCAAATCAAGAAAGGAGAGACACTCCATAGAAAAATGGCAAAACACTTAAACAGGCACTTCACATAAAAGAACCCCCAAATTTACCATAACATATGCAGATATTCAATCTCATTAATTAGCAGTGAAATGCAAAAGAAGTCTATAATGCAATACCACTACATGCCTACAGAATGGCTAAAATGAAAAAGACAGGCAATATACTAAGTGTTACCAAGGGAACGTGGAACAACTGGAAATATATGCACACTGTATAACCCAGCAATTCCATTCTTAAGTATATATGCCACAGAAATATGTTCACCAAAAGCCACCCTGCTCATAATAGCACTATCTTAATAGACAAAAACAACCCAAATATCCACCAACATAAGAACAGATAAATTGATTCATGCAATGGAATGCTGCACAGCAATGAGAATGAACTATTGCTACATGCAAAAACATAGATGAATAACATAGATAAAATATAATTGATATAAGAAGGCCAGATGTGAAAAGTACTATATGATTGTATTTACATAAAGTTTAAAAGCAGACAAAAGCTAATCCATGGTATTAGAAATAAAGTAGTGGTTAATTTGTATGGAGGTAGAGACTGGGAGGGGCAGAGGGACATCTGGGCTGCTGGTAATGTCATATTTCTTGATGTGGGCATTGGTTAAATGGGGCGCTCACATTGTAAAAATGCACTGAGTTGTACGCCTATAATTTGTGTGCTTTTCTGTACATGTTATGCAGAATAAAGGGCTAAAAACAAAACACACATACACATACACACACACACACACACACGCTCATACATTAAAATCCTCCTTGAAAGCAATCCACAATTTTAAATTACCAGCCTGAAAGTTGATAAATATGAACTAGCTGATTGTGCTGGTAAACTGAATGTGGAAGAGATTAAGGAGGGTAGCCGAAGAAGAAACGAAGTGAGTGGATGAAAGAGAGACTTGAATGTAAACAGAGGAGAAGCAGGGCAAACTGGCTAGAATGAAATAATGAACAGCAGAAAGAGAGCCCAGGAAGAGTCCATGAATGCTGATTTAAGTTCACTCTCTACCCACCTCCCTCACCAAGTTACTGTGACATCTCTCGTGAGATCATGCTTACGAAAGCCCTCTGTAAAAGATAAGGCATTCCTCAAGCACAAGGAGAATATATAAAATTCCCAGGATAATCTCTTGAAACAAATTACAGGTTCAATCTATTCTGGAGCTAGAAGGAAACTCTGGGGCAAAATTAAGATCCAAAGAGGACAGGCAAGTTGGCACATGTCACTCAGGTATTTAGTCTCATAATAAGATCTGGAAACCTGCTCTATGCTCTCCTTCTTGAGTGGTCATTTCATTATAACAAGAACCTACAAACTTCAACATAGCTTTAAACAATTTCCACATATTTTTAAACATTGGCTGTTTGGGTCTTTTTTTCAATTCTCTGCTGACACCAACCTTGCATTTCAGTTCTGATTAATATATGTTGGGAGATGGGGAGGAAAGAAGAGTTAATAAAAAAAAAAAGAGTTTTATTTATTTTAGGTTGATTGATAAATTTAATGCATAGTACTTTATGCATTACTTAATAAAAGAATGAAGATACGGCTCTCTGGGACCCATTATTTCAAAATATAAGTAAATATGCCTGTTATTTGACTCAAGCTGGTTAGCAGTTCCTCTACTGTCACTTTAATTACAGAATAATGCACACTGTAACAAATTAAATGCAGAAATATATACAAAAGACTCTGCCCTGTCTCTCTCCAATCCCACATATCTATTAATCATACATACACATATATAGAATCCTTCCCTTTGTATGTATGTATTGTTTATTATCACTGTCACTGTTTGCTTCCTTTTTGAAGAAATGAGATCAACCATATTGTACATATTATCCTACAACTTGCTTTTGCATTAAACATTCCAGGATATCTTTGTGTCAGTACCTATAGATATAGCCCATTTTATGAATGAATGAGTTCCATAATTTATTCAACCATTTTCCAACTAATGGGCATGCAGCTGTTTCCAGTTTGTTGTTTCACAAGTATATCCTTGTTTACATAACCTAATGTATCAATCCTTTTATTTATTTATTTTTGATAGAACAGATTTCTAAAGGGTATCAGCTTATTTAAACCAGTTGTAGCAATTCACACTCCCAGCAATGCTGTATGAGCCTGCTGCCTTACCTCTGGCCATTCCTAGATATTATCATTCTTTTGTCTGCCAATCTACACACAAGAAATGGTATCTTTATATTTTGTTTGTATTTTCCTGCCTTTATCTTCAGTCATTTTTATTTCTTCATTTGAGACTTACCATTTTTCTTCTGGGTTGTCTTTCTCTATCTTTTACTTAATTTTAAGAACTGTTTAAATCTAGAATTTGAATCTAAGTGCATAGAAGTCAGGAAAGTTACTCTATTTTGCTCAGTTCAGTATCCCCACAACTGAGGACAGTGCCTGACATACAGTACATGTGTTTAATAAATACGTATTGAATGAATATAAATAGGGAATATTAATCCTTTTTCAAGTATATTAGAAATGTTTTCCCCTGACTTATCAATTTGTTTATTTGGTCTCTAGCTATATAAAGGCTTCACTGATGATTATATTGTTTTAAGAAAACAAATATATTTTCTTATCTTTATAGCTTCAGGGTTTACTCCCTCAATTAGGAAAGTTTCCCTATCCTGAGATATTAAAAATACTTATCAAATTTTTCTTTTAATATTTTACAGGGATTTTAATATTTGAATCTTCAACTGAAATTTTTTATGTTGTGGGGAGGAGATCTCCAACTCTATTTTCTCCCAAATGGAGAGTCAATTATGCTACCCTTCTCGCACTAAACTGAAATAGTAAGCTACCTTACATACTACCTTTCTTGATTCTGTTTCTTTCTTTTTTTTTTTTAATAGCTAGCTATGAACAAACTTTGAAACTGTTAATGTTTTACTTTATTATTTTTTTTTACTTTTTAACTTTTCATTTTGGTTTTTTTGTTTGTTTTTTAATTAATTTTATTTATTTATTTATTTTGGCTGCATTGGGTCTTCGTTGTTGCACACAGGCTTTCTCTAGTTGTGGCGAGCGGGGGCTACTCTTTGTTGCAGTGCGTGGGCTTCTCATTGTGGTGGCTTCTCTTGTTGCGGAGCACAGGCTCTAGGTGCGCAGGCTTCAGTAGTTGTGGTGCACGGGCTTAGCTGTGCATGTGGTATCTTCCTGGACCAGGGCTCGAACCCAGGCTCGCCTGCACTGGCAGGCAAATTCTTAACCACTGCACCACCAGGGAAGTCCTTGATTCTGTTTCTGAACTCTTTTTTTTTTTAATCCCACTGAACTGTTTGTCTATTCCTGAACAATACTACACTGGTGTGATTACAGTCTATTAACACTAAATTTAAATTTCTGGTAAGTCAAAGTCACCTATAGTCATCTTTTTTAAAACCTTTTAATTCCTCCACTTTTACTCTTCGGTATGAGCTTTCTACTCAATGCATCCCCACACAGGGGGGAAAAATATCTATTAGGATTCTGATTGGTTTTTTAGCTATTCTGGTGATAGCTAGTTTTCATTTTACACTAGAAATTTTCTAAGAAGACATCCTTATCAAAGCCTCATATCTCTTTTTTAGAAAAATTCATAAAAAGAATTTTGAATTTATTTATTTTGATTTTTAATACCATTTAACATTAGGATATTTACTCAATCCATGAGACACTTTAGATTTTCAAAACCTAGCAAGGACCGTGATCTCTGCTCCCACGTATTTCCAAAAATAATTCAGTCATTATTTGGCTACTCTGCCAAGAAAGAAAAAGTTATCTTTAAAATAACTCACTATCCTCAGTAACATTTAGAAAGAAAATATCCTACGTCAACAAAGAACTAGATAGAGCTTGAGAATGTGATTGTTTCAACGACGTATTACGAGACAATCTTTATAGCAAAGGGGACAAAACAGATTTGTTTTGTGATTAAAAAACATTTTTTGTTTATTTCAAACCCCTAGCTTAAGGCATAAAGAATCATACAACTGGGGCTTCCCTGGTGGCACAGTGGTTAAGAATCCACCTGCCAATGCAGGAGATACGGTGTTCGAGTCCTGGTCCAGGAAGATCCCACATACCGCGGAGCAACTAAGCCCGTGCTCCACAACTACTGAGCCTGCGCTCTAAAGCCCGCAAGCCACAACTGCCGAGCCCACGTGCCACAACTACTGAAGGCCGTGCGCCTAGAGCCAGTGCTCCGCAACAAGAGAATGAGAAGCCCACGCACCACAAGGAAGAGGAGAACCCACTCGCCGCAACTAGAGAAAGCCGGCATGCAGCAACAAAGACCCAACACAGCCAAAGATAAAAATAAAATAAATTTATATTAAAAAAATCATACAACTGTTTTTGCTTAACGTGACAAATACTGAGTGTTGAAATGTGCTTCCTATTCTTTTCTCTTGAATATTTATTCCATTTCTTTACTTCTTAATATCAAAAATATTATGATATAGCACCTGGCCAGGGACTTCAGAGGCAAACAAACGCTAGATCTAGATGTACTTGCCACATACTGGCAGTGTGAACTTGGTCAAGTCAGTTCACCCCTTTACACCTCAATAAAATGAGGGAATTGGACTACATAATCTTTAGAGTCCATTCAAACTCTCAGATTCAATGATGGCTGTAAGTCTTTTAAAGTTTACTAGTTGCATCAGAAGATACAGACATCTCAGAACTAAGTTCAAAGAAAGGATCAGTAGATTTAAGCAGTTTCAGAAAAAGCAATTGTCTTTCTCATTATTTCTTTTCTTTTTTTTTTTTTAATTTATTTTTGGCTGTGTTGGGTCTTCATTGCTGCGCATGGGCTTTCTCTAGTTGTGGTGAGCGGGGGCTACTCTTCGTTGCGGTGCGAGGGCTTCTCATTGTCGTGGTTTCTCTTGTTGCAGAGCACGGGCTCTAGGCGCACAGGCTTCAGTAGTTGTGGCATGTGGGCTCAGTAGTTGTGGCTCATGGGCTCTACAGCGTAGGCTCAGTAGTTGTGGCGCACAGGCTTAGTTGCTCCGTGGCATGTTGGACCTTCCAGGACCAGGGCTTGAACCCGTGTCCCCTGCATTGGCAGGTGGATTCTTAACCACTCTGCCACCAGGGAAGCCCTCTCATTATTTCTTTTTAACTAATGAACTATTTCATATGTGGATTAAAATGAAAGCTATTTCAGTGAAGATGAATAAGTTGCTAATTAGCTTCCATGTTCACCATGAATTGACTTACAGTGTCTGTCATTTTATTTTGGGCATAGAAATTTACCTAGTTCATAAAATGCTATTTTCAGATAAGACTTTGGTGTCTTAGAAAATGGAGCTGTACATGGTTTGAGAAAGTATAGTGAGCCATGAAAGGAGGAAGTAAACGCCTGCTCTTTGTGTACCAATAGGTTTTTCCCAAGCTTTTCCTGAAGATTAGCTTGAGGATGATGTTGGGAGAAGATGGAAATGCTAAGCTGGGAGCCAGGGAGGAAAGGCGAGCTGGGGCAGGTAAGTACAGAGGACTAATCACAAACTTTATGATTTAACTGATTAAAGCTGTAAAGCACAACTGAATTATGTTCAGGGAAACAGAGATTTTACAATGAGGGGAAAGTACCTGTAATGACTACAGAGATCACTGATAAATCAGTAATATTCACTTAAAAAAAATGGCTATTGTTTTCTGTGTTTTCAAAAATCTTAGTTTACGATCAAGATTCTCAAATAGAATAAAGTTGAGAACTGAACTGACTACCTCGGAAATTCTGGTGATATTTAGGTATTTTCATTAATTATTCACATATTTAATTTCCTACTTAACTTGATCAGTCTTGGCTAAATCTGACTCAAATATCACTTCTTGGGGACTGAAGACTTCTGAAGAACAGGGTACTTTTCTTTGTAAATTCCTTTGATAATATTTTAATGTGACTCAGAATCAAGAATGCCTTTCACAAAGGCACTCTGCATTTATAAAATGTGGTACTTCAAACAATTCTGTGAATGAGATTAAAAAACAGTTCCAATTATCATGTAATTTATTTTTTTAGTCTAAAGCTGGAAGAATGAGAACTGGTTACCCCAAGATCCAGAGTCTCTCTCTATTTCCCCTGCATTAGTGCTGTGAATAAACTGGCAGTAGGGGAGTGCTATTTTCTCTCCACAAAGAATAGTAAAGTTTTTGAAAGTCCCTGATAAGGCACAACCTGTATCTCATCCTTAAAGATGGACCTACCAACACACCATTGTAAAGCAATTATACTCCAATAAAGATGTTAAAAAAAAAAAAAAAAGATGGACCTACCAATAGCCTTGACCCCAGATGGTTCCAAGTGGTAGAGGCAACTGTGAAGTGGAAGCAGATATGAAAAGAGGTTTTATAAAATCCTATTTGTTCCCTGCTACCAGCATCCATACCTCTTAGAGGCAGGTCCAAAAGAAAAGCTAAATTTATATGTGTTGAATTTTTTTTCAATGAATGAATCATTATGGGTGTCTGTAGTACATTGTTTGCAAAGATGACTACGATAACTCCTTCCATCCTGTTCTCACCTTTTCCTGGATATCCCTTAGGGTGCATAGAACAATGAGCCTAATTCCCAAGTTGGCTGGGGCCAGAGAAGTGTTGACAGATCAAGGAGAGCAGTCCTTTCCTCCCAAATCACCTTTAAGCTTTCACAGAAAGTTGTCTAAAACTTACTCTAGACATTACCAAATTATCGCCACTTACTCCATTATGAAATCGCTAAAATCACTTGCTCCAGGTCACAAAGAAATCAAGTACGCCTCAGAACTCTGATTACCAAAGCTCTTCTCCCAGGAAAACAGTCAGCACCCTGGACCAGGGTCTGCAAAGGCTCTTTCAAACCATAAGTCCGGGCCCACCCTCCTCATTTAGGTCGGTGCTCACAGAAAAAGAAACGTCAGGAGCCGGAAACGTGGCCAGGGCGATCCACCTCTGTTCTGGGCACCGTTAGAAAGAACCTCAAGTGTCACCACAAGTGACACTCGGGACGGAGACACGCTCCAGGCGGCGGGTGGCCCTAAAGTTACGGACTGGTGCGTTGGATTCCGGAGGACGGGAGAGGGGAGAGGGGTGTCACCCTGGTCTTCCGGGCGCTTTAAATAGGGAGGCGCCGTTGATTGGCGAGAACCCAGCCAACGTCTCGGGGTTGAAGCTGCGCCCACCCTGGACGGGCTGGGCCCCGGGCCCGGTTAGCCTTACTTTGAGCGTCGTCCAGAATACCGCCGCCCGACCCGAAACATGTCCCGCCTCCAGACCCGGGCCCGGCCTGCCCTGGAGAAGCGAGGACTGACGAGTACGCAGTCGGCACTCAAGCCGGGGCCTCGCTTCGCCCAGATCCCGGTATGCACACTCACCAGCCTGGTGGCCCGGTATGGCCCGGGCCCCACGATGCGGTGCTCCATGGCCCGCACGCAGCGGCGGCCGCGGCCACACCAACGCAGATCCCGGAGAGTCCTAGGCGCCGCAGTTTGAATCCCGAGCCCAGGCGCTGCAGGCGCTGATTGGGCTGTGCGGCGGCACGTGACGGGAACTGCGGGGCGGGGCCGCCGGGGCCCCACGGAGGGGGCGGTGGGCGTCTCCTCCGAGACCTCCTGCTGCGGAGCGGCAGTAGGTTCACGACCGCCAGCGGTGGAGTCCGCGGCCCACTCTCGCCCACCCCGCGCACACGCAAGCAGGCTCCGCAGAAGGGTCGATGAACGTGTGTAATTCAGTGACCGAAAGCCGGTTGGACTGGAGAGGCAAATCCCTGTCCGCCCTTCCAAGTGCACCGTGAACCTGGTGGTGCGGCGAAGATTGGGAGAAGTGGGTAGTGAAAGGAAGCGAGGGGACAGCCTCTTCAAGTGGAGGGACATGTAAAAACTAGATAAGAGCTCTTGGCCACAGGGAGTGTAGACAGCGTGTAAGAACAACAAAGAGCTGGAAACGAGCCCCATTCAGCTTCCTGTGTTGTTCTTCTGGTAGAGTAGTCTTTCCCTGGAATTTGAGTTCTTTGTTTTTTGGATCTGACTGAAATTTTCAGTCCTATGCCACAGGGCTCTGAGTCCATTTTGCTGCTCAGAATTTTCCCCCTAGGAATTGATGGTGTGATTTGCAATTTTTCAAAGGGATAAATGAGGTCACCACTCTATGCCTACAAGTTCAAAGTTCAAATCTCATCACCTCAGCAACCATTCAGGATGAGATATCATAAGTAAGAGATAAGGAAAGGATCAGATTCCCACCCTTTGTTAATACTCTTCCTGCATTTGCTGCCTTAGATATGTATTTAGCTGCATTTTAGAAAGCCCCAAAAATTCCTGAGATGATACATATGTATTACTTTTGTAATCAGAAAAAAGCAATAAAGATATTTTTTTACTTCCGATCCTTATCAGAACTTTTTCTTTTTTTTGGACCTCTAAACTCCATGGAAGAAATGTTGCTTGTCCTTGGCAAGGGACACCAATGGGGCACAAGAGACAGAAGGAGAAATTTCAGAGCCTTGTCTATCTGGGGATTGTCAGCACCTGCCACAGTGGTGGAACTGTGATCTGATACAAGACATCATGCCCTGCTTCCTGAGCATTTTCCCAAGAGTTGGTCATGAGCCAAAGACAAGATAGTTCCTTTTTCTGGAAAGGCGTATCTCCCAATGATCTACATATCAGAGGCCACAAAGACAGCCTTTGTAAATGTAGTTTAAATTAGACAGCTGATCATCTACCAGTCTTTCAGCATCACATAAATCAACTGGGAAATTGCTCACCTTCTCTCTGCCCTAAAATGCCAGTGCTTTCTACCTTTCTGACCTATGTTTCAGCCACAGTGGTCCTCTTTCCATTCAAACCTCACAGTCCGCTTGGTTCCCCTGCTGGGAATGTTCTTTCCTCAGCTCTTTGCAAGGCCGTCTCCATCTCACCATTCAGGTCTCAGTTCATAATGCTGCCAACCTTAGAAGAGCCTTCCTTGACCTTCCTGTATAGAGAAGCCTGACATGCCCACCCTACTCTTGCACTGTTTTATTTCCTTCTGAGCACTTACCTGTAACTAGAATTACTTATTTTCTTCTTTTCTACTTCTACAGTGATGGTTGTCAAATGAAGGGGTTCCAGCTTCTGGGAGCATTTGGGGCATTTAGGCATTGAGGTTGTTTTCTGATCTTCTAAAAGGTAGGAAGGCCAGTACTGGTATTTTGTGGGCAGGGGCCAGGGGAGCTAGATGTCTTCTGGTGCTTAAGTCAGGCCACACAACCTACAATTGGCCCATGTTCTGCATTCCTTTTTATTGTCCACTGGACATTCAGGTAAGTGAATAACCTGTGTTATTATCTGAGCCTAGAACCTAACTCTGTTTTACATGTAAAATAAAAAGTAGTTTTGGCCGGCTAGAGTACACACTGAAGTTTCCAGGAATATCATACCCTGTCCCATTTGGGATTGTACCAAAACTTGCTCACCATGTCACAAGAGCATCAGTAATGGCAACGCAGCTAATGGTATTTGAGACATGTATCTGTGTCATCCTGTATCTGCAACTCTTGAATTCATGGGAATTATGCATAAAGGTGCTGTATACTTATTTACTCCTTATTTCAAATGTCAAATATAAAGGAAGAATGACAAGAATATTCAGTTGACTTTACCTTTACTTCTCTTCAATCCAAATTAATTTTTATTTATTTATTTTTGGCTGCATTGGGGCTTCGTTGCTGCATGCAGGCTTTCTCTAGTTGTGGCAAGCGGGGGCTACTCTTCGTTCCATTGCGCGGGCTTCTCATTGCGGTGGTTTTTGTTGCGGAGCACAGGCTCTAGGCACACGGGCTTCAGGCGCGCAGGCTTCAGTAGTTGTGGCACGCAGGCTCTAGAGCACAGGCTCAGTAGTTGTGGTGCACGGGCTTAGTTGCTCCGCGACATGTAGGATCTTCCCGGACCAGGGCTCGAACCCGTGTCCCCTGTATTGGCAGGCAGATTCTTAACCACTGTGCCACCAGGGAAGTCCCCCAAATTAATTTTTATAAGTAGATGCAAGTACTTGCCTATCTCATTATATCTTTCTGATATAATCATGCTTAGGTATTTATTTAAATTTTGAAATGAATATTGCTTTATTATGAATTACTTCCTTTTTATTTCACCATTATATAAAAAAATGTTAATTTTAATTATGTGTAGGTTGGTTACCTGTGAATTTCATTTCAGCAGAATAAAGAGTATTGACCCTGATCCAGTTGTGAACCGTTGCTCTGTCTAGACTATAAACTCCATGAGATCAAGGACCTCTTGTTTCCCACTGTACTCCAGTTCCAAAAACAGTATCTGATACATAGTAAACACTCAACAAAAAAAATTAATATATAACTTTGTTTTAATGTAAAAATGTTTTAACTTACTCAAGTAAAATTGAAGCAGGAGGGAGATTCTACAGTTGGATTCTACAGTTGGATTCTATAGTTCCAATTCTACATGGATTCTACAGCTCCATGCCTGAGCATACCACAATCTTCCTTCCAAATCCATAGGCACCCCAGTTGAATAAGCACAAAAAAATGCTAGTTTATTTTTTTGTTTGATAGATTAACAACTATAAAGAATATAATGGTGCATTATTTCATTTTTCTACATTTATTTTCTATGTATTCTATGGTATTATATAAATACATCGTTAGGTTGACTCAGTTCCTTTTTGGAAAGAGTTACCCACTACTTCTAAGAAATAAATTACAGTCCTTACAGTTGTAAAGCTGCTTGCAAAGCTTTGTCACATTATCTCATTTGATCCTCAGAACCATATGGATATGCAAATATGGATAATCCCATCCTACTGCTGAGGAAGCTAAACTCCAGAGACTAAGTGACTTGCTTAACTAGAGAGGTTCAGTGTCCCACAGCCAGTAATTGACGGAACTGGGAACTGAACCTATACCTTCTGCTGCCAAAGACTGTGGAGTTTGGTTTGCTTTGGTTTGATTGCTTAGTTGGTCGGTTTTTACTAATGCCTTCACAAATCAAAAAGGATACTTTCCAAATGTAAAGTAGAGTTTCACATTTATATTTATGCAAAGACACATTTCAGGAGGGGGGAGAAGGATAGAAACCTTTCATAAGTTTATCCAAATGATCATTCCTAGGAATGAGTTTCATAAAAACCTGAGGAAAGGGCTTCCCTGGTGGCGCAGTGGTTGAGAGTCCGCCTGCCGATGCAGGGGACATGGGTTCATGCCCCAGTCCGGGAAGATCCCACAGGCCGCGGAGCGGCTAGGCCCATGAGCCATGGCCGCTGAGCCTGCACGTCCCGAGCCTGTGCTCCGCAACCGGAGAGGCCACAACAGTGAGAGGCCCGCATACCACAAAAAAAAGAAAAAAAGATTATTTCCACTTTCACAGTGGAAGCAATTTTAATAAATTGCTGTTCATACTCTTCTTGGCATATATAAGTGTAAGGCCATCAAGATCCTGTAGAAGCTTTGCCTCAGCCTCAGAACATCTTTATAAAGTGAGTATTAGCACATTGAGAATGGGCAGTTTCACCATCACCACCTGACTTGTCACTGATATTAGGAAGTTCCAAGCTATGGTGCACGAAAGCAACATAGGCCTCAAGTATATTGTGGGGTTGGAAGCTGTGTTTCTCAATCATGCCCAGTAGGGAACAGTTGGGAGTGGTGCCCTCACTCCCCAGGGGATTCCTGACTGCTACATGCAGTTCTGCTGCTGCCTGAAAGGTCTCCCAGCCAGTTGGATGGGTCATTTTGAAAGAACTCCTCGGCTGAAGCCCAAGTCACTCAGTTCCTACCTTCAACTTGAGCCTTTCACATTGTACTACAACTACATTCAGTTGTGTTTGTTGGCATTTAAGCCATCAAGACTGTCTATTTGCCAAGGTTCTTAAAAGTTGTAACATCTGTGACTTGATTTCCATGGCTATTGGTCTGTACTGTCACTGTTCTATTAGGAAATGTTCCCCCAGAGGTTGTATTAACCCTATTCACTAATAGGGACATCATATTCTTTGGGGTATGGGTGAAGAAGAAATGATAAAAATATATGGAAAACATACTATTTCATTGAAACTGTTGAATAATATTTTTATTTCAGTATTTAAAAAATAAATGTCCCAAAGAAATAGAGAATTTATATTCATTCATTAATTTATTCAACAAGTATGTATGAGTACCAACTATGTGGCAGGCACTGTTCCAATCACTGAAATACTGAAGTAAATAAAACAAAGTTCTCATTTCCAGAAGCTGACATCCTAGTGGGGAAAGGGATGACAAGCTAACTAAAATACATAAAAATATATGTAATATATCAGGTGGTAATTGGGTGCTGGGAAGAAAAGTAGAAGAAGAAAGAGAGGAAGGTGGAGGGAGTGGATGCTATTTTGGCTCAGGTGGTCGGGAAAGTTCTGTCTGATGAAGTGACATTGGGTAGACAATCTGAGTGGAATAGAGGGATAGCTGTCTAAGGGAGGACCTTCCAAGCCAGTGGAGCAACAGCCCATGTGAAAGCCTGAGGTGGACACATACTTGCCACATCCAGGGAATACGGGAAGGGGGCCAGTGTTACTGGAATGGGGTGCGTGAAAGGGAGAGAGGAGGAGATGGGGTTGAATACAGAGTGGAAAGGGGCTTCTGAGGCCACATTATGAGCCACATGATTTGGATTTTACTCTGAATTTGTTGCAAATGTATTAAAAAGTTTTGAGTGTGTCAAGATCTTAAATAGGCTTTTTAAGCAGCACTCTTGCCATTGTGTGGATAATGGATTGGAATGGGTGTAGGTATGGAGTAGAAGCAGGAAAACCTGTTAGGGATACTGTTGCAATACACTTGCAGGAAAAATAAATAAATTTGGTTGGTACAGTGCTTGGCACATAGTGACATTCCACAAATATTTGTTGAATGAATAAATGAATGAGCAAGTGAAACTAAGCTTCAAAAAGTTATCTCAGGACTTCCGTGGTGGTGCAGTGGATAAGACTCCATGCTCCCACTGCAGGGGGTCTGGGTTCAATCCCTGGTCCGGGAACTAGCTCCCACATGCATGCTTCAACTAAGACTTCACATGTCACAACTGGGGAGCCCTCATGCTACAACTAAGGAGCCCACCTGCCGCAGCTAAGACCCAGATCAACCAAAAAAAAAAAAAAAAAGTTATTCATCTCCTAAAGATGGATTCAATTCATTTTATCTATGTGTATTTCTTATAGGTATGTACTCTTCGATATAATAGCTAACTTTTATATTTTCAATTTAACCTATACAATTTGCTGCTGAACCTACTATTCTGGTAGGTCTTATTGTTAAAGGATTATCCATTCTTGCTTCTCCCTTTTGAGTCTGGGAAGATATTGGGTTGGCCAGAAAGTTTGTTCGGGTTTTTCCATCAGATGTTACAGAAAAACCCGAACGAACTTTTTGGCCAACCCAATACAATCCATACCCTATGCCTTGTGTTATAATCGTGCACATGCATACACACACACGTGCACACACACACACATGCACACAGACTTCCTGCCACCTCACAATCACACCATTATAGTTTGAAGTTAGAATAAGAAAATCTTTAGCAAGGACCTAACTGAATGGTTTCTCATATTTGGACACAAGTTCAGTTTCTGGCATATCACAGCCATGCCTCTGTGTTGCTATGGCTAAGTATAATTCTCTACATCTAAGAAAGTGATATGATAGAAAAACAATATTTTTTAAACGAACATTTGTCTGGCCAAGGAACATAGGATTCGAGGAGGAAGATCCTAGAGACAAGAATCACCAAGGTAGCTTGTTTAAAATCCTAGGTCCCTAGATTCCACGGGTGATTTATGGTTTTTTTTTTTTTTTTTGATTTATGGTTTTGACTCCTTACCAGCAACTCCAAAGATCCATGTACGTATTTCTAATTTTGATGAGGCAAAACTTTAAAACTCCCACCTTGGAGGCTGGTATGCAAGAGGATGTCATCCAGCTTGTACATGAGCCTAGCCAACCCCTAGGATCTCATGTCCAATGTGACTTTGATATTCTCTACTGTCTGTGTTTATGTATCTTATGGGGACAATATTATGCTATAGTTGTATTTCAGAAGTCAATGGACTTATTCCTCATAAATGCTAAAAGCCAAAAGAAGATGGAATTTGGATATGCAACCTTTGACTGACAGTGAAACATCCAAATAGAGGTGACCCATGGTTGAAAATATTAGATGAAGAGGGCAGGGTAGAGTTGGGGAAGTTGAAGACCTACAGATAAATGAGGACTTTGAGGAAGGAAGAATATAGAGAGAAGAACAGAGGCCTTCACGGTCCCATTTCAGCCCTTTAGCTTACTACCCTGACTGACAAGTTTCTCTGGCCCTCAAACCTGCTGCTTCAATAGAAAACTTCTGTTGGTTCTTATAAGGTAAATTTAAATTTGCCTTGCCCCATGACAGTCTAAAAAATTATATGTCTCATTTATCTTCATAAAGACCAAACACTTTAACAGAGCAGCCATTTGTTGTACAACAAATTAAATTATTTTTGAACTCTCCTCCTGTTGTCACCAAACATCTTTAAAGTCACCTTAAAATTAACATTATCTTTTTGATAAACTTTCACAATATCCACTTTATTGCAGGGTTTAGAATACTTCTTAGATGTGTAGTTCTTGTTTCCATACAAAGAAATGTGTGTAAAGTTAAGTAGAATAAGATAGTAGTGAGAATTAACTGTTTGTTCTAGCTCTTAAAAAAAAAAAACAAAAAAAAAACCTGCTGCTTCACCTCTGAGTCTAGGCTTGTCTGCCCACTCCGGGCACTTCATCTTTGTGATTCCTCAGCCTGTCCTGGGCCAGGGATAGCTCAGTTAGGGAATTACCCTACTCTCTCGGTTCCCTCCCTAGAGGCTTCAACTCTGGGCATTCATCAAAGACTTTCTCCTCTATTTCACTGTCAAAGGCTCAAGATTCAAGTTTTCACCTCAGCAGAATTACAAATCATTACATGTTATTGAACTTTCGGGTAGCAAACCAATAGTTAAATGATATATTCTAGTATCTGGACATCAGCTGTCTGACCCATAGCCCCTAAGCTCAGTTTTAAGAAAAATCTAAAGGTAAGATAAAATTATCTGCACTTTTAAAAGATTCATCACAAATGGTCCCTGAAATAGCAAATATACTTAGGATAGCCCCCAAAGAATTCAATTTACAAAAAAAAAAAAATTGGAGGAGGAGAAGAATGTGCAGAACTTTTAGAAAACACTGCTGCCTGGTCTCACAGCCAGATGCTTGTAAGTAGTAAGGTGCCCAGGGCAGAGGTAAGACACTTAACAGGGAATCTCCTACTCCTGGCAGCAGCAGCAGAGGACCCTGGGAGCCAAGGCCCAGGGACCACAAACAAACAAAAGAGACCAGAGAGTCAGAAGTGGGACAGTGGGTGGCAGCACCAAGCCAGAGCAGGATGAAATGAGATTGTGAGGTAAAAGCAGTTGGGGAACAAGGAAGGTCTGTGAGCTGGGGCAGGGTGTCTGTTATGTGTTGGGCTATCTTGAAGGGCTAACAAAGGCAACAGTGGTTATTGTGTTCGCCTACGACACTGCCACTCTTATTTTCTTTGAGAGGCAAGTAATTGAAACTGGCTTGGATATAAAAAACAAAGTTATTTTAAGCATTTTATCCTTACTGATGATTACTTTATATTTTTCTTTGTTTATTTCTGACACAGATCTTTTTCTTTTCTTTCTTTCAACTTTTTATTGGGCTGTAACATATGGAGAAAAGCACTCATTATCTGTATAGGGTTTGAGAAATTTTCACTAACTGAACACATCCTTGTAACTAGCACCCCAATCAAGAAACAAAACATGACCAGGACCTGAGCAGACCTCCAGTCTCTACCTGCCTAAAGATAACTGGTATGGATCTTCTACTATGTAAGAAAAAAAGAAACAAGAAAGAGTTTACCCCAGACTAAAGAGGGAACAAGAGCCACCTCACAAATTACCAGGAATTTAGTCCATCTACGTTGTAACCCAAAAACCAACTATAAAAAGTGGACAGGGGCTTCCCTGGTGGCGCAGTGGTTAAGAATCCACCTGCCAATGCAGGGGACACGGATTTGAGCCCTGGTCCGGGAAGATCCCACATGCCGCAGAGCAACTAAGCCTGAGCGCCACAACTACTGAGCCTGCGCTCTAGAGCCCGTGCTCCGCAACAAGAGAAGCCACTGCAATGAGAAGCCCACTCACTGCAATGAAGAGTAGCCCCCGCTCTCCTCAACTACAGAAAGCCCATGCACAGCAACAAAGACCCAGTGCCACCAAAAATAAATAAATAAAATAATTTTTTTAAAAAAAGAAAAGCATTGAAAAAAATACATCTTACTGTATGTAATATGGCAAAATAAAAAAAATTTTTTTTTAATTAAAGAGAGACTTTCTAGACATTCAAACCCGCTTGACTACATTTCCTTATTCAGCTGTCTCTGAAAAGTCAGTGATAGGGGGCTTCCCTGGTGGCGCAGTGGTTGAGAATCCGCCTGCCATTGCAGGGGACACGGTTCGAGCCCTGGTCCGAGAAGACCCCACGTGCCGTGGAGCAACTAAGCCCGTGTGCCACAACTACTGAGCCTGCACTCTAGAGCCCACGAGCCACAACTACTGAGCATACCTGCCACAACTACTGAAGCATGCGCACCTAGAGCCTGTGCTCTGCAACAAGAGAAGCCACTGCAATGAGAAGCCTGCGCACCGCAACGAAGAGTAGCCTCTGCTCACCGCAACTAGAGAAAGCCTGCGCGCAGCAACGAAGACCCAACGCAGCCAAAAAATAAATTTTAAAAAGTCAATGATTGGGTTGCTCCTGGAATTAACAACAGGGCAGAGCTTTGATCCCAGCTCCAGTGAGGGATTAGGAGGGAGAGTAGCTCCTCAGAGCTACGAAGTAACCTCCAGCCTGTCTACATACCAGAACACTGGAGACTCTTATTTAAAACACAGATGCCAGGCCTGACTCCAGGTCTCCCGAAAGTAGCTCCCTCAGGGCATAGGGGCACCAGAGGCGTGACCACAGATATGCCATTATTATCTGATCCTCTCCCTCAGAGTAGCTGAGGGCTGGAGGTGGGGTTCTGCAGGCCCTGCCAGGAATGTCCTGAGGACCTGGGCAGCATTCTAGGAGAAAGTGCCTCTCACCTGTTCCTCTTTGCATGATGATGAAGTTCCAGAAGTAACATCCTAAAGGAATGTTAGATAAAGGCCTTGAGGAGAGTCAAGTCAGGCCTCCCAGCGAGGCCAGGAATAATACAGAGCCCAAGGAGATGGGAACAGGAGGTTTGAGGCAGAACCTAGAGTAACTACAGAGCTGCAGTGCAAATAGCTAGAATCAACTTTTCGCCAGGAGCTTTTAAAGAGACAAGGATCACAGCTTCATCTACTAAGGATTCTTGCCCAAAAAACTGAAACTAAACCTGACCATACCTCATTTTTATGAGGCAACTACCGATTTACAGGAAATGCAGAGGATGGAAAAATATGGGGAATTGCAATTGGCAACGTCTGGAATGTGGGGAAGTCTATAAGTGACCGGGTATTTGCAACTACAAGGAAGTGGGGTGCGGAAGGTGGAGGGAGAGCCCATAGAGGTTTGAGACAAATCAACCATTCGTAGCATGTGGAATTATTTAGATCATAATTCAACCTACTGTAAAAATGATAAAAACTAAAAATTTTAAAAAGCAATTGGGAGACAACTGGAAGATGGAATACTGAATAGATATTTGAAGATAATCAAAAATTATAGTTTAAAATTGTATTGCAGTTATCTTTTAAATGACTCAGTCTTTAAGGGCTGTGGTTTTAGAACTTTAACATGCATCAGAGTCACCTGGAGAACTTGTTAAAATGCAGATTACTGTGTCTCATCCCCAAGATTTTCTAATTCTGTAGAACTTTGTTGGAGCCTGAAAATTTCCATTTTTAATAAGCTGGATGATGGGTACATGAGGGTTCTTTATTCCTATTCTGTCTACTCTTGTTATGTTTGAAATTTCTATTTTAAACGTTTTTTTTAAGATAAGGGAAGAGAAAAAAATAGAAAAAGCATTTGACAATATCCAATTCCTGATTTTTTAAAAAAATCTCTCAACAAACTAGAGAATACAAGGGAGCTTCCTCAACCTAATAAGAATCTATGAAGGGCTTCCCTGGTGGTGCAGTGGTTAAGAATCCGCCTGCCAATGCAGGGGACACAGATTCGAGCCCTGGTCTGGGAAGATCCCACATGCCACGGAGCAACTAAGCCCGTGTGCCACAACTGCTGAGCCTGCACTCTAGAGCCCGCGAGCCACAACTACTGAGCCCACATGCCACAACTACTGAAGCCCGTGCGCCTAGGACCCATGCTCTGCAACAAGAGCAGCCACCGCAATGAGAAGCCCGCGCACCACAACGAAGAGTAGGCCCCGCTTGCCACAACTAGAGAAAGCCCATGCGCAGCAACAAAGACCCAACGCAGCCAAAAATATTAATTAATTTTTTTAAAAAAAGAATCTATGGGGGCTTCCCTGGTGGCGCAGTGGTTGAGAGTCTGCCTGCCGATGCAGGGGACACGGGTTAGAGCCCTGGTCTGGGAAGATCCCACATGCCGCGGAGCGGCTGGGCCCATGAGCCATGGCCACTGAGCCTGCGCGTCCGGAGCCTGTGCCCCGCAACGGGAGAGGCCACAACAGTGAGAGGCCCGCGTACCGAAAAAAAAAAAAAAAAAAAAGAATCTATGGAAGTCCTCAGGTAACATCGTATCTGATAAAAGACTGAATACTTTCTCCCTAAGATCAGCAACGAGACAAGGATATCTGCTCTCATCATTTCTATTCAACATTGTACTGGCTAGCTAGTACAATGAGGCAAGAAAAAGAAAGAAAAAGCATCCAAATCGGAAAGAATAAGTAAAACCATCTTTATCTGCAGACAGCATGATAGCCTATGTAGAAAATCCTTTGAGGTCTACAAAACAGCTGCTAGAACTAAGAAGAAGGTTTTACAATACTGTGGCAAGGACAGACAGACAGGCTGGGTAGGAGCTGGATGGCTGTGGGGAAGGGTTTTCTATCTTTATTTTTCTAAAGCCCCTAGGAGCTTTTTTTCCTCCTGAGCTTGCATCCTATCACAACCTGGGGACCTTCCCTGACATATTGAGAGTGAAGACTTATTCCTTACTTAATCGTATTTCTCCAAGGAGAAATTCCTGAGAGCCATGGCTCTCAAACTTGTCTGCACACTGGAATCACTTGGGGAACTTCGAAAACTCCTGCTGCCCGGGTTCCACCTCCACGGATTGTGATTTAATTATACTGAGGTATGGCCTGGATGTAGGATCCCCAATTGTGATGTACATTGTACCTTGAGAACCACTGCCCTACAGGAATATTTCTGGCCTGGTAACCTCTGTGAACAGTGAGTTTAGGAGGTGAAACTGGGCAAGCATGGCTCAGGCTCTACTGGATTTTATGTGGGATCTGCCTGCCTTTAAAGTTTACTGATTCTGTTCTGCTACTCTGAGCCATAAATTGTACGGCAAGGGGCAGAGGGAACAGGAGGTGGGAGAAGACTATGGCTGTCCAGGAGTGACTGACTATGACAAGGTAAATCTAGCTAGTTCAGATATAAGGAAGTCCACTTAGTCGTCAGACTTAAAGCCATCTACTCCTAAAACCTTGCCTCCCCAACTTTTATTTGGAAAAAGTTCAAAGCATATATACTCACCACAAATATTCAGTACATTCACCAGTTGTTAACACTGTGTTCCATTTGTCACCTTTCTCTCTCTTTTTTTCCCTTTTTTCTTTTTTGGCTGAACCTATGTAGTTCAATAGGTATCTCTTAAGAACAAGGTCATTCTTCTACTTAATCATGATACAATTTTTACTCTCAGGAAGTTTAACATTGATACATTATTATCTATTATACATTCCATATTTATATTACCCTAGTTTACCTCAAAAGTTCCTTTATACCTGTTTTAAAGACCGTACACTGCATTTAATGGTCTTGTCTCTTTACTATCCATAATCTATAGAATAATCTCCCTCCTTTTCAGAAGACACTGACAAGTTTGAAAAGGCCAGACTGTGTCATAAAATACACCATAATGATGCTTCCTTATGATTAATTCATGTTAAATGTTTAGCATGAATACCAGGTTTGTGATGTCGTATGCTTCCAATTGCATCACATCAGTAAGAACACAATGTCAGTTTGTTCCAGTATCTCCGATGCTGGATTTAATCACTTTGGTTAACGTGGTGCCCACAAGATCTCTTCATTTTAAAGGTATCTTTTCCCTTTATACTTAATAAGTAACCTGTTGGGTGATACTGTGAGCCCATACGAATATCCTGTTCCCCAACAAACTTATACCCATGGTTTTAGCACCCATTGATACTCAGTTATTACTGATTGCAAATAGTGATTTTCTAATTCTATCATTCCTTCTACATTTAAAAAAAAAAAACTGTTTATTTATTTTGTAAGAATGTACCCCTAGTCCAAAGTTAACTATGTTTAAACAAATTTTTGGCCAAAAAATTTACAAAAACATTTTCAGTTCAACCTAATGAAAGTGATATCTAGAAAATATTTGACATCATTAAGTCGGCCTTAGACAGTTCCGATTCTAAAGACTTCCTAAGGCACGGTGTTCTGGGAGACAAATGTGCTTCTGTGGTGCTGCATGGCGTATGCAGCATCCGTAACTGGCTGCAAGTGAGCCCTGGCAGGCTCCTTCCTCCTGACGCTGGGGGACTGTGAGAGGAGTCAGACGTAGGTCTCCAGGGCTGCAGGGAACTCTGTGAGACACTGCACCAGCTGCTGGAACTTGGGCCTCTCCTCCGGATCTAAGGCCCAGCAACAAGCCATCACAGCAAATAGTTCATCAGGACAGTTGATTGGCTGGGCTATTCCGTAACCATCTTTCAGGTACGTGGCCATCTCAGACGGGTCGATGTCCACGGAGGGTGTTTGGCCCAGAGTCAGGAGCTCCCACAGCGTCACTCCAAAGGCCCACACATCACTAGCAGTGGAGAACTCATTATTAACCAGACTTTCAAGAGACATCCACCGAACTGGCCTGTTTTCGTTGTCCCCCAGACAATGATAGTCCATAGGGAACAAGTCTCTGGAGAAGGTATTGTCGGTGACCTTAACTTGAAGTGTGTCATCAATGACACAGTTCCTAGCAGCCAGGTCTTCGTGGATGACTTCCCTTCTGGCCAGGTAGCTCATTCCACAAGCAATCTGAATAGCCATGTGGACAGGTCTTGTTGAGAAATTGCCTGTGGATTATCGGCCTCTACTAATTTGCACTGCCGTAAAAACAGTTTAAGATTCCCCCAATTCATGTAAGGCAATATCACCATGGGCTTTTCTCCTTCTTCTATACAGACATGAGTAATAGGAAGAAGATTCCTGTGATGAAGACCTCGTAGCTTACAACTTTCAGTAAGCATCATTGTCACCTGAATTTCAGAAGCTTGATCTTTAACTGTTTTTACAAATGCTTGTTTTTCCTTATTTGGATCTTTTTCATCTACTAAAATCCCATGGAAAACACGCCCAAAAGTACCTTTTTGGAGGACATCTTTTAGAGTTATCCTCTCCCTGGATATTGCGATATCCTTCAGCTTAGCTTTGGCCTCCAAAAGAGTGACACTTCTCAGGTCATTCTTCTCTATCCGCAAGGTGGGATAACCTGAGGAGCTGGTGATAGGAGTTGCATTGTTGGGTGTGTCGGTTCTCAGATACTGAGTCGTCTGGTTAGATGGCTGAGACAGCCCTTGGGAACTACTGCTGGCACTGATGCTGTCATCCAGTTCAATCCTTTTCATACTAAGAAGGTGCAAAACAGCTAATATTATTGCTACAAGAAATATTACCGCACAGCAAACCCTTACGCTGATATAAAACACACGCGTAGAAGTGGTTGGAGCTGCACGTACAGGATCATAAATAGTTCTGCTAGTGTTTTTGTCCAAGGATGACGTTTTTACTTCTTCAAGTTTTTTGTAGCACATTTTCCTTCGTTTAAAATTTAAGACTGTAAAGTTTTTTGAAGAATTTACTGTCAAGTTGAGCTGCATTAGTATCATAACCTCAGAATCTACTTTGCCAGTACAGGAAAGCTCGACCCAAAGCACTGATAAAGTGCGTGGAGCTTCCCCCTGAGCAGAAATGTTGACCTGGGGCATGTCCATGGCCAGGATATTGTCTACTTGGAATCCCAGCTTATATTCAACCTTGGACTTTGCATGCCAAGTGAAGCGCCGGAAATTTGTCTCGCTGGGTACTAACAGGTTAAAGGATAGGGCGTAGTGACAAATAAGATCATTTCTCACATAATAAAGTTCTGCAACAAGATCGATGAGCCGGCGCACCTCGTCCTCTCTCACGTAGAGGCTCACGCCAGGCCCCGCTTACGCGGGAGGCACCGCCGGCGGCCTCGGGGCAGGGTCGGCGGCAGGGCCCTCAGGCCGTGGGTCCACGGGAGGCGGCCCCGGCCCAGCGGCCCCGGCCGCGCCGTCATGCGCATGGCCGCCGCCGCCGCCGCCGAGGAGAAGCGTGGGCAGCCCGCCGCGCCGCCGCCGCCCACCCACGGCTCCGAGCCCCTCACAGCCCCGAGCCGGGGGCGGCCGCCCAGCTCATCGCGCCGCCGGCCCGTGGCCCCCTGCCGCCGCTTCAGACCGCGAGAGCGCGCCGCCGCCGCCACTTCCTCCTCGGCCGCATCTTCCGCTGCGGGAGGCGGGCCTCCTTCCACATTTTTAACTGGAGTTCTTTTATAAAAAAGAGCTTTCCTCCCTTCCCCTCACTGCCTGCTTTTTTGAGTATGACTATGGACTCAGGGATTCCTTGTTTATTTATCAAATTATGATCCATTTCTGTCATTTGTCTTTTTGAAACCAGCTCTTGTGTTGTTTCCATATATCCCCGTTAGTTTTTAAATCGTGTCTTTATTTCTGCTACAAGATATTTTAAGCTCATATAATATATTTCCTTCTCCAGACCTGGAAGCAGCCATTTCTCCAAGAAGTTCCCATTCCTTTTGACTGGAAATGGTATTTATTATGCCATTTCTCTTTGATACATAGTTTTGTTTTGTTTTGTTTTTATCTTTATCTGCCTGACTCCTACATCTATCTCCAAGTTTGTTCCAAACTCGGGCAGGTGAAAAATAAGGTGTTATGTATGAAACCCTTTACCCTTCAATACCTGACCCAGTGTAATATAGAATAGGCTCACAACTTATCTTTACAGTTCTATATTGATTCAACAAATATTTTTTGAATGCTTACACTGTGCTAAGCACCCGGGATAAAATTTGAAGCAAGACACACACAGTCATGGCCTTCCTGTGCTTACAGTCTAGTGGAGAAGGCAAATATGAATCAAATGATCATATAAATATTTAACTACAAACACTGTAAATCTCTAAAAATAGGCACACTGAGTTCTAGGCATACATCAAGGAGTCTGGCATATTCTGGGTTGGGAAGGGTTTCCTTAAAATAGGAACTTAGAGGGACTTCCCTGGCGGCCCGGTGGTTAAGACTCTGCACTTGCACTGCAGAGGACACAGGTTCGATCCCTGGTCGGGGAACTAAGATCCCGCATGCTGCGTGGCATGGCCGATAAATAAATAAATAAATAGGAACTGAGATCTAGGATCTGAAAAGTGGATAGGAGTTACTCAGTTCAAGGGAAAAAGGCGTGTGTGTGTGTGTGTGTGTGCGCGTGTGTTGGGGGTAGTGGTGCTGGTGGCAGAGGGTATGGGAGTAGTGAGTCTAGCAGGTTCTGAGGTAAAAAGAGGAAATTGGAATATCTGAGAAACAAGAAAAATGCTGAGGTCTTTATTGTCATAAGCTAGGCTAAGGGACTATGGGGTAGCTGGCAGGCTGGGCAGATGCTCACTCCATAGGACCCTGAGGGCACAGAAGTGAGATTGGAGTTGATAATGCTGAGAGTTTAGGAACACATAGGTACACAAAGCCAATAAACAAACATGCTCCAAGAGCCTTCAAAGGCAGGGTGGAGGTCTCTGGAGGAAGCGAAAGAGATGGATAAGAGCTGGAATTTTGTGTGGATCTTTTGCAGGGAGGAGGAAGGGATAGGTGAGAGGTTACGGGAGGGAACAGTCTGAGCACAGGGCTGACCTTCACCCTTCCCTTACTCCGAAGGATCTGCCCTTTTGCTCTCCTAAGATGTGGCACCACTGAAAACCTGGTCTGTCTCAGCCCTGGAGAGGTGGAAAATTTTAGCAGGGATAGCTGGGAGGAAGGGAGTCCAGAGAATAATCTGAATGATTCCTTAAAGCTACATACAATCTGTGAGGCATGTGGGAGTGCTCTAAAAAAAATTTTTTTTAAGTTTTCCAACTCCTTTTACAATGCTAGCAGAACTGACACCAAATCTGATTGACATAGTAAATGCAAAGAGAAAGGAGTAACATAAAAGTTACCATCTTAACCATTTTCAAGTGTACAGTTCAAGTAGTGTTAAGTACATTCACATTGTGGAACCAATCTCCAGAACTATTTTCTTTTTTTTTTTTGCGGTAAGCGGGCCTCTCACCGTTGCGGCCTCTCCCGTTGCAGAGCACAGGCTCCGGACACGCAAGCTCAGTGGCCATGGCTCACGGGCCCAGCCGCTCCGCGGCACACGGGATCCTCGCGGACCGGGGCACGAACCCGCGTCCCCTGCATCGGCAAGCGGACTCTCAACCACTGCGCCACCAGGGAAGCCCTCCAGAACTATTTTCATCTTGTGAAACTGAAACTCTGTACCCATTTATCCATTGATGGACACTTGAGTGGCTCCCACCTTTTGGCTAATGTAAAGAATGCTATGAGCATGGGTGTACAAATACCTCTTTGAGTCCCTGCTTTCAGTTCTTTTGTATATATACCCAAAGGTGGAATTGCTGGATTACATGGTAATTCTATTTTTAATTTTTTGAGGAACTATTATACCAAACTTTTCTCCATCGAAACTGCAAAAGGATTTCAAGTTCTCCAATTTACCAATCTTTATTGGTTCCTGTTTGGGTTCTTTTTTACATACTGGCCATCCTAATGAGTGTGCATTTATTTTTAAAGTATACATGTTTATTGTGGAAATTAGAGATACAGAAAAATATAAATGAAAGAAAAAAGTAAAAACAAAACTGTTTTTAAATGTTCCATTTTAAAACGAGAAAGCATAGGGTTGCTATGTAAACATAAAAAGAGCCTTTGTTTAAAGAAATGCAGAGAATAATTAATAGAAGAGTGAGCAAAGGACAGGCACGGGAAGGTTGCCAGGGATGAAACAGAAGTAGCCAATATTATGTAAAAGGGTTGGTATCTGGTACTGGGGAGACAAGGGTAGGAGCCTGCCTAGTTCACTGGCTACTTCCACCTGGTGAGGACACTGTTGAAGTGGCCTCCTGCAGCTACTACAGCTGGAGGGGTGTCAAAAACACTCTGCTCTGCCCTGCACAGACTATAACCCCAACCGGTTTATCCACTGAATACAAAAAAACAGAGGCTAGACAGCCAGAGGAAACATTTCCTTCCCTAACACCAAAACAAATGATATATTTGGAATGCTCCGCAGAAAATACAGAAGAGAATCGAGCCCTTAAAAAGCTCTAAAAACACAAATGAGGTGGTCAAACTACACATTTTGTTTTAGAGATAAGAATGCTGGGAAAGAATTTTGGAAAAGCAAGAATATTAAAGCACTTTGTCCAGACTGCAATGCCAGACAATAGTTTACCCTGCACTCATTCAGTTATCATGCCGATAGCGAAGCAGCTCACCTGGGGAACTCTGGAGGCGCAGCAGCTCCCACTGGAATCTGAAGCTATGTGGTGGTTTTAAAACAGGCCCCAAAATGCTTGGAAACACCTCCTGTCAAGAGGCGGCCGCTCTGTCTCCCGAATGAATCCAGTGGGCTTATGACTGTTTCAGCTGATAGAGTATGATAGAAATGATGCCATGTGATTTCTGGAGTTGGGTCCTGAAAGGCTATGCAGATTCCCCCCAGTTTTCTTGGACCACTCACTCTACAGAAGTTTCTTTACTGGGTCCTCACTCTAGAAACTCAGCCGCCATGCTGTGAAAAGCCAAGCTTGGGAGAGGCCAAGTGTTGGCACCAGCTGATAGCCCAGCTGAGCCCAGCCTTGGAGTCATCTCAGCCCAGGTGCCTCACATATGAATAAAGAAGCCTCCAGATGACTGCAGCCCTCAGCCTTTCAAGGCATTCCCAGCCTTTTGAATCTTCAGAACAAGAGGCTTCAGTCATGGAAGAGAGATGACTATGTCCTGTCTAAATTCCTGATCCACAGAACCTGTGGTAGTTTATCTTTCAATGTCTTTGGGATCATTTGTTGTGCAACAGTAGATAACCAAACCAAATAGTTAAATTACTAGCACTACAAAGAAAGAAATTTCAACTACTGGTTAAGACTATTAATTCACCTGTGTCTAGTAGAAGAGTTAGTGGTGTTACAGGTACTTAAAAATCAAAGAACTTGGACTATTCAGCTAGCAGTCACTTTCTAGGAATGCTGTCCTCATTCCACAGATAGATTATTCTTGTGGGTGAAAATCCTGGTAGGACTGCGGAGATGGATCACTCTTGATCTTATGGCTGAGTCTCGCATCAGTGGAAATTCCCTATGTCTGTAGGGATTTTGCAATAATGTTTGATGACAAAGAGGATGTCCTGTAAGATTCCGCATGTGGGAAAAAGATGTTGTCCTAGGGGCTGTGAGCTTCCTAGACCTCAGTCTAGACGAGACTATGATGAGCTAGCCCCTCATTGAGGACGTACTTTCTTAAATGCAGTGGTGGACAGAGCTGGCTGGGGTCGAGGTAGAGAGCCTTTCTGCTCAGTCCCTTGGAGTCCTCTTGGGGTTTAACAGAAGAATGGAATGGCTGGTTATAGTGCTCATAAACCCTGGGAATCTATAGTACATGCATAGGATGACAGATGGTCTATGAACAAACAAACTGTAGAATTACTTTGGATGTGATTATTTCTGGCTAGGGCGGGGGTGTGGGCAGTGGCAGAGGAGAGAGTGGTGATCCTGGTATACCCATTATTAAAACAGTTTCCAGTTTTGTCTGCATCTATTATTGAACACACAGTGAATCAAACAAATATAACAAGTCAGGAGCTTCAATAAAAATTGATGGACCTTTGGAAGGATCTTAAGACGAGCTCATGACCATTACAGGATCATAGGTTAGACACTGAATCCACAGTATTTGCTAACAAATAAAATAATAATAATAATATATATACAAATATTAAGGAATTGTTATCAAAAGAATTTTCTAATAGTAAAAGCAGTATTTGGATACAAATTTAACTCTTTATTATGTAAAATTTTAAACATATGAATGAGTGGAGAGAATAGTATAGCAAACCCATAATTTCAATAATTAGCAACTTATGGCCAATTCTGCTTCATCTATAGTCCCACCCACTCTTTCCCAGCCCAGCTTATACCTGCTTCATTACCATTTCACTGGAAAATTGTAGTACTGTTTCTTAAGCTGGGGCCCCAAATGACTCACATGACATGGACTTACCCCAGACCTGTTCCTTAGAGCCAAACCTGAGTTCAGCCAAAATCAACCCAACCAACCCACAGACCCATGAGTGGAAAAATAAATATTTGTTATTGCAAACCACTGAGATTTTGATTGTTTTGTTAAATAGTATTATTTGTCGATAATTACCTGAAATTTATAACAAAATGTTAACAGTGGTCTTCTTTGGGTGGAGGGGATATAAGTAGATTTTTCATTTTCCAATTGTACTTTTTGTATTTTCCACATTTTCTACTTTTAGCTTACACTATCTTTTAAATTAGACTTGGAAAAATAATATATTTGAAAAGAAGAATTAGAAGGAAAAAAAAACAATGAAAATAATGAAGTCGTTTCTCCTTCCCAATTCTGTACTTAAACTAGAATAAACTTGTTTACTTTCCACAGTACATGCAAGGTACAATCAACTAAGCATTGAAAGTTTCACATTGTAAACGCTGTAAAAAAAAAAAAATGTGATGTCTTAACAACCAAATCATTATGGGCTTGTCTTGGTGCCCTTCTTCTTGAAGCCTTCCCTAATTAGACAGATGCACTGGCCCGTCTTTCCTCCACTGCCTCTAAACACATAAACTACACATTTCTGCCTTGTTCTAACAACATTTTCCATTTGTAAAACAAGGAAAGGAGAAACTGGAGGATCAATATGTTATTCAATTACCAAATAATTAGGGGTAAAGATTTGAAATGTAGCTCTTACAGTATTGAAGAATCCCACCATCTGGCTATTTATAAGCCATGGTAATACTCTGCCCCATTTTCTTACCTCATGTATCAGAGTAGAAAGTTATTTATCAATACAGCCCATGTCTTTTTCCATATTATCCCACATTATCTTTGATTATTAAAAATTGTGTCACACATATGTTTGCCAGCTGCTTATGTACAGCCATAAAAACATATCCCCTACAAGGACACGTTTGAAAAAATTAGTGACAACATGAATGAGCCTGGAAGACATCACACTAAGTGAAATAAGCCAGACTTAGACAAATACTGCATGATTCGCCGATATGAGGTGCCTAACGCAGTCAAACTCATAGAAGCAGAGAGTAGAACGGTGGTTGCCTGGGGCTGGGTGGGAGGGGAAAATGGGGAGATATTGGTCAAAGGGCACAAAGTTTCAGTTATGCAAGATGAATAAGTTCTGGATATCTAATGTACTGTGTGGTAACTGTAGTTAACAATACTGTATTATATACTTGATATTTGCTAAAAGAGTAGATCTTAAGTGTTCTTACCACAAAAAAAGCAAGAAAGCAAGAAGAAAGGAAAGAAGGAAGAAAGGAAGGAAGGAAGGAAATGGTAACTATGTGAAGTGATGAATTTGTTAATTAGATTGATTGTGGTGATCATTTCACAATGTATTTAAAACATCAAGTTGCATACCTTAAATATATACAATTCCTATTTGTCAATAATACCTCAGTAAAGCTGGAAAAAAGAAAAGAAAAATATGCATGCATACAACAATGAATTAGGCAAAGATAAACCTCATTGTAGTACAGGTCTCACACATTCCTTAAGTGTTAGAGCCTATTAAGAAATGACAAGAGTGCTTCCCTGGTGGCGCAGTGGTTGAGAGTCCGCCTGCCGATGCAGGGGACACGGGTTCGTGCCCCAGTCTGGGAAGATCCCACATGCCGCGGAGCGGCTGTGCCCGTGAGCCATGACCACTGAGCCTTCGCGTCCAGAGCCTGTGCTCTGCAACGGGAGAGGCCACAACAGTGAGAGGGCTGCGTACCGAAGGAAAAAAAAAAAAAAAAAAAGAAATGACAAGAAAGACTCCTGTACAAAAATGACAATGTGACTGTGAATCACAGATAAGATATTCTAAAAGTAATTGTGATATTCAGTTTGGGGATTCTTGTGTTTGACCCTAGGAGGAAAGACCAAGAAGAATCTGCATAATTAGTCCATAGTAGTCAACAGTAGTCCAGAAGAAAGAAATTGGAACAGTCATTGAAGTGCAGAAGGAGGCCACTAGATACGAAAACAAATCACACATCACACCACCAGCACCATCACCATCACCACCATCAGCATCACCACCAGCCAGCAGCAACAGGTGCTCCCTTCCCTCCTATAGCCAGGGACACAAAATTAGATACTACTCCTTTGAAGTAACTCTGATTCAACTAGGACAAAATATATTGCACTTTTATGCAAAAGGGCTCTCTAGTGAAAGAAATAATGGCAAACGAAATGTACTTTAAATGAGGAATTGCCTTACTAGGCTACTTTGCCTGTAGGTATGAAATTGATTTACATTGTTAAAAATCGCAGTCTTAAAGCTTCTCTCTTGGCAACTGTGATTACTCTTACAATGGGTAGGGCAATTTCAGAAAGCATTTATCTTGATTCACTTTGCAAAATGGTACAAAGAAAGCTGGAGAGTTATACAGTACACAGGTGAGGAAAATATATGGAAAAGTACCATAATGTAAGCAATCAGTTCACAAGACACCACAGGGCTATCTACTAATGAAAATCAGAAACTGCCTTGATCTGTGAATCAGTAGTCAGGCTGGAAGGCTGATTCAAAGACATCCAAGATGTGAGACCCTGAGCAGTTTATTCCAATGACATGCATCAACCTCTCTGTGAGGACTAGATGTAATTTTACCTCTATACGTCAGGTATGATTCTTAGCCCCAAAACTCATGACTCCAAGAAATAGAACTGCTTCTGTTTTTTATAAGTCGAACTTAATTTCTAACCCTAACCCTTATCCTTATTTGCTTGATCCTATTTAACAGATAAAAATTTACCCTCAGTTCTTTCCACGGTTTTCTGAAGGTATGGGAAGGTGGGGTGAGGGAGCATGACTTTTGTCATCTGACCTTAGACATGGCCCTCGCGATGCCCACTGACCTTCCCTCCCTCTCCCCATGGATTCAATATCCCCTTTCTACAGCCTCAAGGTCCAGAAATCTTTACTAGGCTCTTTCTGGACCTGTCTGACCAGATGCCCCCTGCAGCCATTTCTCCCCAGGGATACTATCAAAGGAAGGTGAAGGTCCCCTCTGCTCTCAGAAGCCAAAGGTATCTCTCAGCCTCTTCAGATCGATTTCCTCCCCGTCCCTAGAAAATTAAAATACCATTACTCCCTTGAGGATTACTAAATGTAACCTAGGATGTTTTTGAGAAGAATATGTGGTACATGTACAGTATATTATTTAACATCACAGTAGAGCTTTGGGCAGCATTACATAATCAAACACATCCATATTTCTGCAGTAAAATATGTGAATATTCACTCTGTGTGGATGAATAAAAAGATGGTCTCTCCTTGCCCAAGTCAGGTTTGGCCACCAAATACATGTGCTGCAAACTTAAAACTTTGGGTTTCATAATCACAGACAAAGATTGTGGATCTGTAACTGAATTTGAGCAGATATGAGTCTGATGTAACTCCGCTATAGTGCAATAGAAAGTCAAAAAAGGAAGGTGATGTTAAGGGCTCATAAGGTTTGTAAAGACATCACGGAGGAGAAAGCACTTGAACAAAGGCTGGATAACGTGTGGGATTTGCAAAGATCAGAAAATAAAAAGCATCCCATGTGAGGAATAGAAAGAACTTGATTATACTAAATATCATGTCATGAGGAAAGTGCAAACCAAAACAATACTGAGATAACACTATATACCTACTAGAATGTCTGAAATCCAAAAATCTGAAAATATCAAATTCTGATGAGAATGTGGAGCAACAGGAACTCTCATTCATTGCTGGTGGGAATGTAAAATGGTACAGCCACTTTGGAAGACATTTTGGCAGTTTTTTTTACAAAGCTACACATGGTCTTACCATACAATTGTGCTCCTAGGCATTTATCCATTCGATTTGAAAGCCTATGTGCTCACAAAAAACCACATGTGAATGTTTATAGCAGCTTTAGTCATAATCCTCCCACACTGGAAGCAACCAAGATGTCCTTCAATAGGTGAATGCATAAAGAACTGTGGTACATCCGGACAATGGATTATTACTGAGCAACAGAAAGGAATGAGCTATCAAACTACACAAAGACATGGGGGTATCTTAAATGAATATTTCTAAGTGAAGCTATCTAATCCAAAAAGGCTACATACTGCATGATTCCATTCATATGACATTATGGAAAAGGCAAAACTATAGAGATGGTAAATAGATTAGTGGATGTCAGGGGTTCAGGGTGGGGAAGGGTTGAACCGGCGAAACACAGAGGATTTTTTAGGACAGTGAAACTATCCTGTGTGATACTGTGATGGTGGATACATGGCACCACATATTTATCAAAACTCAAAGAGCTTTAAAGCACAAAGAGTCAACCTTAAAGGAGGCAAAAAACTTTTTTTAATTGTTTAGAAGGTTCCCAGGATAGAAGGTAGAACGTGACAAAATAATCTATTACAAATATATGAAACAACCTCATTGAAGAGGATGAGGGGGGAAGGTGCTGACTTAAGTCATTGTGGAAATGAGTGGAGTCTGTAAATGAAAGGCAAAAGAAACTTTAGTTGATCAAGTGGGGTATGGGTTAACAGTTCTGAAACCACTATCCATGTATGCTAGGATTGAACTATGAAGTAAACACATGGCAGATGTTGGGGCAAGGTTTCTCAGAAGCAGTTACAGATAAGCAAGGAGCAAAGGCTAGAGTGATCCATTTAGTAATGGATTAGAATTGAAGATATTAATATGAACTTATGCTTATCTTAATATAGATACAGATGGTTACCTATAGAAACATTTATAGATATATGCATATGCACTGGTTAGTATACACACATATACTTCCTTGCTCTGTCAGCTGATAGGGTCTAGAAGCAATGACATCCCAGTAGAAGTGAGTAAACCTGGTGCCAGCTCTTGGTTTCTAATACCATTCTCCAGTCAAAGGAACCAGGGCCCCTTGGAGAATTGGCTGATTCCAGGACTGGGGCAGGAAATATGCAAGATAAGTCTGGAGCATCTTGTAGTGCCAGAAAGTAAGGAAGTAGAGCTATGTCAGTGTGATACAGGAGCCACCTGGAAGAGCTCCCAGTGGTGAAAGCTGGAAGAATTTGAGCAACAAAATAAATGAGGTAGTATTAGAATTATAACCAAGAGTATAAAGTAGATATTCATGAGTCCATACTACTGTAAATAAATGAGAGAATGAATAAGTGGGACAGAATAGGTAACTGACTCAAGCAGAAGAATTCCAAATAATTTATGTATGTATGACTGTACATAGTCACTCCCTTCCAAAGAATAAAGTATAAAAGGAGAAAAAAAGAGTAACATTACCTCAACCAGGTGATCAGGGTTAACATCAACAGTGAAAAGTCATGGTGATAGTATGTATCCTTGATATGATATAAGAATGATACTTTACCTCTATTGTCTTCCTCCTAAAACCTAACAACACATGTAATCGTGAGAAAAACATAAGACAAATTCCAAAAGAGGCACATTCTACAAAATACCTGACCAGTACTCCTCAAAACTGTCAATGTCATCAAAAACAAGGAAAGCCTGAGAAACTATGACAGCTAAGAGGAGTCTAAGGAGACATGACAACTGAATGCAGTGGTATCTTGGATGGGATCCTGGAACAGAAAAGAGCATTAGGTTAAAAACTAAAGAAATCTGTCTAAATAAAGTATGGACTTTAGTTAATAGTAATGTATCAGTATTGGCTCATTAATTGTAACAAATGTACCGTACTTATATACGATTTTTTTTGATGTGGACCATTTTTAAAATCTTTATTGAATTTGTTACAATATTGCTTCATTTTATGTTTTGGTTTTTTGGCCGCCAGGTATGTGGGATCTTAGCTCCCTGACCAGGGATCACACCCGCACCCCCTGCACTGGAAGGCAAAGTCTTAACCACTGGACCGCCAGGGAAGTCCCTATAGGATGTTAATAATAGGGAAAACTGGGTAAGCATTTATGGGATTCTCTGTACTATGTAATTTTTCTGTAAATCTAAAACTATTGTGAAGTTTATTTTAAAAAAGAACCTAAGTCCTGCACATCCCAGATTTTGAGGCTTTTATCACTTTGCTTTTCTCATTACTGTCATCTATTTTCTTCTTGGCCATATACCCCTCCCTATTAAGAGCACTTTGTCACCTGGCTAATCTTTATTCCAAGATTCTTCATCATCTTTTTTTTTTAATTTATTTATTTTTCTTTTATTTTTTTGGCTGCATCAGGTCTTAGTCATGGCACACAGGGTCTTCCTTGAGGCGCACGGGATCTTTCATTGTGGCACATGGCCTTCTCTCTAGTTGTGGTGTGCGGGGTCCAGAGCGTGTGAGCTCTGTAGTTTGCAGCACTCGGGCTCTCTCGTTGAGGCGCACAAGCTCAGTAGTTGTGGCGCGGGCTTAATTGCCCCATGGCATGTGGGACCTTAGTTCCCTGATGGGGGATCAAACCTGCGTCCCCTGCATTGGAAGGCAGATTCTTCACCACTGGTCTACCAGGGAAGTCTCCCAAGATTCTTCATCATCGTGAGGCTCTTCAACATTCACATGGACAACCCATCCAGCCCATGCCTAACACTTCCTCATCTGTTCAATTCCAATAACCAGTATACAGTTTCTATGTCAGTCTCTCACTTCCAGAGCCATCCAGTGTTACCTCCACACTTTGAATTTCTGACCACAGCCTACATCCCTCGCCCATTCACCTTCTTCTTCCATAGTTATAGAATCTCTGGTTTTAGCTTGACGTAGAGTCACCTAAAATAAAAACTACACTTCCCAGATTACTTTCTGCTACATGTGACCCATATGACTAAATTCTGGCCAATGAGTTACCACTTTTGTTATTTGTCCTTAAATGGAGAGATCAAGTTCTTCTCTTATCCTCTTCCTCTCTCATGCTGGCTGAAATGTGTATATAACGGCTGGAGTTCCAACACCCATTTTGGATCATGAGATAACTATGGAGTGGAAGCCACATATAGCAGAGTCATCAGATAGAATGTTCTTGGGTCTTTGATACTATGATACTATAGTGTAACCAATTCAGCTCTGGAACTTTACATGAGAAAGAATTTCTATCTTGTTTAAGTAACTGTTATTTTGGGTTTTCATCGTTCCTAGCTGAACTTACAAATCAGTTCACTCCCTTATTCCATCAACCCCTCCTTGCCCTACAGCACAATAGTTAAGAGTAAGAGCTCTGAAATCTAACAGATTTGGTTTCACACCAGCTCTACCACTTCATAACTGCATGATCTTGGGCAAGTTACTTAAATGCTATCAGCATCAATTTCCTTACCTGTATCTTCCTTATTGTACCTATCTTATAGGGATATTGTGAGGATTTTACCGCATGAGACACATAAGGAGCTTCGTAAGCACCACTGTCCTTTGAGAATCTTGATTTCAGCTCCCATAATGCATCACTTTGTCTGCTCTTACTGGCATTCTCAACATCCTCCCTTCCTTGTCCTGCTGCAACTTTCTTGCAAATCCCCACCTTGGTCAGTGCAAGTCTTCTCAGTGCCCACACGATTGTGGGCTAACACGGTTATGCACATTGAGACCACTACAGATGTATGGTCTCCAGACTCAGCAGGGCTCTACTGGAGGCTGGGAAATATTTGACATCTGTGGCTGTGGCTAGGCACATCCATTCCCCACTGTATTTATGCAACTTTTCACTCTTCTCCTCAAGCCATCCCTAGAGGAAATAAACATGTTTATGCATCTTCTTCTTTAAAGAAAAATTTCCCTCAATCCCTCATTTCTTTGCCTACTACCCTTTATCCTCTCCTCATCCTAGCTCCTTGAAAAAACAGTCATCACACTACCGCCTGAGGAAAAGGAGAAGATTTGATGGAGGGATATCCCTCAAACTCAACATGGCCAAAAACAACTCACCATGTGTTCCTTCTTCCTGAATCCCAGTCAGTCCTGGTCCTGGGCCTGCACTCTTGAAGCTGAAACACTGGGTTCACCTTACACATTTCCTTCAAGTTCATGCAGGCCATTTCTTTCCCTTTCTTGCCTGGAATTATCATTTGGGCACACTCTTGTCTTCATTTTCTGTCTAACAAACAGGCCCTCACCTTTCATGAGTCATATGATACTACCACTTCTTTCAAGCCTTTTCTGAAGTCCTGCCGTCAGCCAGGGAGAACTATCTCTCCTTTGTGTCCCTACATTATGCAGATTAAAAACCACCACTTTT
Organism: Monodon monoceros; assembly: GCF_005190385.1. Lineage (NCBI taxonomy): Eukaryota > Metazoa > Chordata > Mammalia > Artiodactyla > Monodontidae > Monodon > Monodon monoceros. The sequence goes on from NW_021703768.1 coordinate 48,063,907, forward strand.
GCAGCTGGAACACTTGACTTATTTACATGTTTGTCTCCCTCTATCCAACTGTAAACCTCTGTGGGGATTGCTGTATTCTTTGTGCTTATGTTTTTTATGCTCAGTGTCCAGCACAAAACCTGTTACATATTAGGTATTTAACAAACTGTTGGGACTTCCCTGCTGGCACAGTGGTTAAGAATCTGCCTGCCAATGCAGGGGACACAGGTTCAAGCCCTGGTTCGGGAAGATCCCACATGCCGCGGAGCAACTAAGCCCATGCGCCACAACTACTGAGCTTGTGCTCTAGAGCCCGTGAGCCACAACTACTGAGCCCGCATGCCACAACTACTGAAGCCCTCACGCCTAGAGCCCGTGCTCTGCAACAAGAAGCCCGCACACCACAACAAAGAGTAGCCCCCGCTCGCCACAGCTAGAGAAAGCCCGCACGCAGCAACGAAGACCAAACACAGTCAAAATTAAATTAAAAAATTTATTTAAAAAAAAAACCTGTTGTTGAATGAATGAATAAGTCAGTAAAAAGTGAGCAGAGGAAGAGAACCTGTAACAATAGCAAACACCTATTTGGTGTTTCGTGCATTCATTCAATACCAATTTTTTGAGCTCCTGTAATATGCCAGCCATTGTCTTAGGCACTTGCAGTGAATAAAACAGACAAAAATGTCTACCCACAAGGAGGTTATTTTCTAATGAGAAAGACAGTCAATAAATAATATAAATAATAACTAAGCACACTGTATAGCATGTTAGAAGGTAGTAAGAGCTGTATGGAAAAAAAGAGAGAGCAAGGCAAAGAGAGGTGCCAGTTGCAATAGTAAACAGGGCAGGCAGGGCCTGCCCCATTGAGAAAGCAAGATCTGAGCAAAGACTGGAGGGAAATGAGGGGTTTAGCCAAGGGCAAGAGCCCCCGAGGCAGAGGCAAAAGCTAAACCTTGAGGCCTAAGATGGGAATGTGCCTCATACAGTCCAGTGAACACAAAGAGGCCAGTGTGGCTGGGCCACAGGGAGCCAAGTGGGAGATGAGGACTGAGGGGCAATGGCAGGGGTGACAGACCATGGAAGGCCTTGTAGACCATTGTAGAGACTTCGGCTTTTTCTCTGGGTGAAATCACATGCCATTGGTGGGTTTTGAGTATAAGTGTGACATGATCAATTTATGTTAAGAGATGACCTTGGGTGCTCTGTAGACAATGCCTTGTAGAGAGGCAAGGGCAGAAGCAGTGAGTCAGAGAGGAAGCTATTTCAGAAATCCAGGCCGACATGATGAGGGCCCAGAAGTGGTCAAATTCTGGTGATACTTTAAGAGGAAGCCTTTGATGTTGAGTGAGAAAGAGGAGTTGAGGATGACTCAGGTTTTTGGCCTGAACCAGAAGGAAGGCACTGCCCTAAGTTTTCCCTGTATTAACTCATCTAATCTCCGCAACGAGCTGATGAGGGAAGTAGTGCCAGGGTTCCTACTTTCAGTGGGGACACTAAGATAGAGAGGTCGTCTGGGTCACACAGTTCATAAGTGACAGAGCCAGGTTCTGACCAGGTGGCTGGTTCCAGAGTCAGTGCTCTCAGCCACTGCACCAAGCTCCCCTCCATGAAAGCAGCCTAATCGGATACAAGGTTCTTATAGTCCGTCAAAAGGCAAAAAGACCAAGGATAATTCTCTCATCTGGGCAAAACTATTTGGGCCTAAAGTAGGATATTTGGCACAATAAAAAGAAAGAAAGGATTCATGGGCACGATAACACAAAGCAAGCAGAAGACACGCTGGCCAAGATTCGTGCGGCTTTTAAGATAGAAGGCAGCAGGTCTGCGCTCACGGCCTTCACATTCAGGTAGTCAGATGCTTACATCATGCCTACTGAAGTTGTAAGTACTAAGCACAGAATGTGCCCTTGGGCAGCCTGGGCACTTGAAGCCAATACTACTTTGTACCAAGCCTTCTCTCTTAGTAACCAGACTGTCCCCTAAATTAACTGAATCCTGTCGGCTTTAGAATATACACAAGGTACAGCAATATTTTCAAAATGCTGCAGCTTAAATATAGGAACAAATGCTCTTTTAGATGATAAGGGTGTTGCAGTTTGTAAAGATTGTTGGGCCATATGTGCAAGTACAGCCTGACCTGATACCAGGTGTCAGTGAAAGCCATGACCACACCCAGGTAGCCACATAAAAGTAAGAGCCCTCTGGTCTTCTCTCTGGGGCAGGCTGGTGTAACAGGACCTGTTGTGAGCCTGCTGCATTGTGATCGCATCTGCTGGAAACGTCTAGAAATACTTTTGTCCCCACCTCCTCCCCAATCAACACATATACTTATGTCTTGAAGTGGAGGTACCAAAACCCTTGGTCTCTCTTGGGTAAGGATCCACCTTCCACTCAAGTCTGGTAAATCTGTATTCTTTGTGCTTATGTTATTTCATATTTTCACCAGTTACTACAGAAGGCTTTTAAATACATTATCTCATTTAAATCATACAACAATCCAGCAAGGAGAACTTGTACTATTATTCTCATTTTACAGATGAAGAAACAAGCTGAGAGAGGTTAACTGGCTTGTTCAAGGTCGCTTGGCATCTAATATCCATGCCTCACAGTTTCAGATTAAACCTCCTTTCCACACTCCCACACTGCTTCTCTGAACTGTGCAGCACATCTCATCCTTGGTCAATCAGTCGCCAGGTTCAACTCTCGCATCAGAAGCTCTCTCACATCAGCCTCTTTCTTTCCAGTCACACATTCCAGCTCTCTTCCCTTCACCCTAATCAACTAATTTATCTCTGCCTTTAGTGTCTCATGCCTCCACCCCACCCTACCAGGTGACTCTTCTTAAGGTACCACTTTAGTCATACCTCTCCTCTCCCCCAAATCCTTGAATGCTCCTATTTGCCTGGGGCATCAAGGGCGGATGCTGCAGCAGCACATCTCCAGTGTCAGAGCCCTCCTCCCTACTGGCCTCATCTCTCTGTGACACCTACAGGTGCCTCACTCAATTTGGTCTGTTGGCCATTCCCTACACTTTCCTAATGCTTTCCTTCCCCTGGGCCTTGAGTTGTTATTTCTTTTCACTTAGAACACCTTGCCCACTAACCCACTCCCCATTTTGACAACTGTACATCTTAAATACATGACCCAAATTTAAATACCTTCATGGAGCCTACCTGCTTGCTAAGTGCCACGACCTTCAATCATATGGCACCAATCATACACTTCCCTGTAACATAATCTCTGCCAGCCTGCAAGCTCCAGGAGGTCCCAACTATGCGGGAGGCATCTTTGTATTTTGTATCACTCTAATGTCTAGCACAGGGCTCCGAACATAACAAGTGTACAACAAATGTGTAAAATGACCTGGTTAAATGAATATTCATATTAAAAACCATCCATCCATGCAAACACATGCAGTTAGATTCCAAAATGAAAGACACACACATGTGCATGTGATACCACAAATTTATTATAATACACACACCAAAAACCAAACCCAAACTTTGACAGTATCCACAGAGTTTTCCACAGTCGTTAAAAGTAGTTAACAGAGATAAGGGATAATTGAAGAAATGTAACATCATAATCTTATAATTTACATAACAATTTAGTCTGCTCAGTTAAGAATTCTACTCAGTTAAGACTGTAAAATGGCAATGTCCCACAGATATTTAAAATTTTACATTTGCATTTATTTGTAATATAGATATAGGTTCTAAAGGATTCATAGAGCTTTATGTCATAAGCCAGATTTTGCAGCTGGCCTTTTGGCCTTTTTATTTGTTAGGTAAGCAAACCCAAAGGCAAGGAAGTCCTGAAAAGTGGGATGAAACTCCAGCAGAAACTCTATGTGACCCACAGAGCTGTTTAATAAAACAATGCCCATCCAATCCTACATCCAGTGATACCCATTCTAATTTGCTGCTGTTCATACGGAGGTTACCTCTGCCAGCTGTGATTTCTTTTCATGTAACATTCTAGCTCTCCATTCCTATTCATATAATGTAGAATGTGATTCTGTCACATGTTGCTGTTAGTTCACAGGCACAGCAAACATTTTAAAGACTACACGGAGACAAGGAGGGGTTGTACAGAGCAGGGCAGAAAGTATGCAAGAGAAGAAACAAACTCTCCTGTTTTCTCTTCTTTTATTTTTGCTTCCTTTTGGTCTTTACCCTACTGGGGTCTATGGGAATTGTGTGTATGTGTAACAGCATCTACCGTACCTCCTCCTTTTAGCACTGGTTGGATTTGAAGAGAAAAACAGGAAAACACTTAAGGAACCCTGAGACTCTCACAGAGAAATAAATTAGAGCTGCTGTTTCTTTTAGCTTTGCTCTCCTGTTCTTTACTATTTATTAAAAAAAATGAAATCTCCCCTTTTATCAACCCTCAAATTCTCATATTGTAGCGAGTGAAGTCACTAAAGGCAAATAACCTTACTAATTTGCTGAGTGTGAAGAGAAAAGGCCATGGTACAGATTAATGGATTAGGAGGGAGACACCTAACTCCAGGAGTTTACAGTTGGTAAAACCTCAGGCTTTGTTGTACAATAAGTATCACTGTGTGTTACACAATTACTGGGGTACTAATTGCTTACAGTCATACAAGCATAAGCAATCCTTCAAAATCAAGTAAAATAGAACAAGAAAAAAAAACACTGTGGAAAAATTCAGAAATGTCCAAATATTGCTGTTTCTTGGGCAAAACTCTACTGATCAGTAATTGGGTTCTCCAACAAGAAAATATGACTGTTAGAAAGTAGCAATTTTAAAGAAATGAGAGCTATGCAAAATGAATTTCAGTCCCTCATTATATAGTTTATAAGTTTGAAAAAAAGAATTCCAGGCTGTTAATTAATTCATAATTCTGGAAAATATTTTTCCAAGCAGTGAATCTATAACAATAACTATTATACAGTCTCTCTCTTGCTCTCTCTCATTATGAGAGAGACCCTTATCACCAAATCTTCCCTGGATAATCTCTGTGCCACCATTTGCTTCCAGTTGCTTCACAAGCCACCCTTAACCCATCCCTGGGTGGTCTAAAATCATTTAGTGTGTGCCAGTGACATGAACATTTACACATCTAACCAATATATATTTAACCAAGATAATCCTTTAAACCATGATATGAGAAAGTGACATTACAACACCACAGACAACGATTTTTTCCATTGATAAATTCACCTCTTTCCCGAAATATACAAAGTTCATTGCAAAACGGTGATAGCAAAGTGTTCGTTAAGCCATCAGAACAAATCACCTTGTTTTCAAAATAATAACTTAACCTTAGTTTCAAGTGCATCAATGTATTACCCTAAAGGATTGTCACTTTTATACAGTTTACACAACAAAAGCGTTGTGAGGAAGTCTTACAAGCAAAACTGGTGCCGGCTACTCGAAAGATCCATTAAAAATTACCATTAGCGATTTTAAATGATAACTGATCAAAAATACACTTAACATTCACCCTATTAGCTCTTTAGAATGCGAATTTAAGTTTAGAGTAAATACAGTGTCTTCTGAATATAGTCAACAAGCAACAAAGCCAGAGCCCACAGTTAAAGGTTTCCAGACCCGGCAGAAGGAATCTACTGTACGGCATGGATCTCTGTCCGTGCTCAAAATATCTAACGATATTTTTCATCTATACTGGACTTCTTTGAAGAGTACTCTACTGTTTCACATCCTTCTTTCAACCTAACAAAATGTGTTAAATAAAACCTTTAGATTAGGTTTAAAAGCAGCTGAAAAACTGGCTGCTTTAGGCTCTAATTATCAGAAGACTGGTATCTGGGAGCTTTGGGCTCTCAAATATCAGAAACCCCAATAACTTATCATAAAAATACAAGCTCTTGGTTTTGAAAAATATACAAAATGCACTGCACATGGAAATATCTCTTGATTGTCAAGGAAGACACGATATCAGTCTTATTCATAGATTTATGCTGTGCTTGAATTTCAGTGATCTTTGTTTTTGCAGATTCCATTTTTCACTGTTTTGGGCAGCCTCTGACCTTTGGTGTAAGCACGGTACCAAAAATGGAGAAAGAGCAGCAGAAAGATGCACCCGTAACTCATAATGATGTACAGAAAGACTGGAAACTGGTACTTGCAATCCTCCATGAAAAAGAACTGGCCTATGTGTATAGTGACAATAACGAACTGGACCTAACAGACGGAAGAATGAAAAGTATTGTTTAGCTACGAAGAGTCACAATGGAGCAATTATTTAATGCATTCTTTGTCTGCTTATGTTTAAACACTCTCCAACCACATCCAGGCTACTGTTGGACAGGGAATTTTATCTTTCAATCTAGCCTCTATGGGAATGACAGTGGGTGGAACAATGTCAAAATGCAGATGGGAATTTGCAACTACTATTCAGTCCTGCCAAAGTGCACAGCTCCAGGGGGAGCTATGTAAATGTCCCCGGAGCAGGGCAGTGCAGCAGCCCTTTCACACTCAGAGAACCATCAGTCTCTGGCTTGAGTCCTTGACCTATGAAATGCATACAGGACCACTACCTTATGGCCTAATTTTCTAGGGCAGTTTGATTTCAAACATTCTGTCCTGTTGGTAGACTGGATATTTCCGTTGGTGGGGAGGGGAACAAAAACATTCTAATTAGAGCCCCGCTTATTTTGTAGGAGCCAAAGCATCGCTAAGTCCTCATATCTGCCACCGGTCCTCCACCGTCATAGATAAAAAATACATCCTATCTGCCAACTGCAGCAGAGAATCTGCAAGGAGTGAGAGAGCATTGGTGACCCTCCTAGCGATGCCCAAGGGCTCTGTGTTCTAGAACGTTCTACACAGTCTTAAAAGGGACATGTTTTGGGCTAACATCCAGATTTTTTGGATATATTTTTTCTCATGATTAAAAGGCAACATGCGTTCTGTGGAAATTTTGGAAAATAAAAATCTATACATAAAAATAAATAATCATTACCCACAATCTATCCTGTTAAAACCAGAGTTAAGATTTTCACATTGTTCCTGTTATAATCATCAGCTTTCCTTGCATTCTCTTTTTTTTTTTTTTCGGTACGCGGACCTCTCACTGCTGTGGCCTCTCCCGTTGCGGAGCACAGGCTCCGGACGCGCAGGCTCAGCGGCCATGGCTCACGGGCCCAGCCGCTCCGCGGCATGTGGGATCTTCCCGGACCGGGGCAGGAACCCGTGTCCCCTGCATCGGCAGGCGGACTCTCAACCACTGCGCCACCAGGGAAGCCCTCCTTGCATTATCTTAAGGAACTTTTAGAACATTCTTGTGCAGTAGATACAATTATTCCTCTCATTTTGCAGACGAGAAAATGAAACCTTAGAAAGCGTAAGCAGCATCCTCAACATTCTATGCAGGTGTGTTTGTCAATATTATCAACATATTTGAAAAAATAATGAACAACATGTATTCTTTTTGCTATATAAGTATTTTTCCACATTATTAAAAAGTTTCTACAACATTTAAGAGTATGTTAAGTGAAAAAAAAGCCTGATACAAAATTCTATATGCAGTATAGATGTTCTAATTTCTCTGCAATGAGGACATATTACTTTACAATCATAAAAATTGCTTAAAAAGAAAGGACTTGTGAATAATTTTCATGACTTTGTAATATTCCCAAGCAGGAATTAAAATAATTTACTTCATTTCCTTATGGTTGGTAATTTAGGGTGTTGTCACTTTTGTCAATATGTATATTACACCACCATTCTACACCTTTAATTCCCACAGTACTTTTACTAGTTGGAGGAAAAATAGACTTATAAATGTTAGGACTAGATAGGCAGGCACACAGGAAGGCTCATAATCCTCTCAAAGTTACATTCCCTCAAGGTCATTTAGACCTAGAATATGGAATGTCTAACTTCTAATTTAATATTATGTATAATGAGGTTCACATAATTTTGAACATAAATATTTTTATTTTATATAAATGCATAAAATAGTATAAAGATACACACGCTAGTTTAGTTGTCTGAGCCTCTTGGCTACCAAATAGGCTTTGCTTTCAATAAAGTTCCTGACAAAAGTTCACATAACAAAGAAAGGACAATGATGGGATGCCATAAGAGGCCAGACAATTTATATCCCTGTGTTTTATAAACTTTGCTCTTTAGTTAGTATCCTCATTTACAAGGAAGACAAGGGACTCCAGTTTAGCTTCGTATCTGGTTTTAAAGAAAATTAATTACTCACAAGCTGTAATGATGTCAAATACTTTTTCCACCACAAATACTTCTGGTAGGCTGGTCCCAATGCACACAGTCCATAGTAGGAATACATGACTACATGTACAGCTGTATTTAGAAAGGCATGGAATGTTCCCAAACCACCTGGAAAAAAATATTGTAAAATAGGGGCACTGTTCTTTAAAATGAGACATATTTTTCTCTGAACGGAAATTTTAATATAATTATTTCTTTAATTTTAGTAGGAAGAAAAATATATATGAAATATCACTATTGTTAAATAGCTATAAAATTAGAGGGAGCTGGATAATACATCCAGTTAGTAAAACTAAAATACAAATCTTGTAGAATAAATTAGCATGACTTTATTCTGTGATATCTTAACCTGAAAATAGTCTTATGATTTGGGTTTACTTTAACAAACTAAGTTGACTTCCTTTTAAATATAATATATTGCTAAGTAATAGTAATCAAATTCATTTTTAGTGAGAATTAACATATATAAAGCACACAAAGTACACCAATCTTAAGTGTACAACTTGATGATTTTTTTTTAACTTGACGATTTTTTACACGTGTATACACCTATGTTACCACCACCAAATTCAAGATATAGAACATTGCTGATGCCACATAAAGTTCCCATGTGCCCCTTCCAAGAACATACTCCTCCTAATGTAACTTTTATTCTGACTTCCATCATCAACTATTAGTTTTGCCTGTTACAAAACTTCATATAAATAGAATTACACAGGATGTATTCTTTGTGGCTACCTTCTTTCAATCAACATACTGTTTTTAAGATTCAACCATGTGATTGCCTTTTTATTGCTGTGTAGTATTACGTGATATAAATGCATCACAATGTATCTATCCTCCCATTTAAAAGACATTTGAGTTGTCTTCAATTTGGGTTATTATGAATAAAGCCACTAAGAATATTATTTTACATAACATTGTGTGGAATCAAATTAACTTTTTCCATTCTCAATAGTTTTCCATAAATACTTTTAGTGCCACAATTTTTTTTTTTTTTTTTTGCCGCACTGCATGGCATGCGGAACTTCCCTGACCAAGGATCAAACCTGTTCCCCTGCAGTATGCAGTGGAAGCATGGAGTCTTAACCACTGAACCACCAGGGAAGTCCAAGTGCCACAAAATTTTGGCAGTAAAACCACTGGCTTTCATTACCAAGCTGTGCTAAGTTTGCTTTAATCAATCATTGTTTTTCCAAAATAAACATTTATTAATTGTTAAATCATCTTTCCTTACTGCTTCTATTTGACTATTATCAATTGTGCCTTCCTATCCTGGTTTTCCTCTTCTAATCTCACCATATCTCCCACTGATCACTTTCAATTTAGAATAGAAGAAAAGGACCCTGGGGGGAATATAAGCAAAAATTGTTACAATTGTCTTTATTTGGATCAGTAGTACAGTGGAAGGGGTAACAGAGTGTTCAGTTGATGGTAGGGAAAAAAACCAAAACTCTTCCCTAGTGTCTCTTTCCTAAGATGCACAATCTTGAAGAATCTTCATTCTTTATGCACAGCCTGATTCAGCTTAGTAATACTGACCTAGAATTTAAATTTTTCTCCAAAATATGCTATTTTATTTATTCTAATATTCTTTAATTTCAGAAATTAAGCAAAACCTCACAGATTTGCCTATGTTAGAGGAAGGACTGAATCCATGAACACTATGAGTTATAGAAAGTTTAAAGCAAAATACAAATTTATTACTTCAACCACAATCTTCTAAGGAGAAATGTCATAAAAATTGTTTCATGGAAGAAATAATTATTTTTTAAAAAAATCATTCATAATTGCAGCAGTGCTAGATTCTTCTAAATACTTCTAAATACTACCACTGCCAAAGTACACCCTTAAAATACCTGTTTTAAATAATTACTTTTAAGTAGTTTAAATATTCCCCTAAAGTCTCTTTTATGCTATACTGTGCTTCATAAACTTTCCTAAGTAAATCAAATTTCAGCTAATCCTGTAATTATCACAAATTTCAAGTCAGAAGAAACTGAATTAATGAAGCTTATTAACAACCTCCCAGCTTTTATTATTTACATTTGGATTAGTCTTAATTCCCAAAAGAAACTTGAATAAATAAATTAGTATGGTATGAAAACACCTTTTCTAGGCTAATTTAAAAATAGAATAGATTAGGAGTCAAGCTGCTTAACATGGGGACAAGCCAAATACCTCTCAAGTCCATTTGTCTCACAATTACATATACACAGGAAATCTATTTCATGCTTGATAATGAACTACATTCGACTGAGCCTTTCTCACTAAGACACCTCTCCCAGTTTTTGGTAGAAGAGTTCTATTTTCCACTCAGAAACTTTCACCATTTAAATGTCCTAAAATGAGGCTCCTACGGACAGGAATTTAACAAAGCACTAGTGTAGCTAAGAGTGTTCAGTAAGGGTTACTGATCAAAATAAGCTATCAAATCAAATTAACTTGCTTATTTTCTCTAGTAATGATGATTTTCTGATAAGTTATTTTAATGTTTGTTCACAGAACAATCACATTTTAATTAGTAATGCTTTTCATATCTTCTTTGGAAGGCTTTTCTAATAAAGTATTTTCTAAGCTTGTTTTCTTCTTCATAAGAGTTCTGAAAAGCAAACATCTCAGGATGAATTATAATTAGTACCATCACATTTTACTCCTTTGGTTTGGAAAAAAAATAAAGGAACCACCTGGGTAATTATCACAACTCTCCATATCTCTGGGAAGGAGTATATACATAATTAATATAAAAACCTGCCTCAGAAATATTTTCATCACGTTCAAAAGAAAAGGTGGATTGCTATTATCCCAGGGAGGAGTACAACAGGCAAACAGGAAATTAAGTACTAGATAGATATCAGCTGTGCTCAAGTTTTTGAAAGGACAGTTTAAACTGGACAGTTTTATTCTAGGAATGAAAGCCAATGCCACACCACACTTCTGGGAATACCTCAGCTCTTGTTGCTGTGCTTGTCACTGAATAGATACCAGGTGTGCTGTACAAGGGTTTACTAGGTTCCACACATGAGAATGAGCAGAAGTGCCAACTCATGGAACATATGAGAGAGAAGAAAACATTATTTTCTACCACTTACATTTTGTAAAGCCGACGGGGAATTGAGGTGTGGACAATGAATCCACTATGAAGTGCTTAATGTACATGGTAACATTGAAAAATTGAGGAATATTATACGTTTAAATGTTCATTATTGAAAGCATTGCTTGTTTTTTAAATGGAAACCAGACTATCAATGGACTCAAAGAGAGAAACTAGAAAAATGCTCAACTCTATTCTTCAAATAAAATTTATTTTTTCCCATTATAGAACCAACAGATATTCAAACTAGAAAAATTAGAAAATGCAGAGATGGATAAAGAAGGAGAGGGAGACCACTTTTGTGTCGATTTCTCTAAATCACTGTTTTTGGGGTATTGTCTTCCTATACATTTTTAATCTATATTTATTTTTCAGTGTTGTAATAGAATAATCTGGTCTCAGGGAAGAAATCTGAATAAGTAAGTTCTAAGGGTGTGAAAACACCTTGTCTAGCATACTTTAAAAACAGAATAGTAAGAATAGCCATCTATTTCTGATAATTTAGGAGCCAAGCTTCTTAACAAAAGTTTGAGCTAAATGTCTTTCAATATGATTTGCATTTCACAATTATAAACACAAGACATCATAACCATTCTATTACTGGATGTTTAGGTATTTTCTAATTTTCACCAAAAAAAATAGTGTTAAGAAATACCACTGTAGAAAGAACTGAGAGGCACAATATACACGTGAGAGAAAATAAAAACACAGAAAGCAAAGAAAAATAATGGAGATTAAATAATATAACTACCTTCAATTTGTAAAATGGACACAGATGAGACTATCTTGTTATAATGTGAGTTAAATTTTTAAATTAACACATATACATTATAAGAAAAACAACTACATTTCCTTTAAAAAAAATCCTCAACAGATAAATGCCAATTTGGGGCAAGGAGCTACTTTACATGCTGGAAAATCTGATGCCCTTAGGCCAAGGTAGGGACAGCCCTTCCAGCTCCCCTAGGTTCTGCCATCTTCTTCTAGCCACTAGCTTATCCATGTCCCCTCATGCTCTGAGACATGCAGAATTTTTCCCCATGCCTAGAGAGTCTAAAACTCAAACAAGAGTTCCTCAATTGTGATTTCTCTTTCCTTTCAGTCTTACCAAGTCAGAAAACCCAATAGAGGTGAGCTCTTCACAGAAATGTTAAAGCTTTGTCTAGTATGGGCTGCAGGCTTACATGAAGACTTCTTAAATTGAAAAAACTAGCATACATAAATCCCCCAAACAACTTCTGCTAGTAAGACTATATCCTTCAGGATATCACTTATTTAAAAATTTGATAGGTAAAATTAGTTACCTTTCTGTTTTCTCATATTCTAGATGTTCAGAAGCATAAAATCAAAACCAACTAAAGAACCTGTTTGCCAAGCTTTTGAGTTAAATTATTTTTGACCTAAAAAACAATATCAAAACATCCTTTACTATGGTAGGATGTTTAGGGAAGGTGGGAAACTGCAATTCGACACATCTTTACAGAGTTATTAGGGATTGGGATGTGTATCAGTTTTCGGAAATTTGAAAGCAAAGAAGACATGGAACTTGAGATAAACATTCTAACTTCCTGGAAACACAAGGAATAAGTTATCTAACTATATTCCTATAAAACCAAGGATTTTGCCATTTTATTTGTTTGTTAATTATTTATTTAAAAATAGTTATAGAACTATATAGGACAAGAATAAAATCCAAACAAAACAACTAAAGGATATGTGTAGAAGACTATACCCAAAGGTCTTACATATTAAAGAGTATTGGGGGGTGGAGGGGAGATCTAGTTAGGAGTCCTATGTTTATGTTTCAGATAATTAATGAAAGTCAGAAGTTTGATCAAAGTGATTCTTTGATGTTCTGAGATTCTTTTAAATCACATTTAAGGACAGAATTTATGCTTATAGCATACAGAAACGTAATCAATTGTAACACATGATCCCAACTCTCCCTTGGCTACCTGCGGCAAATTTGACTCCAAACCACCAGGTCCATGGCATGATGGTATGATGGAAGACATGCAGGAAAGTCACTTGACTATTTTTCTTACGCAGAACAAAAAAGATCTGAAATAATTTAAAGACAATCAAGTTCATATAAAATCATGCAATAATTTATCTAGTGTTACAAAACTATTGGCAAAGTGCAAACTATTCCACGTTGTAATGTGCTTTGAAAGAGTTGCCTTACAGAATGCCTGTAGAAGCAGCTGGTTCTCCAAGAGGCAGCTCAAAAGCTAATAAGTATGAGAGAACTTGGGTACGATGCCTAGTCATGCAAGAATCAATAGAAAGGTGAAAAGATATTGAATGAAGATTTAAAAATCAAAGATATAAAGTGAAGAATATGACCAAAAATTACTGAAAAAATGTTACTGGTTTAAAAAAAAAAACCCACGTGGATTTTGAAATATATGGGGAAGCAGAGACTTTTAAGTCCTAGGACTGAATTTCTACACTGCTCCCTAACTAACACATCCTACCAAGTTAGATAAGGGATTAAGCAAACTAAAAGAGGACTTGTAGCAAATCTGAAGTTAGCAAATTATTATTAAAGAAAGAGGAAGAGGGAAATACTTGAAGAGTTAATTGGGGAAGTAGGGTGGAAAAGAAAGCGAAGCAGCTTAGGAAAAATGAGAAGGGCAACAGAGGCAGCATCCAGATTGAATGTATCCAGTGGTTTACAGAAACGACAAACAAAGAGGTAGAAGAGGAAGGCTTTGTGGAGGGGGGGGTTCAAAAACATATTCAAAAGCAGAATTAAATGTTCAAAAATATTCAAAATGCAGAAGACCAGTGATGAGTTAGACTTCTAAGTACAGGACTAAACAGAGTAGCAGAAACAAAAGCGTTCCTAAGAGTAGTTGAGAAATGTGGTTCAGGGAAGAACACAGAGCAGCAAGTTTCCTTATGGAAGCTGAAGCTGAGAACATGCAAAGCAGGAACAATGAAGTCAAAATGCTTTTGCTTATGCACGTAGAGGAAGGCAACACGGTGCAACAGAAAAAGCCATAAACCAGCAATCTGGGGTCCTAGGTCCTAGTCAGTAGTGGTGTTCCTCTGGACAAGTCTTGTAACTTTCTGGCTTCCATTTCTCTTCAGATTTAGTGCTCCAGGCTAGGTCAGTGGTTCTCAACCCTGTCTGCATATTACAGTGACCAGGAAGGTCTGTTTTTTGTTTTTAAATAACCATGCCTGGTCTCTAACTCCAGACCATCTGATACCAAATATCTGGGGGCAGGGCCCAGGTTTTTGTTTTCTAACGCAGTTAGGTCTCCAGCACCACAGCGGTTGAGAACCACTGGACTACAGCAGGGGTTCTTGAAGTGTGGACCCTGGACCAACAGCAATAACAGCACTTGAGACCTTGAGAAATGCCAGTTCTTGAGCCCCATTGAACACGTACTGAATCAGAAATTCTGCGGGTGGGATCCAAGCACACGTGTTTTTAATGAGTCCTCCAGGTGATTCTAATGCATGCTAACGTTTGAGAACCACTGGATTCTACACTCACTAAATTCTCCTTTCTAATTCTAACATTACGTGTAGCCAGCTGAGAAGGTAAAGCATACTGAAATTTGCTACCAGAAGTGTAGTGGTATATATTCTGAAGAGAGAAAACACGTGTCAGTCTTAGGCCCCGAACTGATTCCAGATAAATGAGATCCACATGCCACAAAAACAAAATAAATAGCCAGCTTTCCTTTGTTTCTGGAAATAAAGGCGCATGGCTTTCTCCTCTCATCATGGATCCTAATCCATGGTACTTGCTTCTCCCAGGCCTAGCCACTCAAAGTCAGAGTTGATACTCAGGAAGGGAGAAGACCAGTAAACATGGACTTCAGAAAGGCAGATGGAAATAGTTTTGATGTTACCAAAATTACTGATATTCCAGGGATAAGCTAACATTCTAGTGTAAGTTTATGAATTTTGAAGCATTTATCTTCTTAAAGGAGTATGGATGACACAGTGCTTTGTTATAAAGAACCAAAGGCAACATATTCTCTGCTCTTTGCTTCTTGAACTTACTTCACAAAACAGCTGTCATCCATCTATATAGAGACATAGCTTTGTAGTATATGTGTTAGTTACATTCTTATCTTAACCAGGTGGTTGATATAGAAGAAAATCTTTTGGCATTTGCAAAAGACTGAAAAATAAGTTTATCCTATTCTCTAAAATAACTGATAATAAAAAGTAAAAGATAATATGAGGTCTGCCTGAGGAACAGAGATAACCAAAGTTATAAGACAACTGTACACTCACAGTTTATTGCTTTCATTGAAACATCAAACATTTACCAAATGTGGTGATTATATACTCACAGTATCTAAGAGCTCAATAAATTTGGAGAAGTAATAAAGCCAGCAGGTGCGTGCCATCTGCAGAAACACACATAGATATGAATTTATTTATTTATTTTTACATGGAAGAAAATTTTATTTTTTCTAATTTTGGCAAAATTCACATTACATAAAATTTACGATCTTAACCATTTTAGAGTGTACAGTTTGGTAGCATTAAGTACATTCACATTCTTGTGCAACCATCACCACCGTCTATCCACAGAACTCTTTTCCTCTTATAGGACTGAGACTCTGTATCCATTAAACAGTAAGTCCCCATTGGTGAATCCAGCCCCTGACAACTACCATTTTACTTCCTATTTCTGAATCTGATTACTCTGTGTACCTCGTGTAACAGAATCATACAGTATTTGTTTGCCCCTTCGTACCTAGATTATTTCACTTAGCATAATGTCCTCAAGGCTCAACCACATTGTAGCAGTTGTCAGAATTTCCTTCCTTGTTAAGGCTGAAAAATATTCCATTGTATGTATATACCACTATTTGTTTATCCATTCATCCACTGATGGACACGTGGGTTGCTTCCATCTTTTGGCTAATGTGAAGAATGCTATGAACACTGGCGTACAAATATCTCTTTGCATCCCATCTTTCAATTCTTCTAGGTATATACCCAGAAGTAGAATTGTTGGATCATATGGTAATTCTGTTTTTTGAAGAACCAGACATAAATTTACTTTTAAATCCAAGAAATTCACAAAGAAAAGCACCAGTTTTCATTTTACAGAAAATTACACACCTGAATTTCTTCGATTTTTTTTTCTTGTAATTTTTAGCTTTTTCTCTCAACACATATATTCTGATAATTGAGTCACTTACTCATTCTGATTTCACATTCAGTGTTTACAAATAGAGTCCAAAAAGTTTTAACGTTGATTTTGTGTTACAAGTTTTTCCAAAAAGAAACTTACCCTCAATGCTGTAGGCGAGCGTGAATAGTCAACAATTTCACATCGAAAGGAATAACCTGTACCCCAGCCAGACATCACAAACTGCAAGAGAGCACATGCATATTAAAGAAGGAAATATTTGCTCAATGGCTACCATGAAGGTAGTTTTGAGTATGTCTCTTCATTACATTCTCAGCTGAGTCAGCAGTCAGTGCAGAAGGAAAGGCGGGCTAGAAAAATCACAAACCAGGAACTCGCTTGATATCAAAGCATCAAGAGTTTTCAAACCGATTCACTTTGTCATAAAGCAGAAACTAACACACCATTGTAAAGCAATTATACTCCAATAAAGATGTTAAAAAAAGAGTTTGCAAAATTTTAAAGTCACATTTATATAAACTGTGTACTAACTAAAATACCTATTTCTTGGAATGATTATTCTAATATAGTGGAGAACAAAATACTAAGAATGTTTTGTTTGAACAGCAAATACTGGTAAGTGCTTGACCTTATGTACATCTCTATGTGCTTGTGCACATGTCTGTGTACTCTCAAAGGGGTGACTAAGTCTGAAATCAGTCTTTTCTGATAATTTCTAGCCTTTGCAATTAGTCAACAAATAAATGAGCAAAGCAGCTTTCTCAATGTACTCATCCGATGGCTGCATCAACTGGGTTTTTCCTATCTCGGCTAGTGGATGTAACGTGAAGTGATAGTCCATAGCTTTTAAATCAAGATCGACCAAATACAAGACTCGCGTATTAATTTTGCTTTGGATTCACATGACAAGTAAGAGATGAAAATACTAACAAGAAAGTGCAGTCTGGCAAGCCTTAATTCCAACACACCCACGAAGTGACCTTAGGCTAGTGGTGAGAAGAAAAAGCCTATTGTTGATAAATCTGGACCTTAACTCAAAGATTACATTGACGTTCTTTCAGTCTGACGGTGGGAAGGTCTCCTTTTAAAACAGTACCTGAAAATGAAAAACTAAGGGTTCTAATTTAAAATTAACATTTATATTAAATGGCTGGCTTAATTTAGTGTTCTGACAATATGACCAGTTCTTCTCTGGAGTCCTATTCTCACGAATGCCAACATCTTCCCTAGGATGTCTTCTTTCTCAGCATAAGGATTATATCATTTTCTATTACATTACAAGTTTGCACTTTTAATTACTGTTAAAGCTGAAATGACAACTTTACAGTAAATTAACTTCTAAAGGCAAAAGTTTATGAGGCATAATCAGAATGACATTTTAATGGTAAAAAGAAAAGAAATGAAGGAGAAAGAAAAACTACTTACACTGTGGTATTTAAAAACACTATCCTTTTTGATTGATACTAGCTCCTAGCTTGATTTGTAATATAAATTAATCACACTATTAACTTGGTAAATTATGAATCTTGAGAATTAAGATTCAGAAAAGTATAAGACATATATCATGGGTGAGAAAAGTATCTTACAAAAACAAGTCAATGAATTTTCTCAAAGGAACAAGGGAATGTGGTACAGAACTAGTTAAATCTGTTTTACAAAATCCTGATCTGTCAGTGAGCATCTTCCTATTCTTTTGCACTTGGACTCACTTCTGACTGATGCAAGTAACACTCTAAGTCCATCCACTCAGATGGGGATGACTGATTCCCCATGCTACCCTATGCCAAACAAGTGCTGCACCAAATAGGAGAAGATGTGGGATGTAGCCTTCTTCAGGGTCTTCACTGGTCTCTCTTTATTTCTTGACTGGTGCCAAGTGACTAGCACACTCAAACCATCACTATAAAATGAGGCATGTGGGTTCCTTTAGTCTGATGTACTTCCTCTCACCTTATTCATATTTGCCCTAACATCCCTAGTAGAGAGGTTCACTCTGTAGAGCAAATGTAATTGTGCCCCACCCAATAAACCATGCGTTTGAATGTGTCCTGGAGGTGATGTGCTGCTCAGCTGTCAAAAGTCTTTGTTTAAATACAAAGTAGAACTTAATGCTTTCCTGATATTAAGTTTAAGAACATTCCAAAAGCCTGCAGAGCTTTTGACATATATGTCTATATTTTAGGCTTTCACAAAGGAAGAGTAATAATTTATATTTGGCAGGTAAAAATCCCCAAAACTGCATATAAGTTACTCTAGTATTACTGGTTAATGGGAGATAGAAACTCTCAGATTCAGATATTCTCAAACCTTTTATGTTGTAATTGCTAAAACAGAAACCAAAACTTACTGGTTATAACTGGATTCCTTGCAGAGAAATATATTTGGGGACATCACATTCAATGGTACAACCAGACACAGAGCATAAAGGGATCTGAGAGACAAGGTCAATCCTGACTCTATAAAATGAGAGAAGTGAGGCCCAGAGTATTTAAATGACTAGTTCAAAATCAGGTAGCTAGTTAGGAGCGCAACTGGGACAAACTAGTCCCTGGTCTCCTGGCTTCCAGGTCTGTTCTTAGCACTGTCCTATAGTAGGCAATATCCTATCTCTGATAACTTGCCCAAAGCATGTATTTTTTCTGCTCCCTAGCTCTATTCTATTACTCCTTCCCTTTCAGTTGCTTATGCTCCAGAAAGGAGAGTAAGGTGACCTGTGAGTTAATTTTGGAAATAAAGTAGAAGGCAGCAAAGGAAGTCCAGACTTCAGGAAGGCCATGAGAAATGAGGCCAGAGCAGATTTAAGGTGATCTGATCAGGTGGATCCGTGGCAGGAATCAGGTTGGAAGGATGCATGTGCAGAGGCCATGGTGTCTAGAGAGGCTGGAGAGGTCATGCGAGGCCCTCCTGGGACCCAGCTGTGAGGAAGCATAGGCTATGCTGCAGAGGAAGTAAGTAAGGAGAATAGGATGAGGAAGCCAGCCAGCATTGGAAGAGAAGGAAGAAATCCCAGAAAAGCAGGTAAGGGAGGATGGCTGAGACTTGTAATCAGCAGAGGGGAGAGAGAGCATACATGAGTCTGCTTTTGGGTCCTAGAAGTTCTCCACCTCTCTTATTGACAGTTAAGGGACAGCTTCCCTCACCTACTGCTTTGTATGAGTCTAAGTTCTTTGTCCCCAACAAAGCCCAGCTAAATCAAACCAAACAGTCTACCACCTAACAGGTCATCAGGGCATGCAGAACCCAAAGCTGCTACCATGATGATGTCAACTCATTAGAGTCAGGATGAGCTCTGATGTCAGACCGACCTGGATTCAAATATCAGTCCTCCACTTACCACCTACAGTACTTTGAGTAAGTTATCTAATTTCTCCAACTCTGAGTTTCCTTAAAATTTAACATTTATGGACTCATTCAATCATCTTTTATGGCTAACTGCGTGCAAGTCCCTGGACTTAATTTTTCTCACCACCTGTGAGGCAGACTATGCTGAGATCCTCTAAGGAGTTCAATATCTGGTCTATATATAACAATTTTTTGACAAACATCTACTCTAGTGAGCTAAGTTTCTGAAATTTCTTAAATCTTGGAGAGTTACCCTTACAGTCATAACAAGAAACATCATGACAGACAGACATAAAGACTCAGGCAAAATTCTCCCGTTAGGAATACTGAAGACACTTGCCTCATAACACATATACACAGAAAAGAGTACTATGAAAAAATTGTACGTTATCATCGCTTTCTTGAGTTCAAAGGGCTTTCGATTCTCCATGAGCTTTGGTCCCAGGGATGTGACAAAATAGACATAGAGTCCCAGGATGACAGTTTGTGGCAGAGGTGAGGACATGAGGAGCCAGTCTTCAACTCTTGGATCTAAGAGAAAAACAAGGTGTAAGTGCACATTTAGCCAAGAGATAACTGACAGTAACCAGCATTTAAGTGAGCACCTAGATCTTAATGCTGACGGTGGACTATTTGGTCAGTGATCACTGCTATTTTTAGGATGTGCCAAGGGAAATCACCAGGGATTGTGATGGAGCTCGAAACAGTGAGGCTCAAAGGGCAAAAGGAGGTAGTGGTTACCAGAACCCAGGAGAGAGCCATATGGAGGAGCCCCTCTGGTGAGGAGCCGTGACCTTCAGTTGAGGGATTCAGCCAGCACGGCAATCCTGCAAATAAGGGGCCAGGGAAATCAATACCCCAGCCTCACCCTCCTCCCTCTCTCTCCAGTCGCCAAACTCAACCAGAAACCAGAGGGCAGGGGAGCAAGCCCATGGACGTAGTTCATCCTGGTCATTCTACCAGGGGTACACAGTTGAATCTGAAGAATAGAAGATACCCAGCAAACTTTTTTGTTTGTTTGTTTTTTGTGTGTGTGTGTGTTTTTTTTGCGATACGCGGGCCTCTCACTGTTGTGGCCTCTCCCGTTGCGGAGCACAGGCTCTGGAAGGGCAGGCTCAGCAGCCATGGCTCACGGGCCCAGCCGCTCCGCGGCATGTGGGAGCTTCCCGGACCGGGGCATGAACCCGCGTCCCCTGCATCGGCAGGCGGACTCTCAACCGCTGCGCCACCAGGGAAGCCCCCAGCAAACTTTTATCATCTGTCTATAACCACCAGTAACATGTTAGAGTTTCTCCATCCAGACATGCTTTTATATATATAAATATGTTTGGTTTTGCTTTTTCTTAACTTTCTTCTTTCCCCAAGGAAACTGGGGGAAAGTTTTCTGTATACTGTATCATACAATTGAAAGGGGATTTAGCATCATTTAAGTATCTAAAATGTGGGTTCTAGGTGTCCAAAATGTGGGCTAATCAATCTGATATTTTAAACAAAAACAAACAAAAAAGTACTAGCCTCACAACCATGTAAAAAAGAAATTCACGTGGTCCCTGCTAGTTCCAGGCCATGAGAATTAGATCAATTAAAACTTGCAACTCAAGATGAAATGTGATTAATTCTATAATCTTAAGTAGTTCGGGTATAATTTTACTAAATTGCCTCATGAAGCCAGAATATTGTAAAGGAAAATACGTATGGACAAGTTTCCAAATACATCTGACTCAAAATTGAGTCTTGACTAACCTTAGGTTGCTAAGTACCATCATTCTTGTTAATTGGGAAAAAGGGTGGGGGGAATACAGCCCTTGCCCACTGAAACTGCTAATGATGTGGCCAATTACCAAAAAAACGTTGTATATCCCTTCAAGTCTGACTTCCTACCCAATGCAAAAATTTCTTCAGTAGACTCCACACCTGATGACTCACTTGGCCTCAACTTTATTACTGGAAAGTTCACATTTGATACTCAGATATACCAGGGCATGGCTGTAGCTATTAAAGGTGATTTATTCTATACTCAAATGTGCTTCCCTCAAAAATACTGACAGATGCCCTATCTTGAAATAATACATAAGCCAAAAGTCAGCTCTAGGAGGGACCCCAAGATATTTAGGAATTTAATGTACGATAAAGAAAGCCTCATAAGCAAGCAGGAAGGGAGAGACGATTCAGTAAATAGGAAAACTGACTACCTGGGAGAAAAATGAGTTTGTGCCTTACCTTGTATCCTATCCAAGCATGTCCCAAACTATGCAATATAAGAAAGCTATTTAAAGTCTTTCCACAAAAAGTGGGGAAAGGCTACCAGAAATGCTAGGTTAAACAAACAAGTGCCTTTCTGCATGATTTCTTAGTGCTTCATGTTTGTTGTGAATTGCCAAGATGAGAATGGTGGTATGCAGCATTCCCCAAACTTACTTGGCCATGTAGCCCTGTTTTTTTGTAGAATACTATTTAACACCTTGTGGAACTAACATTCTGTGGAGCACCGTTTAGGAAAGATAGCCCTTCGCCAAAATAAATTTATAAATGACGGATTTTTTTCCATCAGTGGGTAATCCAAACCTTAAATATATGAACATCATAAACCATATTAATAGGTCAAGTTTTTATCTCTAATGAAATAAAGACTTAAAACCAATACTAAAAGAAGGCTTCTGGAAGAATGTTAACAATATCACCTTCAGATGGGGACAATATGGGTGATTTTTATTTTTTTCTTTTTCTTTATAAGGAATTTTAAATGTTTCTGTTATTAATGGACATCACGGGCATGATGGAAAACTAGTTTTTTGGGCTTTTGTTTTTGTCAGCAAAGGAATTCCTGAATCAGAAATATTTTATTGTACTCTTTCATTAGCTCAGTGGTGGCAGGGGAGGGGGGAAGGGGTGGTACGCGGGTATCAAATGACATCATATTTCTGTTCTTCTGCTGGTAGCAGTAGGAGAAACAAAAAGCCAGGAAACGCATGCTGGGCTGGCTCATTTTATTTAAAAATGATTTAAATAAATCATTTTTCCTGTAATTTAACATTTTAAGCACACACCTTTTTTTAAGAATCCTGAGTGTGACTTTCCAGTTCTACAGATTTTTTAAAAAATCTTATCTTTTAGGAAAAGCTAGCTAATTTAATTTCATATTATTTTCAAAGCAAATAACAGAACAAAACACCAAGCTTTTTCATCCTATTTCAGTCTGCGCTCTGATCCTGGCTCTCACATAACTGACTTGTTATGTGACCTGAGGCCACCGACTTAACTTCTCTGTGCTTAGTTTCCTCATCTGTGAATTGGGCATAAAACAGCAGGTAGCTGAGAGAGGATTTAGTGAGTTATTTTGAGTAAAGAGCCTGGCACAACCTCAAATTGCTCAGTAAGCACGGCTACTATTATTTCAGCAGATCTCAGTTTTGTCAGCACAGCAGAATCACCTCTGGAATATCTATAAACCAGATAGCAAAAAAAAAAAAAAAAAAAAAACTCGGCATGGGTCCCAGGCATCTGTATGTTGAAAAAAGCTGCCATCAACGTTTTAAACCAGGGCTTCAGTGCTTCCTTCACCTACACTGAGGTCCTCAGTACTCCTCACTAGGTGCTCTGCAATAATCTTTTATGTGATTTCCCTGCCTCCTGACCCAATCTGCTATGTCTTGTCTCTATACAACTGCCAAATTCACTTTCTAGAAGTAAAGCTTTGCTCAGATTATTCCTCTGCTTAAATTAGCTCTCCCTGCTGAGCGAATAAAATTCAAAGTCCTAATATGTCCACGACTTTGATGACTGCTCACTGTTCCTGCCTTCTCTCTTGGCAACAGTGATACCTTTCTGAATAGGGAGCCCACTTCTATGTGAGGCAGGAGGTTCCTGGTGATGAGACGTCTACAAGCCAGGTGTGGCTGGTGACTCCATAAGGAGGTTGTAGAGGGGGCTGCTCGACAATGTTTAAAGTTAATTCTGCCTCAGTCTGTGATCCCACAAATTACAAAAGAATCAGGGGTCAAGTGAGCTCTGTTTTCCCTAGAGAGGGAGGGAGGGTTTCATGTACCTTGTATTTAGCATCGGAGTTGGGCTTAAGTGTTATGAGCAGAACCAAGATAAAGGCAGAGGATGGGAGGGCAGGCTGTCTGAGAGCCCATGACCCAGTGATTACCAAAGTTCTGACTTATTACTAGCCCGATAATGCTTTTCTAAGAGCGTTCTAAAGAGAGAGAGTACAGGAGAGTACAAGGGCCACATACATAGAATATTAATGAACTTTTCCACCAACTATTGTAAGAGTGTGTTCACTTCTTAAGTAGCATGTACTAGCTCAAAGAGTAAAGCCTTTTAAAGGTATAAGCACCAATAAGATGAAGAAGCTGGAAGGAAAAGCAAACATGTACCTCTCATACTTTGTGAAGTACTAAAGGTTCAGAGTGGCAGCAAATCTTACTCAGACATTGTCTTCTTGCAAAAAAATCACAACTATGTCTGAAAAGTCATCATCATTATTATCCAAATGCAAGGAAAGTTGCTTTTCAAACATTAAAAATGTTATAGGGCTTCCCTGGTGGCGCAGTGGTTGAGAGTCCACCTGCCGATGCAGGAGACACGGGTTCGTGCCCCGGTCTGGAAGATCCCACATGCCGCGGAGCGGCTGGGCTCATGAGCTATGGCTGCTGAGCCTGCGCGTCCGGAGCCTGTGCTCTGCAACAGAGAGGCCACAACAGTGAGAGGCCTGTGTACCACACACACACACACAAAAATGTTATAGCATTGTTTCAAGGTTTGACATCTCATATCTAAGAATCACAATAAACCCTCTTATGGCTTAAGTATTAATTAAACTGTTTTTAAATTCTGTAGCTGTGGAATTTTCCACATGAAATAACTATGCATGACCCCCACTTCTCTAGCAATCAGAAAACCAAAGAATATCATTAAGTTTTCCAAAGTCTACTCAGGATTAGGGCCAAAGCCAAGAATACGCTTGAAATTCTTGGCACTTGATCATGGGCTCAGACCTTCAGAGGGTAGGCAAAGTAAAACTGGACTAAGATGGCCAGAAATGATTCCTAATGGCTCTCAGAGATCGATACCACACTAAGCAGAAGGAAAAAACCTCTCCGGTTACACGCGATAGTGTTCTCATAAAGTTATAAATCTCAACACAAAACATTTTAACCCTTCTGGATTTTGACAGGAAAAGAAAATGTGGAGAAACTTTTTAAAAAAATGATATGCTATATTAAAAGTGTTTGAAGATGGAAATGCTCTATCAGTCATCAACCACCACCACCGGTTGTGTAGGGATATTTCCCAAACAACAGAGCATTTTCATGCGTATTGTCTGGTAGCTGGTGGATACCATTCTCATCTCTGTTTTGCTAACAAAGAAACTGAAACCCACAGACAATAAATACTTTGTTCAAGATCACCTAGCTGGTTCACAGTAGTGTCAGAACTTAAATCTAGGTCTTCTCACTACACACTCCTACCCTTCCTCTTCTCTCAAGACTTTAAATTAGCTTAGCTTCAGATAGGTACCATCACCTGCCTCTTTCTCTCCTCCTCCCTGCACTGTTTGCAACACTGCTTCCAGGGTTCTCCTTGCCTCTCCCTAACCACCTCCACCCCTTTGTCGTTCCTTTTTCTGACCTAATATTACTGGGCTTTCCAATGTAAGTATTCCTAATAAAAATAAAGTGTTGACCCATGAATAAAAGTGGAAGTGGAATTCAGAAGTAGTTCATCTTAAAACATTTTATACTTCTAGCACTATATAGATACTCATCATCGTCTGAGTTAGGATATGGATTACCTGAATCTCTTGGGTTCCTGCAACTGGGATTGTTAATAGCAAGAGTTGGATAGTAAGGGATCTATTCTTCCAAATGGGTCTATTTTTAAAAATGTACCCAAATCTACTTGGTTTTCAAGGTTAAATCGTGAGAGTTCAGGTAGCAAGTTACACCTCTACTTTGAAAAGAAATTAAAATATTCATATTTTTTTAAATAAATAAAAATAAAAACCATTAGAACAAAACAAAAAAATTAGTTTTTAAATTACTGAATTTATGAGAACTACTGTAAACCTTCAGAGAAAGATGACCTCTAAAGAAACCTACAATTCTCTGCACCATACATAAGTTGAAAAACTAAGAAAAAAAATGAGAAAATATAAAAACTCCCTTAACTCTCCATTCACCAGAGTGAAGCTTCTTTATTTACGGGATCTCTTTCAGGTCCTTGGCATTCTTCAGGGGCAAAACTGTTAGGACCTTTTTCAGTGAAATAAGATTAGTCTTCGGTAGTCTACTGAGAAAGACAGCAATCATGAAACAGTGTATCTTTCCTGAAATCAGTGTAAATTGGAATATAATTTCAATTGTGGTAGGTATCAAGAGGTGACACTTTTCCTCCTGGATCTGGTGAACATGTGATTTCTAATTAGTTCTAAGAACTAATCTGAAGTGGTGATGGTGGTGAATATGTGGAAAGTAAGTCAAATGTGAAATGTCAGAATCCTAATCCTAATCAGGAAACATAGGTTCTAATCTTTTCTGCTAACAACTGACCATGACGTTGGGAAGGTCACATCTCTGGGCCTCAGTTCCTCCAACTCTAACATGAGGAGGTAGCTTTCATGATACCTAAGTCCATCTCAGCTCTAAAATGTGCTGATTCCTATCTATTTAAAAAAAAAAAATTACCTTTGTTATATTATTAACACATTTCGTAGTAGTTATAAAAGCAACATACATTTGTGTGGTTTAAAAACATCCAGACAGGGCTTCCATGGTGGCGCACTGGTTGAGAGTCCGCCTGCCGATGCAGGGGACGCGGGTTCGTGCCCCAGTCCGGGAAGATCCCACATGCCGTGGGAACGGCTGGGCCCGTGAGCCATGAGCCGCTGGGCCTGCGCGTCCGGGGCCTGTGCTCCACAACGGGAGAAGCCACAGCAGTGGGAGGCCCGCATACCGCAAAAAAAAAAAACAAAAAACATCTAGACAGACATAGATAAGGAAATAGAAATTACCCATAATCCTACCACACAGAGATAACTGCTAACCCTCACAAAAAAAATACATGTGGTGTTTTATAAGCTGCTTTCATTTAATCTATTTTAAACTTCTTGCTATGGCATTAAATGTTCTTCAACAACATTGATTTTTACTTTTCTAATGGGCAAGGGGAGAATTACTCTGGTCCTTCTAGAATTACTCAGGGGTTACCCTAGGAAACGTTCCCCATCCTTTCTGATACGCCCCTGGGGGCTGCGGCCCTTCCCACTCAAGAGTCATCCTGGACAGAGTCATTATTGGCAGTAACTGTTATTTCCCTTAGGAGCATTAGGGCAGAATCAAGCCTAAGAGCCCTGTGCCTCCAAAATCACTTCTAATGGCTACTGGGTTGGAACGTACCATCATTTATAAACCAGTTCCCTTCCTTGGATATTAAAGCTATCTTCACTATTATAAACATCGTAATGAACATCATCTGTGTACCTCTATCTTTGTACATATCTTCAGTGAAATCTTTGACACTTCATTAACTAGTAATAAAAATCAATATGTGGGGTGTCAGTGAGGGAGTGTTAAGTTGCAAAGTCTCTCGTTCTGTTTCAATGAAATCCTATTAAATATGGGAATCTGACAGGAAAAAGAAGTATGAGCCATAGTTAAGAAATTTGGTTACTTACCAGCATCTTTGATCCAATTACCATAAAGACGCACGGTCCTCGATGTAAGATCGCTGAAGGCCATTTTCCACAGGATTTACTCGCCCTTACAATGGGTTCTTCAGTAAAACAAAAAAGAGATGTGTTTATGATCTATGGATGCAAATAAAGCCAAGTTTCTACTAATACAATATTAAAAATGTTAAAAATTTAATAGGAATAACTGGCAAAACAACAAACTTACTGAGGGTAAATGCATTAGTGAACCACATTAAACCCTGAAGCAGTTGCAAACATTTAAGACTTTTCATCATAAGGACAATGCTTAATTCACTCAAAAAGCTGATGTTCTATGTACGAGATGCAAAAGGAGTAGGTGATTCTAAGAACTGTCGTAGGAGCATCTATCTCCCTTTATGAAAACAATATAGGTCAGGAATGGACTGTACCTCCCATGGCAATGTTGAAGTAAAAACCCATTAGAAAGTCAAGATGACAAACTTTCAGAAAAGATACTCTGATCCAGACTTTTTTTTTTTTTTTTTTTTTTTTGCTGTACGCGGACCTCTCACTGTTGCGGCCTCTCCCGTTGCGGAGCACAGGCTCCGAACGCGCAGGCTCAGCGGCCATGGCTCACGGGCCCAGCTGCTCAGCAGCATGTGGGATCTTCCCCGACCGGGGCACGAGCCCGCGTCCCCTGCATCGGCAGGCGGACTCTCAACCACTGCGCCACCAGGGAAGACCTGATCCAGAATTCTAGCTGACCTTCAGGCGTAAGAAGATCTTCTATATTCAAGTGTTTATAATTTAATTGAAATAGAGGTAGAGAGAGGGAGGAAAAGATCTACAAGAGCCAAGGAGAAGTTGCCTAGTTTATCTGGACTGATGACAAAAACAGCTGGAAAAAGAAGTCTTTTGAAAAAGAAGGCCAATGAGGGAAAACTAGCTCTATCATGTATTAAAAGATATTCTAAATATTCAGTAATTAAAACAGTGTGACACTAGCACATGAAGAGGCAAACCAATGGAATAGAACAGAACATCCAGAAACACACCAAAAACTTTGGGGATTTTAGTACCATATTTCATAAATTCTAAGATGTACACTTTCCCAAATTTTAACATCTCTGAAAACAGCACACACCTTACAAAGGAATGGTGCATCATAAAATGAATAGTAGGTTTGATTTCAAGTCATATGGTGGGAAGATGAAAAGTTCTAGAGATAGCTGTGGTGACAGTTGCACAAAAATGCAAATATACTTAATGCCATTGAACTTTACACTTAAAAATGGTTAAAATGTTAAATTTTACATTATGTATATTTTACCACAATACAAAATAAACCCTCTAGGTCTGCAACAGAAAAATTCAGACTTTATTCTAGCATTCTAAGATAAAGACATTTTAGAATATACATATATAAAGTATATATGTATTTTTTAAAGACATATCGTATATGATAAAGGTGACAATTCAAACCAGTAGGCACTGAATTACCAGCAATTACTGAGTAAATGGTATGGTACAACTAGATAGTCAACTGCAAAAAACAAGTTGGATCCAAAAATTATACTAAAAACCAAGATAAACTCCAATATATCAAAGATTTAAGTAAAAATTTCAAAGAACCATGAAAGTACTAGATGACAACAGGGAGAACACTTTTATAACCTTGGAGTAGAAAAACTCTTTTTTAACTTTGAATTAAAATCCATAAAACATAAGAGAAGACTAACAAATTTAACCATATGAAAATCAAGAAGAAGAAAGGAAAAAAACCAAATGACAAACAGAAAAAAAATATATGTTCAATTTAAAATACAGACAAGTGCTACTCTCCCCCATATATTAAGAGTTCCTAGAAACTGATGAGAAAAAGACCTATAAGCCAAGAAAAAAATGGGCAAATTTCACAGAAAAGGAAATACAAATGGCTATTAAACATACGAAAAGTTGCTTAACTTTAACCATAGTAAGAAATATACGGGGCTTCCCTGGTGGCGCAGTGGTTGAGAATCCACCTGCCAATGCAGGGGACACGGGTTCGAGCCCTGGGCCCATGCGCCACAACTACTGAGCCTGCGCTCTACAGCCCGTGAGCCACAACTACTGAGCCTGCGTGCTGCAACTACTGAAGCCTATGTGCCTAGAGGCCATGCTCTGCAACAGGAGAAGCCACCGCAATGAGAAGCCCGGGCACCACAACAAAGAGTAGCCCCCGCTCGCCACAACTAGAGAAAACCCACGTGCAGCAACAGACTCAACGCAGCCAAAATTACAATTAATTAATTAATTAATTATTTAAAAAGTTTTAAAAAAAGAAATCTACAATATTTTATTGCATTGGATGGACTAAAGTCCAAAAATTTTTATCAATCAGATGGGCCAAAATCCAAAAATGTGTTCACTCTGTTGGAAGGACTGTGGGAAACTCATACCTTGTTGGTGGGAGTGCAAATTAGTATAACCCTTGGTGCAATTTGGCATTATCAGTAAAAAAATTATAAACGCATAATTTTAAACCAGCAATCCTATTTCTAGAAACTTCTCCTATAGAGATATATGCACATATGCTCAATGACATATATTCAAGCTTAATCATTGCATCAGTCAGTAAGAGCAAAAGACTGGAAACAAGCCAAATGTCTATTAAAAATGGACTGATTGGTTAATGATGATATGTCTAACACCAGGAAATACCATGCCATTGTAAATAAGAATGAGGAAGCTTTCTGTGTGCTAACATGGAAAAATATCCAAGATAAATGTCTATGTGAAAAAAGCAAAGGAAGGGACAGATTCTTTTATATATATATAAATTTATTTTATTTATTTATTATTTTTGGCTGTGTTGGGTCTTCGTTGCTGCCCACAGGATTTCTCTATTTGCGGCGAGCGGGGGCTACTCTTCATTGCAGTGCGCAGGCTTCTCATTGCAGTGGCTTCTCTTGTTGCGGAGCACGGGCTCTAGGTGCGCAGGCTTCAGTAGTTGTGGCTTGCGGGCTCTAGAGTGCAGGCTCAGTAGTTGTGGCACACAGGCTTAGTTGCTCCGCGGCATGTGGGATCTTCCTGGACCAGGGGTCGAACCTGTGTCCCCTGCATTGGCAGGTGGATTCTTAACCACTGAGCCACCAGGGAAGCCCAGGACAGAATTTTTAAATGACTACCTTTTATACAGAAAAGGTAGAAAGGAATAAGAATATAAATTTCCATTTATATATATTATCATACAAGGAACTCTGAAAAGATATCCATGGGGAAGGGATCGGGGTACAAACTGGGCCGAAAGGATGGAAGGAAGACCTTATACTGTTTGGGTCTTGACTCATGTGACTATATTACCTATACAAAAATAAAGAGTTAAAGTATTTTAAATAAACAAACAAAAAAGAATGGAATCAGCTGCACTTTTGCTGGGACATTGTTGCTTGAACACCCATACACACTTGCACATAAACACAAAAGAGGGATTTTAATCTTAATGCCTCAAGGATCTGTCTACTCCAGAGGACCTCTCCAAGTCCAGGGTGGTATCTCAGCATGGCCTCTGATCTGATACATCCAGTGTCCTCAAGCTGAGTTCAGACTCAAATTAGCTACGGTGATGCCAGGAACTTGCCAGAGTCAGCCTGGACTCTGGTTTTCCTGGGGATGATTTCTGTAGTGAAGGTGTGATATGGGGGTAGGAGCAGAAGCTCTGGGATTGCAAAGACCTTGGTTTGAATCCCACCACTGACTAGCTGTGTGACCCTGGGCAAAATTAAAGTTCAATTTCCTTATCTGTAAAATGGCAATTCTACAACCTACCAAGATAAAATAAACTCACAGAGTTGTTTGGAAGACTCTGTGAGATAACATATATGTATAAAGTTTAGAGCACAGAATCTGATAAAGAATGAATATTCAATCAAAGTCAGACATTATCATTTGTAGAGATAAGCTGTACCAATTTAAATGGAAAACATCCAGCCAAACTCAGTTGAATGGCAGTATATGGCACAAATCTAGAGAAAAGTCTACTACTTTCATTATAAGAGCTGGTATGTCACAAATTATAAATGATTCTTCCCTTGATGTTTTCCAGTGGTTTTGGTAGGAGTGCTTTAGACCACGATAAAAGCTACTTTCCAGCTCACCTTAACTACTGATGCAACAGACCTCGAGCCATTATTCTCATAATTAAACTGCCAAAATAATGCTGTTTAAATTATTCAGAATCAGAGTGAAAGATTCTACTTTATAGGGCATATGGTGGGCTTACATTTCAAAGTATTAAACTGTTTTCTGTGCAAGCCCTGCCTCCTCTTTTCCCTCCACTCATTCCACATAGGCCATTTCCTCTCGCCAGCCCTCACTAAAGCACGAAGCCTCAAAGAAACCACAGTCTAATGCAGTTCAGTAATATTCACAGGCAGCAAAGAGAGCTGGCTTTTCTAATCCAAAAGACTATACAAGACTGAGATGCAGGAAGAGGGAGAATGTCGTCAGAGGAGTAACTCACATGGGGGTGGGGGAGAGAGAGGAGGGAGAGACAGAAGTAGATGCCCTTCAAGCAGGTGAAAGGGCGGACTGGAGAGGCAGGAAAGGGATCTGTTGTCTCAGGCTTACTGGAGTGGAACTCTCTCACAGATCCTTTCCTCGTAAATAACCTGCCATCCAACAGTCCTTAACCCTTGTGGGCCCACCAGAAGAGAAGGAACCTGCGTAATTGTGTAGGGATGGGGCATGAAAAGAAACCTGATCCATTTAGCTTGTTGGAACTAAACAAACTGCTGAGAATTTCCTTATAAGCTGGGACAGTGATGGACTGGACGCCAATATTACATTATAGGGACTAGACTAGAAAACTGTTGATAAATAAATTGGGGGCAACCTGAGTTGTCCTATAAATACAGTGCTACCCCCGGGCTAGAGCCAGGCATATCTCCCCCGTCCCAACCCAGACCTCCCCCCTTAACAGGGACCCTTGATTGCTAGGCAACGGTACATAGATATGGGGAGAAACTTATTCTATGTGGTGAAGGTACAGAGATATCTTCTAGCTGACAGCAGAACTAGGACCTTAATAACTGATTTTAAATACTCAATGGCATAAAATTTCAGATCTGGAGATGCCAGAATAGTCAGGGCTCCATGAATGTGAAGCAGAGACTTAAAACTCAAAAACAGTAGACAAATGACCAAACCTTCACTATGGGTGGAAGAGACAGGCAGGTGCTACAGGGGAAGAGAAAAAGGCTCCCTGCCAGAGCTCAGCCCATTTCCAAAGGCGTCAAATGCATGGGGCAGGATTAGAGTAAACAGGAGCTCACTGACGGGGAACTGGTGCTGCTAACCCATGAATTCCACTCCTTGTTTTGGACAGTATCACATGGCAACTGGACCACTTGGTAAAGAAGGGACTTAGGGACTTCCCTGGTGGTGCAGTGGTTAAGAATCCACCTGCCAATGCAGGAGAAACGGGTTCGAGCCCTGGTCCTGGAAGATCCCACATGCTGCGGAGCAACTAAGCCCGTGTGCCGCAACTACTGAACCTGTGCTCTAGAGCCCGCGAGCCACAACTACTGAAGCTCACGCACCTAGAGCCTGTGCTCTGCAACAAGAGAAGCCGCCACAATGAGAAGCCCACTCACCACAACGAAGAGTAGCTCCGGCTTGCCACAACTAGAGAAAGCCCACGTGCAGCAACTGAAGACCCAACGCAGCCAAAAATAAATAAACTAATTAATTTTTTTTTAAAAAGGGACTTAATCTGCCCAGACTAGCTTCTTTAGACCTATATTAAAGATGTCAAGTTGAGAAATGTGCCTGACACCTACAGCTTACCTGGAAACTCTTCAAAGCCACATAAATGCTAACACCAGGACACAGAGTGAGCTTGAGGAATCTGATCACTTTGAGATCTATCTCAACAGGACTTACAAGGCAGCACTTAGCTGGGAGGACTTCTTGCTGGAATTTACTCAGATGGGGACATGACCTTAGGGTTGCCTGTGGTGGGAAGGACCTGGCAGGAATCCAGAAATCAAAAACCATGGCCAACCATTTACAGGTGAACCCTCATGTAAAAAGATTTGTCCAAACCCTGCAAACTACGCTGGGACATTCTCCCTGAGGGAAAGGAGGATAGAGGCAGCGTATGGCTTTCCTAGCAGGGCCCTATGATTTTCCCTTTCTCTTTTGATGTTTGGGAGGTTCTGGGCTCCCCACTGATCTCTGCTTTTTAAATCAGACATCAGGGACAAAGCTGCAAGAACACTTCTGGCTAGCCCCAGATGCTGCTCGGGGACACATAAACTGAAATGAGCTAAGGCAGGTACCAGCAGAGGGATGGAGGTCTGTAATGGAAATAGGGCAGCAGGGTAAGAACAAAACAGCTGACCTGCCTAAGTCTGGGGGAAGGGGATCAGAAACTTTTAAATGTATTAAAATGTGAGCAATGACTATAAAGTGATCATTTGTTTGTTTAAACCAGGGTTTTTCAACCTCATCTTTCTCCACATTTTGGCCAAACAATGCTTAGTTGTGGGGAGCTGCCCTGAGCAGTGCAGGACTCTTAGCATCAACCCTGGCCTCCACCCACCAGATACCAGGAACACCCCTTCCCCAGCTGAGACAACCAAAAAGGTGTCCAGAAATTGGTGAATGTCCCCTGGGGGGCAAAGTCATCCCTAGTTGAGAAGCACTGGTTTAAAGTAAACTACTGACATTTTTTCATCTAAATAAAAGTAGTTTGCTTCAGGGTAATCACTTTGGCAATTATATATTTATTTCAGTGATACTGTTGTTCAAAGCAGTTTTTGAGCTTTTCTTTACAAATCAACATCAGAGTTTTTCAGAATTTCATTTAATAGGCTTTAAGGAAGAAAAATCTTTGTCTACTGCTTCTAAAAATCAAGCTCATAACTAATCATAAGAATGGTTTTGAAGGTAAACGGATCAAGCTGAGCTACATATTGATAAGTGGGGGTGGGAATAGGGGAAGTGGAGGTGGGATTATCATAATTTACTAAGATTTTCAACTTATGGTTTGTAAATTGCAAAGGAACAAATCCAGAAATGTTTAGGGCTATGGCAATATTACTGGAATAAATGTAGAGTAGCCTGAGGTAACTATGTGGGAAGTGTACTTTCCAGCATATTATCCTAAATCCTTTTTCCCTTTTTCATTTATTATGAACGCAAATTAAAGAAAGTAAATCTAGAACATGAACAGACTCGGTGAAAAATTATTTCGTACAGATTTTCAATTTTATTAATTACTATATACATGTGTGTACTGCAATTACACGTACACACACACACACACACACACACACACAGCAGAAACAAAAAACATGTCATGTTCCTTACACTTACCATACAGGATTTTGTGTTTTATTTTAATGCTTCACATACATATATGAACTTGTGTTTCTCTTTGGTATTTCCTTTATCAGCTAGGTTAATGCAAATCGCCTTGGGAATGAAACACAACATAGAAGGCAAAAACCCAGAAAGTTTAATCCTAGATTCTGAGTTATAAAAGCTTAGGTACTTAGCCATACAGAAGAACTCAAGGGCATAGACAAGAGATCTAGGAGGAAACCTCTGAGGTTTCCATGCCTCCTAGCACAGAAGAGCATGCTTCAGGCTTGGGAAGGGAGCAAGTCAGAGGGAAAGCAATTAGTGCAGATCTCAGAGAAAAGGGCAATAAGCCCTGGTGAGGTGCCAAGTAGTATTATGGAAACAGAGGAGAAGGGGTCAGGCTCTGCTGCATGGGTAGAGCGGGAACAGGTGGCTGATGGGGCCTTAGGCATCCATAGAGAGTTACTCTTGCTCCAGCGTGGTGCAAGGGCAGCAGAAAGTCTTCTGAGTACACTCAATAGATGTGGAAGTGTTGCAGAAGAGCTGTAAAAAATGAAGGAATCATGTAGCTTAGCAACAACACAGACCTGTATGGACTAGTGGTCAAAGACCTGATAGGACCCTGGACATCTCAGGGGATGGCAGTGTGGACAGAGGCCATGGAAACTAAAGGACCCCTCCTTCTAACTTATACATAAGCTTTTTCTAACTTGCTGAGAGGTGATGGAGAGAGGGGTGGTCACATTTAGAGTTGACCGAAATAGGTTCCTACCATGCCCAAAGAATAAAGAAAGCTTTATTAAAATTAAAATTAAGCTATAACAAAATAAAATTTTGTTCTTATATGCTGACTTTGTCAAGGGAGGTTTGAAACCATTTACTTCAGGCATGGGATCAGGTCAGTACAAATTTTCTCTCTTCTATACCCCTAATACAAGTGGCTGTCAGACCTGGTTGATTGTCATAATTACCTAGACAGAGATTTGGATTCAGTTAGTATGTCTGCGGAGACTCTGATGATGGGCCAGGTTTGGGAACTTCTTAATACTGCATAAACCATTCTCTGACATGACAACACCCACAATATGAGGAATAGGCATGATTCATGACAAGGGGTTCAAAATGAATGTCACTAGGATATGATAAGGTATCTGGGTCAAGAAGGGCAGGAACAGGAGGTGCAATCAATATTGGAAAAGATTTCTCTGGTGATTCAAAATAATTTCAACAGATATGAAATCTGGGAGATCTTTGAGTCAGCATACACACCCAGAATGTAGGGAAACTAAACTCCTATTTCAAGGGTGAAATAAGCTTGAAGTTCTCAAGTATTTGTGAAAAGAGGAAATTACTGCTACATCTGAGGTCTTAGGAAGTTACAGAAAATTAGAATATAAGCCTTGTCTTTTAGGCAAACAAAATTGATCAACTCAAACATCAAATAAAGATACTAAACGCCTAACTTTCTGTTTTTCAAATGGGAATGTTATAGTATCAGGGACGATGCTTTCATTTGCAAATAACAGAACACAACTCAAATGGCTTAAGCAGTAAGAGGACGTGTTATCTCATAGAAAAAGGAGTCCAAAGGTAGGAAAATTTCTTCTGAAATTTCTGTTTTGTCATTTTTGTGGAAAAAGATGGTGACAGTCATTCCAAAATATCACATTCTCATACACCTTCTTCCAGCGTAGTAAAAGGGTCTTTTCTTTGTGTCTCTTTTTAGGAGGTTTAAAACCTTTCCCAATGCTCCCAGAGGCCCCTTAAACACCTCCTCCCAGGATTGTATCAAGTGCCCATATTTAAACCATGCACTGAAAAAGGATTGGGCCTGCAGTGGTTTCTACAGGGTAATTGGTATTGTGCCGGCTCCCACCCCGCACGTGTGGGAAAGCACATGGCTTCAGGGAGGAAGCAGGAGCCTGAAAAAGGCAGAAGACTGATTAACCCACGAGGAGGAAAGGGAGGTTAGCTTTGAGAAACAATGTTCGCTTAAATTGTGACTTTAGGTGATTACTCTGGAGTGATAGTTCAGATATGAACGAAGGTCTGACAGGGAACCCATCCATCTAAGTGCTCTCTGCTCACCCTGGTGATGTGTGTTCAGGATAGACTAATCTTGATTGTTTTGTTTGTTTAAACAAAACCTGATTAATAAGTTAAGCATGTTTTGCAACACCGTATAAGACTTTCTAGTGACTTTTACATGTCTGCTATTTGGAATTACCTTGTGCCACAGCCTCTTTGATGATACAGATAATATGCTGTAAGTCCATAAACACAGACAGCATAGAGTTGGACTCACACTTGCAATTGCTATTACCACTTCCACAAACTTAATGTTGTTCTCACGGGTATACAGCATGTTTGAGTAAAATGGGTGTTTCCCACTCCCAACAACAATGACATAGGAGTACATATTAACACTCTCTCTGTATGAATAGACTCAGATCTGCCCTTCAATCAGGTTTAAGAGCTCTACTTTCCATGTCAAGCAGGACCTCAAAACAAATATCCTTACCATCCCCTCCTTTCCTTACAATTCTATTATTTCATCTTGATTTTCACATCTTCACTTTCCCTTGAAAGAGGGACCTATTAAAATTAGATGCCTCCGGATAATATAACACTATATATGCATGACCCACCAGACTGGTTTACATTATATATATATATATATATATATATATATATATGTATATGTATATATATATTTATTTATGCACACACACATTATATACATTATTATATACATTAGATTACATTCCTGTTTTGGCTCTGAAACATAATCCTGACTCATGAGTATGTACGAGGCAGACAGACTTTAGTTTAGATATTCATTTAACAACCTCAACATGTTAATATGACAACTTGTTAGAAATGAAAGCATCCTAGAAACCAATGATATTAGCAGAAGGCCCCACTAGGAGATACAATTCATGTAAAACCTTTAGCAAAATGCTGAACACACTATTTATTGTGCTTACTATTACTCTTATGAAAACAGAGGGCTTCCCAGGCTAAACAGAGTAATCAGTGTCTTTGCCGCATCTCAGGTCCCAGGACAGCATTCTGTAATTGGAGAGACAAGGCCGACTCAGAGAAGAGTCAGAGAACATTTAGGGTAAATAAAGGACCTGCTTAAATCACCAGCAGCTGTAAACTCAGTGCTAGGCAGTAGGGAATAGGAGGATGAAAATAGGGCCCTGCCCTCAGGCAGCCTCAACATGTGGGAGAATTCTAGAAAATTCGATAAATCTGAGAAGAGAAAAGCATCTGAAAAACTGTACAAATTAGATGCCTCTGGAAACTATAACACTATATATATATGACCCACTAGACTAATAGACTAAAGAGACCACCAGGACCAATAGGACTCATTTTTCTGTTAGAAGAAGTGATAAGTACCTCAAGGGCAGTTTAATTCCTATTTGTAATCTAAGTCCTAGTACAATTCCTTGAGTAAAATGGGTAGGTGCTCAATAAATATCTGCTGAATTAATTTTGAAGTATAAACTCAGAAAAACAAGGCAAGGCAAGGGGGCCAGACCAAATACTCCATCCCTTAGGCCTTCTTCCCTACTTTGTTTCAAATGAATGAGATACCCCTCTCGTTCATTTTCTCTTCAAACAAAAAGTATTTTTTGAGCATCTGTTGTTGTGCAAGGAAGTGCTGAACAGGATACTTTTAAAATACGGTTCCTGAATTCAAACAACCTTCAGTTTGGAAGAAAAAATAAACACCTAAACAGATACCCAAAATGCAAAGCAGAATGCAGGGTCACGTGAACAGTTCACACAGACAACTACAGCCTCTCGGAATGAAGGTTCACATCTGGGACATGTGACCCAGAAGAAATGCATAATGGAGGAGAGCATATGAGCTGAACCTTGAGTATAATATTTCAATAGGCAAAAATGTGTGCACCTGGGACAGAGGAGAGGCGCACATCACAAGCAGAGGGACCTCCAGGGGAAAGTTCTTTCATTTGCTTATTCAACCAATATTCTTAAGTATCTGTTATAGGTCAAGCACTGCTTTAGGTGCCAGTGATATAGTAGGAAACAAAATCAAAACCTTGCCTTCACAAAATTATAGAAAATCTCCAACTGCGTTTCCAGAATGTTTGTTAGTCTGTTTTGATAATGCACAGAGTGAAAGAGGGGAACAATAGAAAGGTCAACACAGGAAAGGTAGATTCCAGGGTTGGTACTTGACTGTGGACGACCCAAAAGCCAAGCGAAAGAAGTTTTTAGACTTAACTCTGTTGACAAAGTAAGAGTCATTACAGGTTTCTCAACCGAGAAATATCTTAATCAAAGTGGTGCTTGAAAAGATTATCTGGGTAGCAGAGTCCAGGGCTGGGTGACTGAGGGTGTGGTTTGGAAGCAGGGAGAAAGACAATGCAGCGATTGCATTCTGTTGGGAAGAATCCAGCATAAGCATTGCTTCCTCTGAGATGCCACCCCTGATTCAATCAGTCAGGCTCAGGTGTACCACTAAGGTGTCCTCATAACAATTCATCTCATCTATGATAACACTTACTGCACAGTATTGAAAATGCCTGTTTATTAATTTTTATCTTTTCGCTCATCAAGAGGAAGAGATTAGGCCTAATTATCTTTGTGTTCCCAAGCGCCTAGACCACTGCCTGGCATGTAGCAGAAAATATTTGTGGCATGAAGTGAATAATCAAGTGTTATGGGTTGAACTGTGACCCTGAAAATTCATATGTTGAAATCCTAACCTCCAATACTCAGATGTGACCTTATTTGGAAATAGGGTCTTTGTAGAGGTAATCAAGTTAAAACGATATCATTAGGGTAGGCCCTAACCCAATATGACTGGTGTCCTTATAAAAAGGGGAAATTTGGACATAGACATGCATATAAGAACCTAATATGAACATGAAGATGACCATCTACCAATGAAGGAGAAAGGCCTGGAACAGACCCTTCTGTCACAACCTCAGCAGGGACTAACCCTGCCAACCCATTGCTTTTGAATTTCTAGGCTTCAGAATTGTGTGACAATAAATTTCTGTTATTTAAACCACCCAGTTTGTGGAACTTTGTTACAGCAGCACTAGCAAACTAATACAATAAGTGAAAATGTTCAGCCAACTTGGAGAACCACCCAGAATCAGAGCTCAGGATTAAGGTCATCATTAAATATAAATAAAGAGAGCTGATAACATGGGAGCAGAATACATTTCTGTGATAAATAATGCAGGAGGAAACATGGCAAAGGGCACCTTCTCAGTGAACACCCATATTTATAAAACAGAAAGAGAAGCCAGGGAAAAACATAAAGAAGCAACAGTCAGAAACCTGCAGAATAAAGTTGCCTGGTAGAACCTCCCTCCAAATAATGAAAAAAAAAGTAATATGAATCGTAAATAAATAAATAGCCACAAAACTTCACAGAAGGAACCAAATAAGGAAGGGACACAGACAAATGTTCTAAATTTCAAAAAATTTGTGGCCCAGGAAAGGCTCTGGAGCAGAGTAGCATCCATAGGACGGCAGAGCTCCTAACCCAACACAGCCTCTTCCCCAGCTGTACTGCTGTTGCAAAAGAGCCTGAGAACTTGCACAAGCACCCCCAAGTCTGAAGAGAAGCAAATGGACTAATCCTAGTCTTTCCCTTCTCCAGCTCGAGAAGGGAACAATAGAGAGACTCTGATGATGGGGGCCCCACACTCAACTGGTGAGCGGAGCAAGGCGCCTTAAAGGTGTCCCTTGGGAATGGCATACACCTTTAAGGTGGAGTGAATCTTGGTATAGATACTTAACAACACTTTAAAAGTGAGAATACAACCTGAGTATATGAGATGTATTTGGGTATACCTTATACCCAGAGATCTCATTCAGCCCTAAATCCCCTATCTACCAAGGCCTCAACCCCACCAAAAATGTTCCAAGTACACAACTACCTAGTCCCCCAAACAAACAGACAAAAAGTCAATTCATTAAATTGCAACTCATATTGGCTAGATACAGGAAAGAAAAGAATTTCATCACTATTCAGAACAAGAGTAATTTTTTTTCACACACACACACTGTATTTTATTTTTACAAGAGATAAATCAACTGACACCAAGCATTGTAAATGGATGACCACAACAAAAGCAACAATGATTGCAATTAAAAAATATGGAATGCTTCACAAATTTGCGTGTCATCCTTGCACAGGGGCCGTGCTAATCTTCTCTGTATTGTTCCAATTTTTAGTATATGTGCTGCCGAAGCAAGCACAAGAGAGTAATTCTTAAACTCTAATGTGCATTAGACTTTTCCTGAGATACTTGTTGAAAAGGCCTATTTCTAGGGCCTCCCCAGAAGGTGATCATATCATTCCAGGGGTCCTTCAATTACAGGTAGGGAAACACCGCTTGTTAACACAAATGGATTTTTAAGTGAGTGTTTTAGGTACTTAAGAAAATGAAATAAAGCATTTCTTACAGTATGAAGGAAAATGTTTTCGGGCAGAACAACAGAAGCAGGATGGTCCAGTCTGGGGCAGTGCCCCTAGGATTTTCGCTCTGCTATGTATTAATACTTAATACACGCCTTCATTTCACACTCATGGGTGAAGACAGTGACATTAGAACCCCTTCTGAAGGGGAAGAGAGAAGATGAATTCATTCATTCATTCCAGGCTTTTCACACATATGAGTTTTTCTAAGCCTACTTCTTAGCTATTGCCTACTGCGTATCTAAACATCTGCTTACATTGTAAAGCAATTATACCCCAATAAAGATGTTTAAAAAAAAAAAAAAAAGCAAAAAAAAAAAAAAAAAATCTGCTTAAAGAGATTCTGTAAGGAATTAATGATGTTAGAAATATTGTTCTGTCCAAAACTGACGATAGATTAGCCCATTATCATATACTACTATTCAGCTGAATCAATTATGGAATTATCCAAATTATATGCAATCCTACAGCACAGTATATATAACCAGTACTAGTGTTTCGCTCTTGTGCATTGGGATGTCCAGGTCAGTTTTTCACGGGTGGCGTTCTATCTGGTGGGCTGGACATTCACGCCAAACTGGTTGTCAATTATTTTGACACTCTATATTTGGTAGTCATCACACTGCATTTAATTTTATTTGTAGTCATGTTTTTGTTTTGTTTTGTTTTGTTTTTTGCGGTACGCGCGCCTCTCACTGTTGTGGCCTCTCCCGTTGCAGAGGCTCTGGACACGCAGGCTCAGCGGCCAGGGCTCACGGGCCGATCTTCCCGGACCGGGGGCACGAACCCGTGTCCCCTGCATCGGCAAGCGGGCTCTCAACCACTGCATCATCAGGGAAGCCCTGTAGACATGTTTTGCATCACTTAAAACTCTTGTAAGTTCTTGTGGAGTAGGGTGGGAGGGGTGTCTTATGCAAATTTATATCTCATACAGAACTAAACCAGGGGAGGGGAGGCAAAAAAAAAAATCCATGGTATTAATCAATCAATCAATCAAGTAAATGATCAGAGCTGATGTTTACATTTTGTTGCACTGGCTAGCAGGAAGATCCAATTTTCTCAGCTTCAAATTAAGTTAAAGCGTAAGGAAATAAGCCATATTTATCTGTAAATATCTCACATGACAAGGTCAACTTCTCAATTACTTACAGTTTAATTGGATTTATTTATGCGTTTTGCCTTTTACTGAGAGGCTGTACTTGATCATCTCAAAAGATTTCCTTTAATGGGATTTGATTCTGAAAAACTTGAGGAATGTGTTTTCATTAAAGGTCAGCTATACATTTTTTTTTCTTTTTAACTCTAGAAATAAGATTACTTGCATTTCACTCATTTGAATTGTGACCTTTTAATGAAATCCTCGTGGCTTGAAGGAATTCCCTTGACAAATAAACCACAGCGTGTGCAGCACCATCTTCTAGAACTGCCATGTGTCCAGGAATAAGAAAAGATAAGCCTGTTTTTATGAAAGTTAATACAGACGACTGTCAGTTGCCAAATTCTTGATCCTGTGAGACGTGT
The DNA here is from genome assembly GCF_005190385.1 of Monodon monoceros. Taxonomy (NCBI): domain Eukaryota; kingdom Metazoa; phylum Chordata; class Mammalia; order Artiodactyla; family Monodontidae; genus Monodon; species Monodon monoceros. The sequence goes on from NW_021703768.1 coordinate 48,106,697, forward strand.
AGTGTTTGATGAATGTCTGAGTAAAGTGCCGTGTCTGTGGGCGTCGTGGTGTCCACCGCACCCTGTTGCGATGTGAAATTAAACAGAAACCTCAACGTGCCTACTGGTGTCTCAGTGTCACATGGAAGGAGGCCAGGCTCCACCTTTGGGGTACCAGGTGCTACCACCAGTTCTGACAGACTTAAAAACTTGAAATTCACTTCTGAGGGAAGACACTGAAATGCAGAATTGAGAATTGCTGGTTGGGGAGAAATAGCATTTAAGCTCATGAGTTGTGTTTGGAAATATTATGTATTATATAGTATAGAAGCTAGTATAGTTAAATTAGCTTTAGCTAATTCTGAGCTGTAGAGTCTGTGATCCCTCCAAATAAAATTTAGGAATATAACCTTGACTCATGCTTTTATTAAGTGTGTGATCTTACACCTCTCAGTCAAACATCATTCACAGAATTCTCGTAATGCTGAGGATAGTAACAATGAAGCCTCTTTTCATTACTCTGTAAAATCCTTTCCCAGCCACAACTGTCAACCTACCCTTCTAATGACCCTAGCTCTTCTTTATTCTCTTCTAAGAATGCTTCTCTATTTATCTAATCTCAATCTTAATCCAAGACAAGTTCTAGGAAAAAAGGAAAAATGAGAAACATAAATAACAAAAACTTAAAAGGAAAGAGCATAAAGTAGCAAAAGGAGCCTTGCCAATACGTTTGACAACAGAGAGCCAAACTTATTGTTTGGTATATATTTAATTTTCATCATAAGACATGTGTTGTGATAGGAGAAAGTTTAACTGTTGTGGCCTGCGTTGGTAAATCAATAACAACAGCGACAAGCCCCTGGCCATGCTGGGACACAATCCAAATGGAAAAAATAAGGGCTAGGCCTATGATAATGAAATAAGAGAGAGGGACTGTTCTTGAGTAGATCTGACACACTGTGATTCATCACGGTGGAGATTCTGGACCCTACTGTCTCTAAAGGGTGCTTGATGGAGGGTGTGACTGTTCTCAAACAACCACCCCTCTTGGTTAAAGGTGTCCTTGCTCACAGGAGCCACACGCAAAGGTTAGAGACCCCCCCTTTTGCTATACCCAAAGGCTTTTCCTGAGTTCTTATCTATGCTGATTTCCCTGCCATCCCACAATTCTGACTTCTTCCTTCCTTCCTGAAACCCTAACCTTGGCTGTCAGAACATAGCACTTTTCTAACTGGCCTCATGCCTTTCCATCGGTCAGCTCTTTATCATTTTGTTCTGCTGGTTCCTTTCTTCATGCTCCTGCACTGGGGCTTTCTTTCTCAATCTGTGGGATTTTCCTGTTATCTGCCTGCTCTTACTACTATGGTAATGACTTTCAAATCTACACTCTGAGCTAACCTTTCATGTATGCCAGAGGCCGCTATTTGCAACTGCCCATAAACATTATAACCTGGACATACCACTGTCACAGAAAACCTAACTAATCCCCAAAGGAACTCATCTTGCCCAACTTCTACTTTCCACCAGTTGGCTTCTTTATCCAATACCTACACCAATGTTAATGGCTTGACTTTTCTTCCAATATAAAACACCAGACTCATCTTTGACTCTGCTCTTTCATCTCTAACTTGCAAACTGCTACAAATTAATTTGATTTTTTTTTTTTTAGATGAAACCTTTCTCCACCATTTTCATGCTAACAACCAAAACTCCACTTCACCCTGTATTACTGCACCCAGGCTGGGACAACACCTGCCTCCATGCTTATTTCCTTTAGGTTCATGCTTAGGGTTGATATTATTACCAGAAAAAAAATCAGCCTCAAATACCACTTTTATTATATTTTCTCCCTCCTCAAGAACCTACAGTGACACCCCATTATAAATCACATCAAGTCCCAAGTTCTCAGCTCCGTTATCTGATTCCAGTTTACTTCCCACCACTCCCTACTCCTCTAACGTTAAAATCTTTCTCTCCCTCTCTCTTCTTCTCTCCCTCCCTTATTCCCTCTCTCTCTCTCTCTTTCCAGTAAGCTATTTCCCACCTGTCCTCTCCCCTCCCCTCTTAACCTCAAAAGTTATCAGCTGTTTGGTTTTGCTCCTATCACATTTTTTCTACTAACAGAAATGGGGACTTAGAAATTTCAGAGGCTGCTTGTTAAAAAACCATTAGTCTAGTTGTATAGTACACAAGGATTTGTAAAGAGGGGAAGAGGCAGATAAAACCGGACAGTTAGACTGAGGCTGAATAATGACTATCCCTAAGGGCAAGTGTGTCTTATTTATTTATTATAGCTCTCAGGTAAAAACACTGAAACAATTGTGAAATCACCATAAAGCATGAACAAGTAAAACAAAATACCAAGGTCTCCCTTGTGACCACTGTGTATGAGATTTGTAAGGACAAACACTTCCTGCCACGGGAACTCAGCCACTGTGTGTCTCAGATGAAAGCAGTTCCTTTGCTTTCATAAATTAACCAAGAGGTTCAAAAGCAAGATGGCAACAAGTTCTGCTAAGCAACTTCTCTGACAAAGGTCGGAAAGACTTTTCTCAGTTGCCCAAATCAACCCGTGCCAACCTGGAATGCTCATTATCAGGGATTTTTGCAGTTAAAAAGCTGCTTTTATTAAAGTTTTAAAAACTGGTACCTCTGAAAGGAATGCCCTTTTAATAATGAGTTAATAGAAGCGAGCAAATCTATGAAATGGGTTGGTTAAACCTTAAGCAGAAATTCCCAAGGAAGAAGCAAAACCACAAATGACAGTCAGCTATCTCATTAGACCTCAGTAGTTTTACTCAAAAACTGAAGAGGTATTAACAGATCCTGTGAGGAGATTTGCAGGGAGTTTTCTTGAAGAAAGAAAAGGGAGCTGACCCGGCATACCACAGGCAGTGCAACTAGGCACATCTGAAATCAACTGTTGCCTCGTCCTGAGGCAAGGGAGTAGGGCAAGCTGCTACCCAAGTTATCCAAGAGAATAACAACAGAATAACAACAGTGTCCACTTATCAAGGGCTCTGGGTCAGGTCCTGTGCTAGAAGTTTCACTCACATTATCTACTTAATCCTCATACCAACCCTAGGCAAAAGGTATCATAATCTTCAGGTCACAGATAAGGAAACTGAAGCTGGAGAGATGTTAAGTAATTTGTTCCTGATCACACAGTTACTATGTTGCAGAGCAGGTATTCAGAGTTCAACAGGACCCTAGTCTATGCTTGTTTACTGCAGCACACAGCTTTCCAATATGGAGGGTCCTAAGACGAGCAAGATGGCAAAACATACTTAGGGAATCAACCAACATTTATCAACACCATAGCAGGCCCTGTGCTGGGATTCCGAAGCAGACCAGACAAGCACCCACTAGGATGGCTATCATCAAAAAGACAGACAAGGACTTCCCTGGTGGCGCAGTGGTTGAGAATCCGCCTGCCAATGCAGGGGACACGGGTTTGATCCCTGGTCCGGGAAGATCCCACATGCTGCAGAGCAGCTAAGCCCGTGCGTCACAACTACTGAGCCTGCGCTCTGGAGCCCGTGAGCTACAACTACTGAGCCTGTGTGCCACAACTACTGAAGCCTGCGCGCCTAGCGCCCGTGCTCCGCAATAAGAGAAGCCACTGCAATAAGAAGCCCCCGCACCGCAACGAAGAGTAGCCCCCGCTCATCGCAACTGGAGAAAGCCCACGCGCAGCAACGAGGACCCAACGCAGCCAAAAATGAATAAATAAAATAAATAAATTTATTTAAAAAAAAAAACAGACAATAACCAGCGTTGGCAAGGATGTGGAGAATTTGGAACAATCATACGTTGCTGTTGGAACTGTAAAATGGTGCCGCCACTGTAGAAGACAGTTTAGCAGTTCATCAAAATACAGGCATGCCTTGTTTCATCAGTCTATATTCTATTTTGCTTCACAGATATTGTGCTTTTTACAAAATGAGGTTTTGTGACAACCCTGCGTTGAGCAAGTCCTATCAGCGCCACTTTTCCAACAGCACTTGCTCACTTCGTGTCTCTGTGCCACATTTTGGTTAATTCTTGCAATATTTCAAACATTTTCTTTATTACTGTATTTTTTATGATGATCTGTGATCAGTGATCTTTGATGTTACTATGTAATCATTTGGGGGTGCCATGAACCCCACCAAGATGGCAAACTTAATCGATAAATGTTGTGTGCGTTTTGACTACTTCACCAACCAGCCATTCCCTCATCTCTCTCCCTCTCCTCAGGCCTCCCTATTCCCTGAGACACAACAATATTGAAATTATGCCCATTTATAACCCTGCAATATTGTGAACCTATCAATACAATGACCCTACAATGGCCACTAAGTGTTCAAGTGAAAGGAAGAATTGCACATCTCTCACTTTAAAGCTAGAAGTGATTAAGCTCAGTAAGAAAGACATGTTGAAAGCCAAGACAGGCTGAAAGCTGGGCCTCTTGGGCCAGTTGGCCAAAAGTTGTGAATGCAAAGGAAAGTTCCTGAAAAAAATTAAAAGTGCTACTCCAGTGAACACATAAATGTTAAGAAAGCCAAACAGCCTTATTGTATATATGTAGAAAGTTTTAGTCGTCTGGATAGAACATCAAACCATCACAACATTCCTTTAAACCAAAGCCTAATCCAAAGTAAGTCTCTAACTCTTTTTAATTCTGTGAAGGCTGAGAGAGGTGAGAAAGCTGCAGAAGAAAAGTCTGAAGCTAGCAGAGTCTGGTTCATGAGGTTTAAGGAAAGAAGCCATATCCGTAACACATTGTAAAAGCACCAGGTGAAGCAGCAAGTGCTCATACAGAAGCTGCAGCAAGTTCTCAAGATCTAGCTAAGATCATTAATGAAGGTGGCTACACTAAACAGGTTTTCAATGGAGACAAAATAGCCTTATATAAGAAGATGATGCCATCTAGGACTTTCACAGCTACAGAGGAGAAGTCAATACCTGGCTTCAAAGCTACAAAGAACAGGGTGACTCTCTTGTTAGGGCTTAATGCATCTGGGGATTTTAAATTCAACCCACGGTTCATTTACCATTCTGAAAATTGTTAAGAATTATGCTAAATCTTCTCTTCCTGTGTTCTATAAGTGGAAAAACAAAGCCTGGATGACAGCCCATCTGTTGAAAACAGGATTTACTGAATATTTTAAGCCCACCATTAAGACCTACTGCTCAGAAAAAAAGATTCCTTTCAAAGTATTAATGCTCATTGACAATGCACCTGGTCACCCAAGGGCTCTGATGGAGATGTAAGATGAAATTCATGTTGTTTTCATGCTTCCTAACACAACATCCATTCTGCAGCTCATGGACCAGCGAGTAATTTTGACTTTCAAGTCTTAGTATTTAAGAAATACATGCCATAAGGCTATAACTGTCATAGTGATTCCTCTAATGGATCTGGGTAAACTAAGTAGAAAACCTTCTGAAAAGGATTCACCATTCTATATGCCATTAAGAGCATTTGTGATTCATGGGAAGAGGTCAAAATATCAACATTAACAGGAGTTTGAAAGAAGTTGATTCCAGTTCTCACAGATGACAAGAAAGCGTTCAAGACTTGAGCGGAGAAGTCCCTGCAGATGTGGTAGAAGAAGCAAGAGAACTAGAATTAAAAGTGGAGCCTGAAGATCTGACTGAATTGCTGCAATCTCATGATAAAACTTTCATGTTGAAGAGTCGCTTCTTATAGATGAGCAAAGAAAGTGGTTTGTTGAGATGGCATCTACTCCTGGTGATGATGCTGTGAAGATTGCTGAAATGACAACAAAGGATTTAGAATTACATAAACTTAGTTGATAAAGCAGCAGGGTTTGAGAGAATTGACTCCAATTTTGAAAGAAGTTCTACTGCGGATAAAATGCAATCAACCAGAATTGTGTGCTACAGAGAAATCGTTCGTGAAAGAGTCAATTGATGGGGCAAACTTTATCGTTGTCTTATTTCAAGAAAGTGCCACTGCCACCCAACCTTCAGCAACCACCACCCTGACCAGTCAGCAGCCATCAACACTGAGGCAAGAACCCCCACCAGCAAAAAGACTATGACTCACGGAAGGCTCAGATGATGGTTAGCATTTTTAGCCATGAAGTATTTGATAACTAAGATACGTCCATTTTTTAGACATAATGCTGCTACACACTTAACAGACTACAGTATAGTGTAAACATAATTTCAATATGCACTGGGAAATGAAAATATGACTCCCTTTACTTCCATATTCGCTTTATTGTGGTGGTCTGGATCTGAACCTGTGATATCTCTGAGGTATGTACGCCTGTAGGTTGTGACAGTTCTGTTTAAATTAGTGAAGGTAATGTAAAACTGAATGCAAACTGAACAACAGAGGTCCCCTCAAAGTCTCAAAAACACAGTTGGCAAAGCACTTACTAGGTTTTCCAGCCCTGCATAGAAGGGTGTTGTGAATGAAGGTTTTAAAAGAAAGAATCATCTCTAGAGAGGAGAACAGAATTAGACATTTTTGCTTTAATTTTACCAAACAATCTTCTCACCTAGACCTGGATCTCCTGAGCAGGATTATCCACTTGTACATTTACTCCATCTTGGCTTTGTCTACATATATGACCAATTTTAAATGAATGACTTGGGATTCTAGTTTATGAGCCAGTTTCTTGGGTGTGGCTGGCCTTGTATTAGCTCACTAGACCCTAAGAATATACTCCTCCCCACCAAACACGTGAAATGATTTATGTATCTAGATATCCAAATTGGCCAGTGTGAGGACTGTCCATAGCAACCACATACAGACACGGCTTCCAAGAGAAGTGGGCAAAATCATCTGGAAGACCTTACTTTGCTACAGTGATCATAATTTTTATTTATTTTTATTTTTATTTTTTTTGCGGTATGTGGGCCTCTCACTGTTGTGGCCTCTCCCATTGCGGAGCACAGGCTCCAGACGCGCAGGCTCAGCGGCCATGGCTCACAGGCCCAGCCGCTCCGCAGCATGTGGGATCTTCCCGGACCAGGGCACGAACCCACGTCCCCTGCATTGGCAGGCAGACTCTCAACCACTGCGCCACCAGGGAAGCCCTACAATGATCATTCTTAACATTAAGTGGAAAATTCAGCGCTGGAGACTCACCTGCTTTACTTCTCCTAAAATCCCTATCCCATGAAAAGCATCACATGGACAACACTGCAGCTAACAGAAATTGTAAGTGGACCGTACAGGGTGTGTGAATTGATAACCTTAAACTCAAAGCACATAGACAGTTTTAAAGGGTGGCCTTTAAATATATGCTAGCAAGCTACTGTAATGAACTGAAATCAAGACTCCTATTATATTATACAATAACCAGCCTACAGGACTTCCCCTAACAGTTGTGATTTTAATTGGATTAAAGAATTTCCCTCTAAACAACCCACATGAAAATACTTGTCATTCTTTAAATGCTTTTGTTCACTCCCTCCTATATAGGCACATAAAACTATGGAAAATACTAGCCAGATAAAAAACATATATCTAGAATCACAGAGCTGAGAAAGAATTTAAGAATTATCTAAATCTACTCCTTAAATTCAGATAACTAAATAAGCAGATAAGTATTTTATTTTTCCTTTAGCATCGCTCAGAGTGAAATCAGAAAAACCCTGGAAAAGTTATCTGTCTTTGCTTAGTCTTTTCATTGGAAAGCAAGAACTAAAAACGGTGATTTAGGTTTGCTAAGGCAGAGATGGAAAAATGGAGTTATGTTGCAGCCTAGAAGTTATGTCGGTTTTTATCTCAGATCCATGGAGTAAAGAGACACCTCGGGCAGGTCTGAGGCATGTCCTGGAACAGTGTGGGATAATAATAATCATAAGGCCAGAAGCTGTCTGAGCTCTGACAACTTGCTCTAGACCTGAGGTCTGGGCAATTTTAATCTGAGTCGCTATTTCCTATCTACAAAATGGAGGTAATATACGCCCCTCAGAAAGGTTTTGTGAAGTTAACTGCATGATTAACCTTAAGCACTACACAGTCTAAAGGCCTTACTTCAACAGATTGGGATCAATAAGCTAAGATGAACTCCTGGAGGCCATGGAGTGAATGTTATTCACGTGAATCCCAGCACAACCCACAGCACTACAAAGTTAATTCTAGACAAACAGGCCAAATCATACCATAACAGGATTCTGAAACAAGGCCAGCTCTGGTCATCTCAACATGTAGCTCTTGGAAAAATATACAGTGACAGTTCAGCTTCTCTTCAAGTTGTGATACTTTAAAAATTTGAAAGATTAACCAGTATATGCAGGAACTTCTTAGCACATGATTGATAGGTATGCATTTTCAATTACTGGAGAAAATATAAGATGATTCAGTAAATGAAGTTAGACAAATGGGTAACCAATTGGAAAGAAATAAATTGGAATCCACAGCTCATACCAAAATAAATCTCAGATGCATCAAAAATTGAAACATAAAAAAATGAAACTATAAAAATACCTTCTGACTGAGGGAAAACTCAGTAAAGGGTACACAAGATCTCTGCACTAATTCTGTGAATCTACAGTTATTTCAAAATAAAAAGTTAAAAAAATACTTGGTGAACCTGAGATAATTATTTTATAATACTGAAATGAGGAAGACCTTTCCAACCGTGACAGCTGGAAGTTTGTAAAGATGTAAAACCCACCTAAAATTAAATATTTGTGCATGTCAAAAGCCTAATTATATACAAAATCAAAAAACAAGTCAAGGGCTTCCCTGGTGGCGCAGTGGTTGAGAGTCCGCCTGCCGATGCAGGGGACACGGGCTCGTGCCCCAGTCCGGGAAGATCCCACATGCCGCGGAGCAGCTGGGCCCGTGAGCCATGGCCGCTGAGCCTGTGCCTCCAGAGCCTGTGCTCCGCAACGGGAGAGGCCACAACAGTGAGAGGCCCGCGTACCACAAAAACAAAACAAAACAAAACAAAAAACAAGTCAAACAGAAAGAAAAATAGATGCATCTCATCTCCCAAAGGGCTAATTTCCTCAATATATGAAGACTGCCAGCAATTTTTTTTAACATCTTTATTGGAGTATAATTGCTTTACAATAGTGTGTTAGTTTCTGCTTTATAACAAAGTGAATCAGCTATACATATACATATATCCCCACATCTCTTTCCTCTTGCGTCTCTCTTCCTCCCACCCTCCCTATCCCACCCCTCTAGGTGGTCACAAAGCACCGAGTTGATTTCCCTGTGCTATGTGGCTGCTTCCCACTAGCTATCAATTTTACATTTGGTAGTGTATATATGTCCATGCCAGTCTCTCACTTTGTCCCAGCTTATGCCAGCAAATTAATAAGAAAAAAGCCAACAACTTGACAGAGAAATGGATAAAATATATGAATAGTTTATAGAAAAGGAAATAGAAATAACTCTAAAAGAGATATCCAACCTCACTCAGCAATGTAACAAGTTCAAAGTTAGAGTGAAATACCATTTTTACTTTATTAAATAAAGTCTGATAACATACTTTGCTGGCCAAGGTACAGCAAAACAGGCACCCTTGTACATTGCCGGTGGGAATTTAGACTGGTACAACCTCTGTCGGAGTGATTTGGCAATATCTGTTGCTATGCAAATATTCTAGGTATATACTGAACACTTGTGTGAAAGGTACACATAGAACAGTTTTTACAATTTTTAATAGCAAAAGAAGTGGAAACTAACCAATGTCCACCAATGTGAGACCTGTTAAAAAACTGCCATATTCATACCAGGAAACACTATGTAGATATAAAAAGGAATGAAGTAGCTTTTTCAAAGCTGCTATGGAATAATCACTAAAAACCATAATTAATGCCAGGTACAAGATAAATACTTCCTTATCTCTGGAAAGGTTGGTAAGATATTGGTAACAATGGTTACTTATCTTAATAAAGTTAAAAATTAACACAACAATCATCTATATTTATTAATGTTTCCCAAACTTTATGGCCACACATAAAAGGGAGTGAGCCAAGCAGTAATGACCATAATCACGTGCATTTACTGAGTCCTTGGAATAGGGTTTGAAGCTAAAGCATGCTAAAAAAAGATTCACTAAGCAGGGAAGAGCACATTATCAAAACAAGTCAAACTCACCAGAAGATGGTATAGATTTATAAAAATTTGATGTAGACATCAATATACTGAAAACCAGCTGACAGAAATCAGGTGTCATTTATCTTTGTAGCTCACTCACTTCCTCATTTCCCAACCTAGCATACACTCTTAAAACAAAGCAGGTATTCAAATGTTCATTAATAACTAACAGATTGAAAGGATGACTGGATGGGATGGATGGGATAGATGGATAGATGGATGGATGGGATAGATAAAAAGATGGATGATTGGAAGAAAGAGTAGATATTGAAGGACTGTGATCTCTCTCTGCTCCTGTTTCCTTCTGACACTGGGCCAGCCTTAGTCTCCTTATGCTCCCCTATACAAATGGGAGGTGCTGGAATTTACAAATAATTAAGAAACATGATGGTAACCTCCACACAACTCGGTGGATAATTACTAATAGGGTTGGCAAAACAATGCTCCCACCTTTCCCCACCCCTCCGAAATGTCCATGCCTTAATCCTTGGAATCTCTAAGGGACTCTACAGATCTAATTAAGGTTACAGACCTTAAAGTAGGGAGATTATCGTGGATTATCCAGGTGGGCACAATGTAATCACACGAGCCGTTTCAAGCAGACAACTGTCTCTGGTTGGAAGAAGAGAGGAAGACAGAGAGATTGGACGCAGAAGGATTCAGTGCACTGTTGGTGGCTCTCAGATGTAGCAGCCCACATTCAAGGACTGGAAAGAACTCCCCTAAGAGCTTAGGCAGCTCTTGCTGACAGCCAGCAAGGACACACGGACCTCAGTCCTGAAACCACAAGGAACTGAATTCTGCCAGCAACCTGAATGAGCTTGGAAATGGATTCTTTCTAGAGGCCTCTGATAAGAGCCAAGATGGCCAGCACCTTTGAAACACAGAGCAGAGTGATCACCCTTGCCAACCTGGACTTCTGACCTACAGAACTATGAGATAATAAATTTGTGCTGTTTTAATCCACTAAGCGTGTGACAATTTGTTATGGCAGTAATAAAAAATGAAGACTTCCTGTTCAGCTTAAGAATCATTTGTGGAGCCTGTTCCATGTGAGGCCCTGGGCCAAGTGTTTAGGGTAGAAAAGTGGGCACACGTTCTCAAGGAGCTCGCAAGCTCAGAAACCATTAAACAATGCTACGATACAGTTTAGCACAGCGCACTGCAGGAGTACAGAGAAGGGTACCTAACTGTGTGACGTCCTCAGATGCTTTACTTACTACTCCTCCAATCTCTCCCTCCTCCAATGAACTGGACCACCAACCTTCTTACAAGTCAGAAATGGAAAGCCATCCTAAACTCCACTGACCCCTCCAGACCTGTGATTTATATCATCCTAATAATGCTTCTCCTAAAAGTCCCTTCTCTTTCCCTCACCCCCATTTCTTCCCCCAACCTCTGACTGCTACTTTCTGACCTTTATCATCTCTTACCTAGATTACTATAATGACCTCTCGATTAACTTTCCTGACTCAATAGCCATCCATTTCCCCAAATCCATTTCCCCCAATCCACCAGGGTCATTTTTCCAAGGATTAAATTGAGCATGCCATGTTCCACCTCAAAATCCTTCAAAGACTGCCTGCAGTTAAAGTCTAACTCCTTGGCTACTCTTAGCAACCCCTCTAAGCTCTACTAGAGCCAAAACTGTCTCTACTTGGCTTCTAATTCCAGTGCCTAGGAAGGGTCTGGCACATAGATGTTTCTTGGAAAGTATTTGCTGAGTAAATAAAATCAACCCCTGCTGACGCTGCAGCCTCACTGCTTCCCTTTCAGCAGCCCCTGTTCACTATGCTCCTACTACCCTAGCCTTCGTAGTCCCAGCCTACTCCACCTTCCCTCTCTCTTTATGCTCCACCTTCCCCTCATGGCTAAAAAGCCTCGTTCACCTGGCTGGTAAGCAGATCTCATTTTTGTTAAATTTTGCCCTCCTCTAGCAGGGTTATGCTCATCTTACAGCTCTGTCTAGTCTCTTCTGAGCCCCTGATATAACTGTCTCCTCTTCTACCACAGCATCTGTGGCAAACCCTCTAGTACAACGCTCCTCAAAGCTGGCCTGTGGACTGGTGCTGGTGTCCAAATGGTTTATTACCATTCTGGTCCAAGGTAAGTCCAGAAATCAGGTGTAAGTACTTAGAAATGTTTATGGCAATTTGACATTGCAGGGACATCCAAGTATGTGATGCTTGTTGAACAAGGTATACACCAGTTTGGATGTTGTTGAATTAGTGTGGTGAGTCACACGTGGTGCAAACTGTGTCTTAATCATGTGCAACAGGACCACTTATTGGTCCGTGATAGAGCAAAAACCAAGAACAACTCAACTGGTCCACCATCACAGAAAGTCTAAGGAGCACTGCTCTAACTCACTCAGGTACGTTCCCATCTTCCACCTTTTGGGATGTGGTTGGCTGCCTGAGACAATGCAGATGTCCCATAAATCTCAGTGAATAAATTGATAAATATGTGACTGATAAGAAGACTTCCTAGAGGACATGAGATCTGAGCTACTTCTTAGTGATTGGCAGGAATTGGGCACTTAGGGGTAACAGCATGGGCAAATGCACTGAAGAAGAAGTGCAAATGAGGAATAGCAAGAAAAGATGGCAGGACTTCCCTGGTGGCACAGTGGTTAAGAATCTGTCTGGGGACACGGGTTTGACCCCTGGTCCAGGAAGATCCCACATGCCATGGAGCAACTAAGCCCGTGCACCACAACTACTGAGCCTGTGCTCTAGAGCCCGCAAGCCACAACTACTGAGACTACGTGCCACAACTATGGAAGCCCATGTGCCTAGAGCCCATGCTCCGCAACAAGAGAAGCCACGCATTGAGAAGCCCACACACCACAACGAAGAGTAGCCCATGCAGCAATGAAGACCCAATGCAGCCAAAGATTAATTAATTAATTAATTAATTAACTTTTTAAACAAAGAAAAGATGGTGCATAGGCAATGGAAAGTTTTCAAAAGGTGAAATATTATGCCGAAGCATAATGATGTCGAAGAGCTCAACCAGATGGTTCTGCCAGAGTCCAACCACCCTGACCCCCTCCCTCAAGCTTACCCCAGCAGCACCCTCTCAGTAAGCGTGTGCAAGCCTTAGCAAAGGCAGAGGGAGTCCCTGAAGGGTTTTAAACCAGTGTTGTGACCTACCTCACGAAGGATGAATGTCAGGGAGTGAGAAAGGCAGGGAGACCAACTAGGATTTAACTGCAATCATCCCAATGAGAAATGCTGAAAGCCCTCAATAAAGGCAGAGATAATTTAGTGACGTGCAGTGGTGGTAGACACAAAGTCCAGAAATATTTGTGAGGCAATACAGGAAGGGCTTGGTGATTCGCTAGACAGGATAAAGACACAGGGTAGCGTGACTAAAGTTTCTGGTTTGGTGGAGTGAGTATGTGCGTGGTGGTGTCACCAGAGGAGATAAGGATCACAGAAAGAGGAACAGGTTTAAGAGGCAGGGAATTCATAAATTCCAGTGTTACAAGCCTGTGGGACATTCAGGTGGAGATGGCCAGCAGGCACTTGGGAGAAAGGTCAAGGCTGCAGATACAGATTTGGGAAGCTTTCACATCTAGATGGTGATTAAAACCAGTTGTGGATGAATGAGAAGAATAGTGGTCTAAGCATTTCTCCAAAGAAGATATACAGCTGGCCAACAAACACATGAAAGGATGCTCAACATCACCAATCGTTAGAGAAATGCAAGTCAAAACTACAATGAGGTGTCATCTCACATCAGTCAGAATGGCCATCATCAAAAAATCTACAAACAATAAATGATGGAGAGGGTGTGGAGAAAAGGGAACCCTCTTGCAACCTCTGGGAATGTAAATTGATACAGCCACTATGGAGAAGAGTATGGAGGTTCCTTAAAAAACTAAAAATAGAACGGCCATATGACCCAGCAATCCCACTACTGGGCATATACCCTGAGAAAACCATAATTCAAAAAGAGTCATGGGGTTTCCCTGGTGGCGCAGTGGTTGAGAGTCCGCCTGCCGATGCGGGGGACGCAGGTTCGTGCCCCGGTCCGGGAGGATCCCACATGCTGCAGAGCGGCCGGGCCCGTGAGCCATGGCCGCTGGGCCTGCGCGTCCGGAGCCTGTGCTCCGCAACGGGAGAGGCCACATCAGTGAGAGGCCCGCGTACCGAAAAAAAAAAAAAAACAAAAGAGTCATGTACCACAGTGTTCACTGTGGCTCTATTTACAATAGCCAGGACATGGAAGCAACCTAAGTGTCCACTGAGAGATGAATGGATAAAGAAAATGTGGCACATATATACAATGGAATGTTACTCAGCCATAAAAAGAAACGAAATTGAGTTATTTGTAGTGAGGTGGATGGACCTAGAGTCTGTCACAGAGTAAGGTAACTCAGAAAGAGAAAAACAAATACCATATGCTAACGCATATATATGGAATCTAAAAAAAAAAAAATGGTTCTGAAGAACCTAGGGGCAGGACAGGAATAAAGACGCAGACGTAGAGAATAATGGACTTGAGGACACAGGGAGGGGGAAGGGTAAGCTGGGACGAAGTGAGAGAGTGGCATGGACATATATACACTACCAAATGTAAAACAGATAGCTAGTGGGAAGCAGCCGCATAGCACAGGGAGATCAGCTCGGTGCTTTGTGTCCACCTAGAGGGGTGGGATAGGGAGGGTGGGAGAGACAAGCAAGAGGGAGGGGATATGGGGATATATGTATATGTATAGTTGATTCACTTTGTTATACAGCAGAAACACAGCATTGTAAAGCAATTATACTCCAATAAAGATGTAAAACAAACCTGACAGAAACATCACCCTGAATTCTTAACATCGCACCATCTGTGTTTCATCCTTTTTTTTCCCCTCATGTGTATTCCTTCATTTGTTGAGCATCTCCCCCATGGTTGCATATAAACTTTGTGAGAGTAAAGAAAATAAATAAGTACCAGGGATGTAATATACAATGTGATAAATATAATTAACACTGCTCTACATTCCATATGAAAGTTGTCACGAGAGTAAACCCTAAGAGCTCTCAACACAAGGTAGAAAAATGTTTTTATTTCTTTAACTCTGAATCTATATAAGACAATGGATGTTCACTAAACTTATTGTGGTCCTCATTTCAGGATGTATATAAGTCAAATAATTATACTGTCAGCTTAGAGCTTATGTATGTCAATTATATCTCAATAAAACTGGAAGGGGAAAAAAAAAAAAGGGAGGTGTAAGAGAGCTGATAAACCAGAGGCTGTGGTTCGAAGCAGGGATATTAGAATTGATGATTTTTTCTTGGCACATTTCCAGGTGAAGAGGCCCAGAGATGTGCTATGAAAGCAGGCAATTACAGTCTAGTAGAGCTTATCACACTTGGGTCAGACAACAAACTTTGTCTGATGAGGCTACTCGTAGTTGGTCTCTGAAAGGGTTTTGAAGTCTCCCAGAGACAGAAAGGATGGGGAGATGCCAAATCAAGTCAGGTGCCAAAGTCCACAATGTGTGTGGGACTGAAGAGGGAAATGATGGGCAAAGAGGTTTAAGAAAAGCAGAGAGCAAATCTGGAGAGGGAGGCATCCAGAAAAGGAGAGTTTTGTTTTACTTGCCCACGGAAGTGAAAAAGTAACAGTTTGATTCAGATGTGGCAATGGGAAGATAAGGGAATTCTGGCCAGTCCATCCAAATGTGTAGTACCTTTGAATATGAGAAAAATCCTCCATTTCTCTCACCCCCAACATCAAACCCATCAGCAAATCCTGACAACACTGTCTCCTAAATATATTTTTAGAATCCAAGCACTCTTCACTCTACTGGTGGTCCAAGTCACTTTTCATTCTACCGGTGGTCCTCCCTTATCTGAATTACTGCAATAGCCTCTCAACTGGTCTCCCCGATTTCACCTTTGTCCATCTCCAATGTATTCATCACGCTGAAGAAAAAAACAAAACAAAATAAAAACACCCAACTCATGTCACTTCTCTGCTTAAAATGCACCAATGTCTTCCCACCTCACTCACACTAAAAGTCAAAGTTCCTATAAGTGGCCCTGACTACCTCTCTGACCTTTCCTCCTCTCACCTCTTCTCTTACTTAGCTAGTGTCAGCCACACTGGGCTCCTTGTCCTTTCTTGAACACGCCAAGAACAACCCTGCCTCAAAGCATCTGAAACCACTGTCCCGACAATGTGGAATTCTCTTCTTGCAGATACCTGCATGCTCCTTCACTTTTTTCGGATCTCTGCTAAAATGTCACCTTCATCACCCCATCAACATGCACTTCCCTGTCTTTATTGCTTTATTTTTCCCCATAGCACTTTTCATCATTATTTTTATATATTTCACCAACATTCTATATTTATTTGTTTATTGTCTGATTCCCTCCACTCCCCAGTAACACTCTGGAATATGAGCTCCTCGGGGGCAGGGATATTTTTCTGTTCTGTGCATTGCTGCCTCTCTAGCACCTGAGATGGTGCCTGGGATGTGTCAGACATGCAAATATTTGTTGAGTGGATGGATGGATGAACATTTTCATAAGGAGCGTGTGGGCATGGGGTAAGGGGAAGAGCCATGATTCAGTTATTTTTGGCAGGTGATAGCACTGAAGATATGATAGTTTGAACACAGTGGAACAGGGTTTCAAAGGATAAAAGACAGAGCTGAAGGTGTGGTTAACAGTAGGAGGAGACAACAGAAAGGCTGCAATACCTAGTAAGGTGTATCTCTTATAGGCAGTAACCAAGAATCACGAGAGGAAGGGTGGAAATCAACTGACCTCAAATACTTCGCCTTTGAGACAAGCCAGAATTGGCAGTAACAGGTTCATTCTGGGTGGGGATGGGAATAGGGAATGGAGCCTCATCAGGGGAGGGAGATGGTACCCAGAGTAGATGGGTAGGCCATGTGGATTGATGACTCCTAGAGAGAACAAAAAATCTGAACATAGGGAAAGTATTATAACACACATGTGTATAATAGCACACATCCCTAAAATATACAGGGAAGCCCATAAAAGGGAGAAAAACAAATGGTCCTCAAAAAGAAGTGTGGATAAGAAAAGTAACCAACAGTAAAGACTAAATTAATTCATCCCGCTTTCTATTTCTGGATACAATTCATTTATCCAGCCTCATCCAGGACTGCAGCGTTCCATAGAAGTGAATGTTTCAGATACGGAAATGCTTATCTGTAGGTGTAATCACTTCAAAAAGTGCTTCTGATAGAAAAATGTAAAACATTTTTTAAAAGATTTCAACCATCTTATACACTGAAACTTTCTGGATGATTCAGGGATATTAGTAAGACCAGCAGTATCACAGCACTGCTCTCTGGGCCTATCCATGTCTACAGCTATGGACCTTTGCCCTACACTAAAAAGTTCCAAAACCCGTGTCTGCTTCTGATGTATTTCCTGTCTCCTCCCTATTAGCTTGTTAGCCACTACATTGTCTGTTAACAGCATTCCTGGTTCTATAAGACCCCATTCTTTCTAACTTGCTGCCCTTAATCTGCTACGGGATGAGAAACTAGATAAACAATGATGCTGGAATGTTTAAAATAATGCTATATGGAAAAATAAATAAATAAAATAAAATAATGCTATATGGGCTGTGATTAAAAACCAGAGGATCTCCCTATGGGTCAAGTACAGATTTACTCAATGGACTTCAGGACACTGTCTTCTCTGCTCAGGGATGATCTCCCTGCTTTCTTACTGATTTTCAATAGCATTTTGCAAATGAAACTTCATAATAAACGGCCCCCGGGTTAGCAGACTTGTTCCTGTATCTACACCATATTCTTCATTCAGTTCTAATAAAATGTTATTAAGGTGTCTCAGTGCTGTTTCACAAATTAAAAAGTAACACAGATTGAGAACAACAGAGGATCTGCATTAATTCCATGTCTGCAAAAGACATCGCCAATTGAGAACAAAATTTATAATTTGATTATTTTAGCTGAAGAAAAGGTTTTCCCAGGGAAAAATACAGTTACATTCCTAAGCTAGGATACAAATAGATTTAATGCATAATGTATGTAAAATACAATACATTTATAATAAAGTATAGTATTGCTAAATAGCATTACTTAATTTTTAAGTTAAATAATTTTGATATGAATGATTCTAGAATTAACAACTTAGAAAGACAAACATATCCCCCCACTATTTATCTGGATAGAAAAATAGAGTTTAGTTCAATATTATCTCAGTGTGGGCACCTCCAGCTATGGCCCTTTCAAACAATAGCTCAACATCAAAGAGAAATTGCAAACCAATGCAAGATTAAAACAATGACTGCCCTATAAAAGTGGTCACAGCAAATATTTACAAATGTCTTTCTAAATAAACAAAGAAAGACTTTTCCTTTCCAGTTAGTTTTACAGGAAATACTTAAATGATTTCCAAGGATTTTTCCCTTGGTCGGGGAGGAGAGGCGAGGGAGAAATTCTAATGATTCTGGCTTTATCTACCATTATGAGTTTCAACCATCTGATCTTTGAAATATATCAACAATTGCTAAATCTCTAAATACCCCATCATGAAGGAATTGCCCAGAAAAAGCCACTGATTAAAAGTCTCAAACTCTACAAATGAGCATGTAATTTGTTCACTTAACCTGCAATGATTACCAAGGAATAAAAACAAAGGAATTACCAGTATCTCAGTCAAAACCTTCCTCTGATCCAGTTTCTCTAAGACCAATTTTGACACCACAATCTACCCATGTTTCCAGGCTCCAAACCTTGGCCTCCTACCCTTCCTTCTTCTAGATCTTCCTTTTGTTCACTTTTCCTTTACTTTCTCTGCCTTTCTCATTCCTTTCCATCCATACAGCAGACACCTGTCCAGGCTCTGTGCTGGACCAAGGGATCAATCTTCCCTGATTCACACCCTAGTTTCCTCTCCACTGACAGTGACAAGCCAGCAACCTGAATCGTCCAGCAATTCTCTTGGCCAAGTAAATTTTCTTGCTATTCTCTAAATTCTCTCTATTACACCCTCACAATAACTGAAATAGGAATACATTCATCAGAGACTTTTAGGATTTTGCTTTTTTTAAAAAAAGTTATCATGTATTCTTAAGAGCATAAAGATTATTTCTACTACTCATAAAAACCCAGATAAATAAACCCAGTAGTAGATTATTTCTACTACTCATAAAAACCCTCTGCTTTATTAATGTAACAGAGTTTATGCCTAAAATTGTCTTGTTTTTATTCTACTTCAGATAAAGTATTTATAGCTTTAGGAAAATATATTAAATGTACATAGTATGGGACCTTATGAGAACATTTTAAAATGCTGACTTGGAACTTCCCTGGTGGTGAAGTGGTTAAGACTCCACCTGCCAATGCCAGGGGACACGGGTTCGATCCCTGGTCTGGGAAGATCCCACATGCTGTGGAGCAACTGAACCCATACACACAACTACTGAGCCCACGCTCTAGAGCCTGTGCGCCACAACTACTGATCCCTTGTGCCACAACTTCTGAAGCCCACACACTCTAGGCCCGTGTTCCACAACAAAAGAAGCCACCACAATGAGAAGCTGGTGCGCCGCAACGAAGAGTAGCCCCTGCTCGCCGCAACTAGAGAAAGCCCGCACGCAGCAATGAAGGCCCAACGCAGCGAAATATTTTTAAAAATAAACAAATGAAACAAACTGCTGACTTTTATGTACCCAGTTCACACTTTTGCCCTGTACTAGCCCCCAAAATAGACGAGTTTAAAAAATTCATTTGGTACAGGTGGACACTGCATTTTAAATTGAACACCGAGAATGTAGAAATAGCAAAGTTATGGAAATATATTGTCAGATTATTTAATAACATATTAATACTTACCTACATGAAATAAGCACTGCTAAGTAAGTTTCTGTTGTTTTTAATCTTTTCTTATAACTGTTTGTATAGTTTGTTAAGTGGACTGTATATCATCCTATTAGCCAAGAATTTCTAAACTATTGCCCTTTTAGTCATAACCTGATTTATAAGTATTTTTTAAACTTCCTGCTGATTGGATATTTGATGGCATTAATGGATTATTTTTAACTTTTTAGGTGTGATAATGGTACTGTGGTAATTTTTTTAAAGTCCTTATCCTTTGGAGATACACCAAAATATTTACAGATGAAATAAGATTAGCCATGATCCTGGGTGATGTGTACATCTAGTTCATTATAGTATTCTCTCTGCTTTTATAAATGTTTGGAAATTTCCATAATATGAGTTTTTAAAACAAGAAAGAAAGAAAATTTCCATGTTAAAAATGCTTTTAAGGTGGTGATGGTGGTTGTTTTTTAAGTATACTAGGAAATGGTTTGTTCTTCAACTAAGTAGTTCCCAATTTTTTTCCCCAAGAAAAACTCTGACAACCTTTGAAAAAATGCCTACAAGAGGCTGCAAAGTAATTTACCAAAATGTTAGCAATGGTAATTTCTGGTTGGTGGGATTATGGGTGATGTCTGTTTTCTTTTTGTTACAAGTTTGTTTTGTTTTGTTTTTTTGTTACAAGTCTTCTATATTTCTAAAATCAGCATACAATCTATTATCGTAGTCAGAAAGTAGTCTAACTTTTCTGATTATGTGAAAGTATGATTTTCCATGTCAAGCATAGAGAATCTATCTATATCATAAACCTTTTTCCTATATTTACCATGAAAAATATTAATGAAAAACATGAACACAAAAGTCCAGTTATCCATGCACAAAACGACCTTGGTATGACAGCAGGATGGAAAGGGTGAGTTTTGACTGTCACTGGGGAAATGTGTGCTAAAGAAGGTAATATTGGAGTGATAGAAAGATTGGGAAGATTTTTGTCTCATTTTCGCAAGACAATCTGATTGACGAATACAACTGAGTGCTCATAATGGATCCTCTAAGAGCAAATGGTCCAGGGGAGTCAGGTGTTTCTGGGAATGTGATAAAAGATATCTTACGTGATTTTCATTTTAAGCTTGGCTTGGGCAGGGTTCATGCCTGAATATTGATACGTAGCTATAATGTTGTTTTCTCATATTTTTCTTTTAGATGGGGAGGGAGATAGAAGAGAGGAAAAGTTTCTCTCCATCCTTGAATGAGAGGTAACAGCTGATGTGTTTTTGACTCTTTTGGCCCCAACATCATTCTCTCCTTCTCCTTCCCCACATCACTTTATTTGGGGCAGAACAAGTTGCCTATTCGCCATGTGAGACCTCGCTCACAAGCACAATTCAGGGATCCTGAGACTCAGTATCAGAAACTGTAAGGTCCTTGGGGGAAGGGACCACATCTCCATTCACTTATTCAATAAATATCTGGGTTACCCACTATGTGCCAAGCACCCTTCTTGACATGAGGGATACAGCAAAATCCCTATTCTCATACAGTTTACTTTCTTGTGGGAAGACACGTAAGTAAACAAAGATAAACACAAACATCAGACAAATGTGGCAAAAGTTATGAAGAAAGGAAACATGACAGACTGATGTGATAGGGTCACCAGAGGCAGAGGGCAGCAACACTAGAAGGGTAGCCAGAAAGCTCTAGAACATTTGAGAAGATCTAAGGGCAAACAGTCCTGCAGGAGACAACAGCAAGGGCAAAGGCCCAGAGGCAGGGACAAACAGTATGTCAGAGGAACGGCGAGCAGAGCACAAAGAGGACGTGGATGCTAGCTAACTCGGAGAAGTGGGCATGCAGGGCCTTGAGGCCTCAGTGAAAGAGCCAGGGTTTTATTCTACGTACAAGGGGAAACCATCAAAGACTCTTTGTTGTTGTTGTTGTATAACTATTTTTTTCAAGATTAAATGTGTTTATTTCCAGTTAGTGGAATCAATGGTATATTAGATATCAGCGCTCCAAGCTACAAGTATGTATTTGCCTCTAAACCTTCACACGTTGTCAGTTTCCATTCCTCTAATATTCCATCACTGGGCCTCCTACTTCTAGCAAAATCATAGTTCAAATGTTTTAAAAAAGTAAAAGCAAGATGATCACCACATTGTGCTTCCAGTGCCCCCAGAAGGATTATAATTGTTTTAAATAAATGTTTATTGTTTTCAATAAAGGGGGAAATTGATAACATGAGCACTATTAATGGCATGACTAGAAGAACAGAATACAGATTAAAAGAAACATTTTAGGCTGGACGAGTTAGTTTCCCCTTAGCAAAAACTTCACATAATATCATGGATATGATGTCAACATTAAATTGTTCAATTTGTGGGCCATACACTTAAGCGTATGGGCTAGTACATTTTTGCACTAAAACAGAAGCAGTACAAGCCTTATGTTCTACCATTACACTTCCAGATTTTTCACTTATTAATATACCTGCCAACCTAATGATCCTTGCATGCATTAGAGTTTGCTTTTGTAGTTACGTGTATTTTCCCCATCCCTCCTGCTTCCGTAAACATTGCGGTGCGAACTCTTTGCCCAATTTTATGAGAATGTTGCAAAGGACAGCTCTGTGCCACCTCAGGATGGGAATTCCCCGTCCTCTCGCCAGGCTACACATGGATCAGTAATATTGATCACATCTCATCTTACATGCAGACACTGCTCCCTTAATTTATCCATGCCAGAAGCATATGAGTCAGCAAGTATGCATACAAAAATGGAATTAAAAGGAAGAAAAAGCTTTCTTGTTAAAGCCTATTGTCCTAGAAGAAATCCATTGCTTTGAATTCACTTAAAGCCTATATACACGAAATGTGTTTCTTCTGAGAACCTTGTCTAACTCGTGTGTATGACTATTTTTTAAATTATGGTAAAATACACATAAAATTTACCAACTTAACCATTTTCAAGTGCCCTGTTCAGTGGTATTAAGTACATTCATATTGTTGTGCAATCATCACCTCCATCCATCCTAGAACTCTTTACATCTTATAAAACTGAAACTCTCATCAGAGGCTTTTAAGCAAAGCAGTGACATGATCTGACTTATGATTTAAAAATTAAGTTACTTGCTTGGTAGAGAATTGATGGTAGGGAGGCAGCAGGATTAGGAGTTTACTGAATAGATGGATTCAGGATACACTTCGGGGACGGAGCTGACATGACCGCTGCTAATTTGGATGTGGGCATGAGATAAAGAAATAAATGAGAAGAGGAGTTGACTTCTAGATTTCTATTTCTCCAGGGTCTAGCACACAGAAAATTGCCAATGTTTATTTCATAAATGAGTGAATATTGATTTAACACTTAATAAGTAGAAACCTTTCTTCCCAGAGAACCAGGAAAACAGAAATGAAAACTACCATGGATGAAGGAGATCTCTCTTTTCTAGGGCCTCACTATCGGTACTGTGTCCTTATAACATGGATAAAGTCTGCACAGTTGGTTCATGTCAACATTATATGTCTAATTCCAACCTTAACATTAAAAGCTAATCCTTGTACATGTATACAATAAGTTAAACTTCATTAAGCATTTTATATATTTTATTTCATGTCTTTCCTAAATCAATAGCTTTTAACCTTTGAGACTATGGTGCTATGTGCTACCTCCCTAGAGATGATGTGTATACATAAATCTGATGTTTTGGAGAGTTTATGGACCCTCTAATGTCCATCCATAGACCAATCTCAGGTCTAAAAATACCCTGATCTACCTAATGTGAGTTGTTATTGTATATCGTTATAAGAACCTAAACTTTATTAGCCTAGCCCTGGCACCTTTGGAGAAATGCTTTCAAAGGGTTTACCTTCATTCATGTCCATAATAAATGAGTTACCAAGAACCAACATTAATTTACGGGACTTCCCTGGCAGTCCAGTGGTTAAGATTCCATGCTTCCCCTGGAGGGAGCACGGGTTTGATCCCTGGTCAGGGAACTAAGATTCCAAATGCTGTGTGGTGCAGCCAAATAAAAATTTAATTTAATTAAAAGATTTTTTTTAAAAAGAACCAATGTTAATTTAAAGAATATCTTTCCATCTTTACCAAAACTATTATTGAAAGTATTATACATGAAGTGATTCAAGATCCTCTTTAATAAGAACCTACCTCATAAATAAATCCCTTTTACAATTCATTTCTAGGGGAAAAAAATACTACCTTGAAAATTGATGTTCTGGGCTTCCCTGGTGGTACAGTGGTTAAGAATCCGCCTGACAATGCAGGGGACACTGGTTCGAACCCTGGTCCAGGAAGATCCCACATGCCGCGGAGGAACTAAGCCCGTGCGCCACAACTACTGAGCCTGCGCTCTAGAGCCCACAAGCCACAACTACTGAGCCCGCATGCCTAGAGCCCGTGCTCCGCAACAAGAGAAGCCACTTCAATGAGAAGCCCGTGCACCACAACAGAGTGGCCCCCTCTTGCCGCAACTAGTGAAAGCCCGCACACAGCAACAAAGACCCAAAGCAGCCAAAAAAATAAAATATTTTTTAAAAAATTATGTACACCCCATAAATACGTACTTTACCTTGAGACATATAAGTATGCATTCACTGCCAACTTTCCAAAGCAGTTTCAAGATTTTCTTTGAGGAAGAATTCCTCCCCGATATTTTTCTCATGTAAACCATACTCAGAATTTGTTTTCTACAATTTCCACTTTTAATGTTCTAAGTGGATTGAAAACTAAAAAACAAAACTTGTAAAGCAAGCTCAGGATATTATCTTTCAAGTTTTCACAATTTTCTCTCCAATTCTTTACAGTTCGTTCTCCTGCCCACTTTTTAAGGCACTCACTTTTATGGAATCTTTTCAGAGAATTCAACATTCCTTTCACAGAAGCAATAATACCTTTTCCCTTTTGCACTTTATAGATTTACACACATTTAAATTATCTAATCACAATAACAAGCATAACTGGCACCAACAAGTTTGCAATAAATACAGCCACCGAGCCAGCCATCAGAGCAGGGAACAGGCTGCTAGGAACTGGTGTTCATCATGCCTGGGCAGCATTTGGTCTGCTTTTTGGGGAAATGAGAAGCATGGGCTCGTAGGGTCGACTGGTTAGGTGTCAAGAGGATTGTCTTTATATTAGGATGAACCATATGCAATTGCCAATATACAAATATTTCTCCTAGAGAAACGGCAATTGCATGTGTTCAACCTAATATTTCTAGTTTTTAATTTTAAAAATATTAACTATATTTAATGTTTAATATCACATCTATTATCCTTTTTTCCCCCTCCCTTTGAACAATGAATAGTGGTTCTCACAACTTCATTTTTTTTTTTTTTTTTTTTGCCGTACGCGGGCCTCTCACTGGTGTGGCCTCTCCCGTTGCGGAGCACAGGCTCTGGACACGCAGGCTCAGCAGCCATGGCTCACGGGCCCAGCCGCTCCGCGGCGTGTGGGATATTCCCGGACCGGGGCACGAACCCGTGTCCCCTGCATCGGCAGGCGGACTCCCAACCACTGTGCCACCAGGGAAGCCCCACAACTTCATTTTTTAAATTCCATGTTTGCTCAGGAATAAGCTATTAAATAATCAGTCATTAAACTCTGGTTTCCTAAGAATGTGACTTCTACCTTCTTTCTTTCTTCAGGTTAAAGTCACACCTGTTAGAATTTCAAAGAAATTCTTCAAAGACTGAAGGTATAAGCGTGTGCCTTCTAGTGAACTGAAGGGTAAAGAGCAGAGGGATGAAAATGTGAGGTCAGCATTCATTAGTTTGTTTGTTTGCTTCTCAGACATAAAACATTTTGGCTCACGGGATCCAACACAGCACTCTCTGCCTAGAGAAGGCAGGAAAAAGGAAAGAAGAGGAAAGGGCAGGGAAGCCCCATACAGACTTAGGATAAGTCCCCCTTAAATACAAGCAGCCTTTCCTTTTGCTCTGTCCATGTTATGTCACTGAGTTATGATAAGCAGACAAATACATCACAAATGTGCTATTAAGACAAAATCCCACAATTGGGGATGGAAAGGAAGGAGCAGAAAAATGCAGGGGCTGTATTTAGTTGAGGGACAACTAGCCAAACCCTCTTTTTCTAGTTCTCACATTTCTACCACTGACCCTAAAAAGTCTAAATCTTACGTTTATGGTTGTCCTTATGCCCTCACAAAACTATCGTTGGATATCAGAGCCCTAGTGTCTCTCATACCCTTTAAATCATCAACCCACTGAGTTAGTATGCAGAGGGGGAAGAACCTGAACATTGTAACCATAGCTGGGTTTAAATCCTAGCTTCGCACTTGTAACCGTGTACCCTAGCTGAGCACCCTTTCTGCTTCTTCACCTGAGCACCTTTCTTCACTTTTCTGCACCCATGTGTGCTGTGAGGATTCTGGTGCAGAGCTTGCTGGCTTTAGACAATTCCTGAGAAAATGCACAGAAAGTGCCTGACTGCAACTAGGACTGATGTCTAAAAGATGCCCAAACGTTTCACCTCATGATTTTCAGCAAGCAGGTAAAAACTTAAATGCAGGCTTGAGTTTTGTATAAACATGTGGCACAAGATCGTTTTATTCCCAAATTGTTATGTACACTGAGCATAATCAAGATATCTCATGTAAATAGTGAAGGTAGCTGTCCTTTCCAGATCAGATAAAGGAGATAAAGCCTCCACGGCAGAAAGGGAGGTTCCAGAAAGGTTAAGTTGCACATGTAGACAGGTGCTTTCAAAATACAAATCTTGGGCTTCCCTGGTGGCGCAGTGGTTAAGAAATCGCCTGCCAGTGCAGGGGACACAGGTTCGGGTCCTGGTCCGGGAAGATCCCACATGCTGCAGAGCAACTAAGCCCGTGCACCACAACTATTGAACCTGCGCTCTAGAGCCCGCAAGCCACAACTACTGAGCCCGTGTGCCACAACTACTGAAGCCCGTGCGCCTAGAGCCCGAGCTCCGCAACAAGAGAAGCCACCGTGATGAGAAGCCCGCGCACTGCCACAAAGAGTAGCCCCTGCTCGCCGCAACTAGAGAAAGCCCGCACGCTGCAACGAAGACCCAACGCAGCAACAAAGATCCAATGCAGCCAAAAAAACAACAACAAAAAATACAAATCTTAACAGGTCCCTTCCCTTCTTAAAGGGCTCCACTGGCTCCCCATTGTCTGTAGGATAAAATCCAAAATCTTTACTAGGTGAATCAAGGCTCTCAGTAAGCCAGCTGTGCATACCTAGGCAACCTCTTCTCACACCCTCCTCTGCAGTGATTTTACAGTGTTTCCAATTCTCTGAATGCACCTGCGTGCTCTCAGCCTGAATTTGATTTCCCACCCTCGTCCCATTTCTCCGCTGCCCCAACTCCCAGTCTTCCTTCTTTTGGCTCAGGAGGACAACTTTGTCTGCCTTTCTCTGCTCGGCTTCCCCAACACTCTGTGTTAATCACAGTTTTCCACACTGTACTCTAAGTGTTTACCTCCCTTGAACCCACATAGATCTGGACAGGCTTCAGCACCCTGCCGACTACTTTGCCTGATGCAAAGCTGACACTCAAATGTTTGTTGAGTATGCAACTTCTGAAACTCCCCGATTTTGGCTAGGTTTTGCTCTATACCTTATGTTAGAGGGGACAAAGGAGCTGGGCTGCTGGTGCTCAAGGCCTGTAATGCTTCTCCAAGTGGATGAAGATTTGTCTTTAACATGGCACATTTATGAGTTATATGTTATATGGTAACTTAGTTCCTCTGAATAATGATCTGTTTAGAAATATTTATCACTAACAAAAAGGATAATTTTACTTGTCAAGGCAATAACATGTGCTTTTAATATATCTAAATCAATTAGGAATAATTAAAAATCTCAATTTTTAAAAAAAAGACCAATCTTATAAAGTGCTAAATTTGCATTAGTGTTCAGCTATTTCATAACATGTGAATGGTCCAAATTGGATGAGTCACAGAAATACATATAAGATATATTCCTCTCTAAAAATGTGTTTATGGCATGCTTCTTTCCATGCTATATGGTGTGTTTTATTGAAACTCAAGATTAGTTCTCAATTTAACATGATACTGTATATACAAAGGCTCCAAAATTGTTTGGTAAACAGCATTCTTCTATATTCTAAAGCTGATGTTTGCACATGTAGCACACCAAGGAGAATAAGCAATTAAACAAACTAGAAAAAGTCTTATTTCTTTTTTTTGTTTTTGTTTTGTTTTTGTTTTTGTTTTTGTTTTGCGGTATGTGGGCCTCTCACTGTTGTGGCCTCTCCCGTTGCAGAGCACAGGCTCCAGATGTGCAGGCTCAATGGCCATGGCTCATGGGCTTAGCCGCTCTGTGGCATGTGGGGTCCTCCCGGACCAGGGCATGAACCCGTGTCCCCTGCATCGGCAGGCGGACTCTCAACCACTGCGCCACCAGGGAAGCCCAAAAAGTCTTATTTCTTCAACTCGACCAGTAAGTACCTGAGGTCAGAGGCTTTAAGTATATTCCACTGTCCAGCATAAAGAAACAAATCCCAATTTGTAAAATGACATAACTGCAAAGGTAAGCATTACTGTGACTTAAGTTGTTTATAACTGTTGCTAATATACCTATCCAAAAACGGAGGATTAGTTAAGGAAATTACATTATAATTTTTAGAATATAAGGCAGACAATAGGAGTTTTGGAAAATACAGGTGAAAAATGCTTACTATGTATTATAAGGAAAACACAATATACTAAAATTCTATATGTAGTAGGATGTAGGAAAACATGCATTTAAAAAATGAGAGAGGGGACTTTCCTGGTGGCGCAGTGGTTAAGAATCTGCCTGCCAATGCAGGGGACATGGGTTTGATCCCTGGTCCAGGAAGATCCCACATGCCACAGAGCAATTAAGCCTGTGCGCCACAACTATTGAGCCTGCATGCCACAGCTACTGAAGTCCGTGCGCCACAACTACTGAAACCCGCACGCTCTAGGGCCCATGTGCCACAACTGCTGAGCCCGCGTGCTGCAACTACTGAAGCCGCGTGCCTAGAGCCCGTGCTCTGCAACAAGGAAGCCACCACAGTAATAAGCCCGCGTTCCGCCACAAAGAGTAGCCCCCGCTCGCCGCAACTAGAGAAAGCCCACGCGCAGCAATGAAGACCCAACGCAGCCAATAAATAAATAAATAGAGAGAGACAAAGGTAAAATGGCAAAATATTTAGTCTGGTCGACTCACACTCAGGGGGTCCAGACTCTCTTCTTGGCTTGCCAATCTCACCGTTTTGGTACCTCCTTCCAGTTTTCTTTTCTCCTCTCCTCAACCCTCCCCAAACACAGCCAATTCTTCCTCGACAATGCCTCTCAGGATTAGTCCAGGCCCACATTACCTTATACAGAGGTTTTGAGAAAAGATTCCCATTTGGCTTTTCTGCAGTCTCATTCAACTATCATATCTACTGCCAGAAGAAGACAGTCATTCTACTGCTAAATATATATCTACTGTGGTAATCTCTTCATTTATGTTTTATGCATTTTTGTGTATGTGTTATATTTTTCAATGAAATTGGGTTTTTCTTGTAACTCTGTGTGGCTTCATATTTTGTTTGGCTAGGATGAGGTTAGGATTCATGGCTCTCTGCTGATATGGCCCTACTTCCTTACCCTTCTAAATGGAATGTTTAGCCAGGGTAGCTGGGTTCCTATCTGCAGCAATGGAGTTGGCAGAGGCTTCCCTGCCCGTCCTCTACAAAGCCTGCCAGGTCCCCCATGTCTACCAACGCATCCTTAACACCCTGTAAAACCCAGCTTAAAAATTTCAAAAAGGTTTCCACCATTATTCAACCCACCCAATATATGCTACATTAATTCATCTTGCATCATATTCTGCAAACATTTATCAAGCAACTACTAGTTGTAAGGCTTGAAGAGTTAAAGTCTTAAGTTGTTAACAATCTTTCTGTGGACCATGAACATTTATGAAAGAAGCTAACCAACAGTAAAAAGAAAAATGACATAAGTGATAAACGAATGTTCAGGAGTAGGGAAGAGGGAGACTGGTGAAGAGGAGTAGGGAACGGGGGTGAGAATGAGGAAGGCTAGAAGGAAGAGACAAGGTAAAAGCCGACAGAAGAGGTTTCATGATTGGGAGAAGTGTGATGTGAGACTTGACTGCTGTTTTGCACCTGGGTGACTACAATAAAAGGGAGGGAGGCTGACATAAATGACGCTAACTAGAAATGCTTTGGGGCAAAGCAGGGCAAGTCCAAATGGAATATTACAGTATGCACTGACATATGCTACACTAAAACTGAATAAGATACATGGAAAGCACAGAATCTTTTTTTTCTTTTTTTTTTTTTTGCGGCACGCAGGCCTCTCACTGCTGTGGCCTCTCCCATTGCGGAGCACAGGCTCCGGACGCGCAGGCTCAGCAGCCATGACTCACAGGCCCAGCCGCTCCGCAGCACGTGGGATCCTCCCGGACCGGGGCACGAACCTGCGTCCCCTGCATCGGCAGGCGGACTCTCAACCACTGCGCCACCAGGGAAGCCCCCAGATACATGGAAAGCACAGAATCTTTAAGTGGGTAAGTAGCACTGATAACCTAAGTAATAAAATTCTATGAAAAGAAAATCTAAATGAGTACAAAGTCACACAAGAAGGAAAAGAAGGACCTGAGACTGAGAGCCTAGTCAGTGAACATGAAAAAGCACAGGACTTCAAGAAAGTAAGGATGAAGAAAGGGACTCTAGGTGAGGCAGTATGCACAGTGGTTAATAGCCTCAACACTGGACCAGGGCCCCTGAGTTGGAATCTCCTCCTGCTACTTGTGCGTCCTGGGCAAGTTCCCGTGTCTCAGTTTCCTTATCCGTAAAATGATAATGTTATCATTTATTTACCCCCATAGGATTGTTGCCAGGATTAAAAGAGTTGATACAAGTTCTTAGAACAGTGCCGGGCAGAGAAGCATTCGATAAGTGTCTGCCATTGGGGGGAAAATATTTTTTTAATCGTCGGTGACCTTGAGGAGAACAATTCCTGGCCAGTGGTAGAAGCAGAAACTACAAAATAAGGGAATTAACAAACAAGTGATGGCTAAGAAGCTGGAGGCAACCCCAAAGTATCGAAGACTCTTTCACAGCAGTTAAGCAATACAAGCGAGAAGTGAAATAAAGAGTAACCTGCGAGTACAGGGTTAAATGAAAATGCTTTTCGAGGGAACAGCTCAGCAAGAGGAAAAAGGCTTGGCTCGCTAAAACTATTCTTCAGTCTTTGTGCGACTTGTTTTCCCAACCACACAGCGATTGGACAGGGGTAGAGGCCATATCCTTCCTGTCGCAGCTTTCCCAAGAGCGTTCTCTCGGCATCCGGTAAGTTTGAATCAGCGCTGGCTGATTAGGGGACAAGGCCCATTTCCTAGCCAACGATACCCTGTAAGATGAAACAACAGGCTTTCCGATTTCCATCTCCGGCACGACCTGTTCCACCGCTGTGTACTCATCACTCTCCTCAGCCAGCAGCTGCCGTCGGGACAGGATGCAGCTCGGGGAGCCAAAGAGGCAGCGCCCGCTGCAAGAGCAACGCCCCAAGTTCATTCCGGCCTCGAGGACACAAAAGCGCCCCAGAGGGGAAAAAGCAGAAAGAAAGGGGCTCGGGGATTCTGGGGGGTGGGGTCGGGGGGGGGGCGAGCGAGCCCAAATCCAGGAGCTGGGAAAGTGACCTCGGAGGTCAAGGTCGAGCAGGTCCCTCTCCCTCCCAGTCCCACCCGCAAGCACCTTTGTCCTCCCGCCCGGAACAGCTGGGCCCTGTCCCGCGGGAGCGCTCGGGAGAGGCTCAAAAGCCCAGGGGCGGCGGGGACCACCGTCCCTTTGGGATGCTGGGGGCGGCGGTGGGTTCCCAGAGAAGTCGCAGGTGAGCGCGGCGGCCCCTCCCTCCGGCGGGAAGGGCTTCGACCCTGGGCACCCAAAGACGGCGCGGCGACAACTTCCGAAGCGCCCGCCAGAGTCCAGGCAGGGCCTGGCCGGGCTCCCGAGTCTCCGGGACCCGTATCCCACTCCCCGCGCGCCGCGCCCAAGTTCTTTCCACTGGGCTGCTCTCGACCCCTGCCCCCGGCGTCTCTCTCCCTCCCCCCATCTCTTCTCCTCAGCGCCTCGGAAAAGTTTGGCCCCGGCCCACCGGCTGGGAGCCCCACACTCACCCGGCGAGGAGCTGAGCCCAAGTGCCCGGGCGCGGGCGCAGAGGGCGGCGGCGCTAGCGCGGAGCTCCTCGCAGCGGGCCTTGCTGCCCCGGCAGCCGACCGAGCTGGAAAAGGGGCGGAGGCCGCCGGGTGTCACCTGCCCGCTCTCCCACCCCGCCGCGTGACGCCGCGGAGCGCCGCCCCCTGACCGCCTGCCGCCGCCGCCGCCGCCAGGTACTCGCGAGGGACCGCGGGGAGGAGCCTCCCTCCCGGGAGGGATCGACCGGGAAGGGCGCGCGGCCTCGGTCGCCCCACCTCCGCCTGGCTCGGCGCCCCGCAGCTCGAAGCGCGGCCGGGACGGGGGACCGAGGACCGCTCGGGGAGATCCAGACTAATTACATTTCTTTCTGAGCACAAATGTCATCACCTGAGGTCATCTCGAGGCTTAACATAAATAGTGTGAAAACTGTCGTCATGCATGACTCAGGATTGAGTTGCAGAAAAATCTGAAATGAGGAAAACCTGGCCCAGGGTGAGGCTGGCGGCGGAGAGGGAGAAAAAAGGGGAGTTCTTGCTCCTGAAAAGGCTATTCGGAGGGTTAATTCATTATCTGAAATGGAGGCCAGACCCAACGGCGGCGAGAGGCCCAATTTGGGTCAGCTCCATCCCCTGCTTATTAAAAACTGGAGAATTGCCGCAAATATTGGGGAGTGAAGGGGGCTTTTAGAGCAATGAAGAGGAAGTTGTCTATAATCTAAGTTAACTTTTCTGCCCTGGTTAGTAACAGCTGCTGCTGCAGCCAACACACTCTGGCACACTGACTTTTCCTCGTCCACGGCTGGCTTGAGTGGTGGGGTGAGGATGAACGTCAGGCGTGTGTACGAGCGCTCCATTATTTTTTACCTTACCTGGCTTTGTGTTTGATCATGAGCCTCCTAACCGCTCTCATGTTTTGGAATCCTGGCATCAATAGCTGGAGGGCAAAATAAGAGTTACTTGTTACTTACAAAAGAAGTTACTTGTTCAGGAGGCAAAAACCAAGAACTAGAATTGAGTTGTCTTCTAGAAACTGGAAAAATAACCTCAGGGATTGCAGTCCTGGCCCATGCACCTCACAAACCTGGCCTGTGAGTTTGTGCTGTGAGTTTTAAGCATGAAATCACAACAAGAGGGTCCAGACTACCGGGGAGGGAGGGTAGGAAGAACACTCAGTGGGCCACAAGCATGTTTTCCTCACATACAGGTAGTTGCCTACCATCACCTAATCCTACTGCATCAACGAGAGATTTTAAATGTTTTATACAAAATGTTGAGAGCCCCCATAGTAGCCATTCAGGAAAAAAAAGAAAAAGCAAACAACATGAAATCTCAAATTTAAGAGAATCCCAGCTTCAGTGAAACTAAAGATTTCTCCTTCCTTTTAGATAAACTTTGCTTTCATAATAAAACCATGTCATTTAGTAGTCTTGGCTACTGGGAACTAGAGACAATTGCTTAACAATATTTGTCTTTGCATTTGTCACTCTCTGCCCATCGATATACAATTATGAAATTTCAAGTATGCAAAAGATCAAATGGATTCATTCATTTAACAAATATATATTCAGTGCTTTTATGTTCCAGGCTCTGAAGATTCAACAGCTAACAAAACAGACCAAAAAAAAAAAAAACCCTCTGTTCTTGTGGAACATACTTTCATTTACCTTCGTTCTAGTTGGAGATGACAGACCCCAGATGAATAAGCAAGTAAAGTATGAGTGTTCATGTAGTGATAAGTGCTGTGAAGAAAAGTAAAGAAGGAATGGGGATAGGGACTTCTGGAGGTGGGGAGGTGACGAGTTGCACTGTTAAAGTAGCTAGGGAAGTCCTCAGGTGAAGGAGGCATTTGAGCCAAAATTGTACAGAGATGAGGTGGCAAGCCTGTGTGTCTATCTGGGTAACAGCATTCCAGTCATCGGGAACTGTAAGGCTAACGGCCCAGGGCATGAGCGTGCCCCAGATGATCACGTTCACAGCATGGCAAGGAGGCCAGAGCTGTTGGAGTGGAGTGGAAGGTAATAGCAACAAGATTTCACAAGGATCTGATGTGGGGTGTGAAAGGCGGACATAAAAGGTCAAGGATGACTCCAGGGTGTTTTCCTCTATCAGCTGGAAGGAGAGAGCTGCCATTTACTAAGAAAAGGAAGACTGAGAGAAGACAGTTGGGTGGGGGTTCATCAGGAGTTGTTTGTGGGACTGATTTAATTTAAGATGCCTATTAGATATCCAAGTGGGAATGTCAAGTAGGAAGTTGGTTATACCAGTCTGGAGTTCAAGAGAGAGGTCTGGCCTGGTGATATAAATTTGGGAGCTTCCACATGATATTTATTTATTCTCTGGTCTGAAAATGGCTAAGAGCACCATGAGTGAGACTAGAGAAGACGTTTCAGAACTTCGTCCTGGGGCACCCCGCTATTAAGCCATCAGGGAATGAGGAGGAATAGTCCTGAGATTTGAGTAAAATCAGGAGAGTGTGGTTTCCTGGAAGGCAAGTGTGTTAGTCAGCTATTGCCACGATAGTTCTGTATAACAAATCACTCCATGGTCGGTGGCTTATAGCAGTATACCTGTTCTCATGCCCACGAGTCAGCAGATTGGTTGCAGTTCAGTAGATCTAGGCTGTGCTCAGCTGGGTGGCTCTGCTTTAGGTTGCAGATTTAGCTTAAGTCTGTCCCATGTGTGTTATTTCTGGAACCCAGATTGAAGAGTCAGCAGCCACCTGGAGAAGATCAACTGGGGTACAAGAGGCAGTCCAAAATCCACATGATTTGTGGGCCTCTGCTCACATTATTGAAGCATGTTTAAGGCCTCTGCTCACATCGGGTTGGCCAATATTTCATTGGCTAGAGTGGGTCACATAGCCAAATCCAACATCAGAGGGGAGTGGGAAGCATATTCAACCTACAGTGGAAGGGTGAGGAGAATGAGTATTTGCTGAACAAGAATCCAAACTTTTATCATAGCAAGGGAAGAAAGTGTTTCAAGGTGAGGGAAGTGATCGCCCAATAAGCTGGGAACCAAAATTGGCCCTTGATTTAGCAATATGGAAGTCTTTGGTTGATCATGACAGAACAGGTTTGGAGAAACAGAAGGAATGAAAACCACCCCATTTGGGTTTTCAGATCTGAACATGCACATTCACCAATAGGCAACAGAGGGAAGGTAGAGTTATGGGCAAAGATTGGGGGGAAGTAGGAGCTTGTGTTGATAGATTGTTTTAGGTCAGATTTCCCAGAAGCAGACCTGAGGCAGAAAGTTGTGTGCAAGTGATTTATTGAGGTCAGTAGGGATCCAAAGGGATCTGGGTGAAATAATAATATTGTTCACTATGCAAATGTTAATATTTTCCAAATTTAGCTTATTTTTATTTTATTTTTTTTTTTGCGGTACGCGGGCCTCTCACTACTGTGGCCTCTCCCATTGCGGAGCACAGGCTCCGGACGCGCAGGCCCAGCAGCCATGGCTCACGGGCCCAGCCGCTCCGCAGCATGTGGGATCTTCCCGGACCGGGGCACGAACCCGTGTCCCCTGCATCAGCAGGCGGACTCTCAACCACTGTGCCACCAGAGAAGCCCTGATGTTTTTTTTTAAAGCAATAAAATGTTACAGTTAAAGCGCCACCCTATCCTAATCCTTTTCTTTCTCCCAAAGGTATCCTGAAGTAGCTATGTATCATTTCCATGCATGTGTTTATACTTTCATTAGTATATCTATCTCAATATATACTGTAATTTTGTATACGGTTAAATTTTATGGAAATAGTATCATACTGTATGTATTCTTCTACAACTTTGTTTTTTACTCATGTTGATTCATGTAGCTCACTCATTTAAATACTATAGAGTATTCTATTGTATAACTAAACCATTTATTCATTTGCCTTCTAATGAACAAAATTGGGTTAGTTCTAATTTTTCCCTCTGGAGACAATGTGTCAAGGAATATACAAGCAACTATTTTCTTGTACACATGGAGAAAAAGTTCTAGGGTTTATACTTACAAATGGAACTGCTGGTCATGGAATAGATTGTTCTCTTCTACGGACATTTGCTGTTTTTTGGCTGCCCTGTATCTGAATCCTCTGTCTATATTTGAGGAAGTTCCTATTATGACTTCATAGAGGCAGAGCTCACCTCCCGTTAAAGAAGCTGAAAACGCATGATACTCACTTTGCCACCCGCTTGGGCAGCTAGAGCTCACAGTTGCCGCAACTCCCTGACAACCCTCCTCCCAGGATTCTGAAATTGAAGCTAGAGACACAAGAAGTTGTGTTTGCTAGTGGCATGGGTGGCTTCCCAGACTGATTCACTGGCATAAATTTAGCTCTAGTTTGTCGGCAAAGCTTGACTTTGTTCCTACATTTTCCAAGCCTATTATCCAGCGTTTGTGGAGATTCTGTAAGCTCTCAATATTTTTCAATAAACACCTTTTATGTTTAACTTACTTTGTTTCTATTTCTTGCAGCTGAGGACCCTGACTGACAGACTCTCCTTGACTGATAGACTTTGCTAAGTGGTGCCAATTTACACTAGCACCACATTGTATTAATAGTTCCCGTTTCCCTAAATCCTTGCCAACATTTGATGTTTTCAGACCTTATATTTTTCCCAGTCAGATGGGTGTGAAATGATTTCTCACTGTTTTTTCTTTTTTGTTGTTGTTCCTTTTTTTTTTTTTTGATGTGGAACATTTTTAAAGTCTTTATTGAATTTGTTACAATATTGCTTCTGTTTTATGTTTTGGTTTTTTGGCCACGAGATATGTGGGATCTTAGCTCCCTGACCAGGGATTGAACCCAAACTCCCTGCATTGGCGAAGTCTTAACCGTTGGACTGCCAGGGAAGTCCCATCACATTTTTTGTTTGTTTGTTTGTTTGTTTTTGGATATTAAATTGCATTCAGTTTAAAGTATCTCGGAAGAATGTTAACTCTTTTATTTTTGGTCTGGACATAGAGGTACACTGCACATTAATTCAAATCACAGATGATACTAAATTGGGTGATGATATGAACACCCAGAGAACACAAACAGACAATAAAAAGAGATCCACAATGAAATAACCAAACAATGTTCACACTTCTTAATGCTATTTTGGATATATATATGGAGAAACACCTGAACACTGATTTCTAATAGCTGGAAAATATTTTCTTCATGACTACCTTACAAAGAAACTTGTGGCTGATAGAAATAAAAACAAAGTAGGTACAAATTTATAATAACGAACGGTATCAAAGAAAGTTTAACAAATGTGATTAGCATATACTGAAGCATCCCATCAGAGTCTAAAGAAGTGAATGTTCCTTTTAAAATAATCTGTTTAATCAAGCTGTTGTACTGATGCAGAAAAATCATCAATGTGGAGAGATATAGTCAACCAGTAAACAGAAGTTTTAGTGCTGTTGTAAGTAGAAATAGAAGAATTATGTGGAAAGAGCATAACAAAATTTAAGTTCGTAAATGTCAAAAACAGAAATGTGATCCAAGGCAAGGGAGAGATGCTTCATCACTAAACTATTATAAAAGTGGAAACCAGTACGTTATAAAGAGAACCTAAGAGAATGCATATCTCTGTCATTGATTTCTCTAATCTATATTTCAGTTTGGATACATTTTATTAGTTTGTTTTATTGCTAATTTTGAAATGAAATTATTATAGGCCCTGGTTAGAATTTCTCCATTAATATTATTATAAAATACAAAAGGATGCCACATAATTTCTGTATTGACCAATTCTTCTTGCTTTCGACTTCTTTATACAATGTAAAAAAAATTGAATGTGAATCACCATACTTATAGTCAGATTCTAAGAGTTAGATAAAAGCTTCTTGGAGTGGATAAGAAAGTGAAGCAGGCTCTAAAAATCAGGAGCTCAAATGAGTCACTTAAACTATTCTCCAGTTAAAGTTTAATGCTCTTCACACTCACTGAAAGTCCGTAAATTCAACCCGTGATTATGAAATGCAGACTCTTCGTCCCAGCAACAAACAACACATCAACAAAAAACCAGAATAAACCACATCTTTAAAGGTTATTAACAAGCCATTTAGCATGCTTCAAGATCAAGGCACAAATAAGGGAGTGTGGTTATTCCTTGGTTTGGGAGGTAGGACTGAACCTCAAACACAGCCACTCACGTGCTTCCTTGTAGTTATAGTCACACACACATAATACCAACCAATCCATCATCAACTAAAGACAAATCA
The DNA here is from genome assembly GCF_005190385.1 of Monodon monoceros. Lineage (NCBI taxonomy): Eukaryota > Metazoa > Chordata > Mammalia > Artiodactyla > Monodontidae > Monodon > Monodon monoceros. The sequence goes on from NW_021703768.1 coordinate 48,144,990, forward strand.
AGTATTTATTAAAGTAATATTAATGGGCTTCCCTGGTGGTGCAGTGGCTGAGAGTCCGCCTGCCGATGCAGGGGACGCGGGTTCATGCCCCGGTCCGGGAAGATCCCACATGCCGCGGAGCGGCTGGGCCCGTGAGCTATGGCCGCTGAGCCTGCGCGTTCGGAGCCCGTGCTCCGCAACGGGAGAGGCCACAACAGTGAGAGGCCCGCGTACCGCAAAAAAAAAAAAAAAAAAGAAGTAATATTAAATTTTAATTAATATAAAGTCATATTAAAAACATTAGACCATTTTCACCTCAAATTTTACTTACTGTTTCCTAATCTGTGCATATTTGTAAACCTTGTTGGTTTTTTCCTTCTCCTCCCTATCTTCACCCTGGTCACCCGGCCTCCCTTGCCTCCCCTCCCCCTCGCCTCGCCTCCCCTCCCCCTCCTCCTCTTCCTCCTCCTCCTTCTTCTTTCTCACTCTCCCCCAACCCCTCTCCTCTCCCGCCGTATATACCTTTGCAGAAATGCTCATCCTGTTGAGGCGGGAATCAAAGACAGCACTCACTCAGAATCAGAACTGCAAAAGCCACACTGAAGTTCCAATTAAACAGCAAGGATGTGGAGGAAGGGCTTGGGGTCCTATTGTTTCCCCTTTCTTCTTTTTTTTTGATGTGGACCACTTTTAAAGTCTTTATTGAATCTGTTACAATATTGCTTCTGTTTTATGTTGTGGTTTTTTGGCCACGAGGCATGTGGGATCTTAGCTCCCCAACCAGGGATCGAACCCGCACCCCCTACATTAGAAGGTGAAGCCTTAACCACTGGACCGCCAGGGAAGTCCCCTCACTGTTGTTTTAGTATACATTTTCAGGATTCCTAGTGATACTGAACATCTTTTAATATATTTTTTTAGTCATTGAGATAGTTTCCTTGAATTCCTTTTTCATATCATTTGCTTAGAAAAATAAGCACTGGCTTAGTCATATGTACTTATTTTATATTTTTTTGTTGACTTGCCCATTGTATGTTTTATAATATCTTTTCTCAATATAGGACTTATATTTTAATTTTACGAGGAGTCTTGTTATTCTTAAGTCTTAAAAAATTAAATATAGTTAAATTTATCAATATTTGTCTTATGCTTTGTGCTTTTTGCCTCTCAAACAAAAAATGGTTTCTTTTTCTGAGGTTATAAATATACTCATTTTTGTTTTCTAAAATCTATTTTTTTTCTTATTAAATTTAGATCTGTAATCCATCTGGAATTGTTTTTAAACTGGTATGTTTGAACAGGTAATACATTCACATGCCTTGCATATCAAAAAGTCATACAGTGAAAAATCTCCCTGTATCTCATCTCTCATTATGCTTTTCTGATATACTTTGAGAGATTAAAAATAATTTTTTAAACACAGCATATTCTTCCTGTTTCTGTCTTTTTTTTTACACAAATAGTAAATACTATATACATTGCTGCACCTATTTTTTTCACTAAACAATATATATTGAGATACTTCCATAAAAACCTTATTCCTCTCTGTGTTGTATGACTCTACCATGATTTATTTAACAAGTTTCCTATTGATAAATATGTAGGTTGTTTGTAGTCTTGTGATGTTACTATCAACAGCTAACACATGTATAGTATGTGCCAGGTACTGTTGTAAGTACTGTTTATATAGATTAAATCATTTAATCCTCACGCCAACCCAAAGAATACATACTATCATTACCTCCATTTTACAGATGAAGGAACCAAGGCACAGGGAGATTTAGTAACTTACCGAAGAACATAATGTTAGTAAGTGGTAGAGCTAGAATTTAAAACCATGCTCTAGCCTTCAGACTCATCATCACATACAGTGCTACAGTGAGTACCCTTGCATACACTATGTAAGTTCCTAGAAGTGGACCTGCTGGTTCAGAGAGTAAGTACATATGTAATTGTGCTAGCTATTACCTCTATATAGTCTTGCACTAATGTACACTCCTGACAGCAATCTATAAAAGTATCTTTCCCCCCCATAGCCTTACCACAGTTAAGGTAACATTTGTTATCAAATGTTCGGATGTTTGTCAATTTGATAAATGAAATACAGGAGATTGCTGTAGTTTCCATTTGTGTTTCCCTTAAGGTGAGTGAGATTGAGCATCTGTTTCATATGTTTAAAAGTCATTTCCATTTCTGTAGACTGTTTCTATTCTCTAGTTTTCTATCAGGTTGTGGCCTTTTTTTTTTCCCCTTATCAATTTCTAGGAGTCTTTTAATATATATGTAGGAAGATTAGCCCTTTGCTGTGATATGAGTGGTAGGTATCTTCCCCCCTCCCTCCACATTTGTTAAGATCTCACACACATGTCTTTCTGTGTAAGCTCTCTGTTCTATTCCACTGTCTATTTGTCTTGCCTTGGATTTTGTCTTCTACTCTTCTGCGTAAATTTTAAGAACAGCTTTCTTTTTTTTTTTTTTTGAACGAAAAGTTATGTTAGGATTTTGATTTGCATTGCCTTAAAGCTTAAACATTTATTTAGAGAGAATTGCCATCTTTAGAATATTGAAGTGACCCATTTATGAACATGATATTATTTCTCTATTTATGTAAATCTTCTTTGTTTTTTAATAAAGTTTTGATTTTTCTCTGTTTTGGTTTTTCACATATTTTGTTAGATTTATTCCTAGGAACCCTATAATTATTGTGGCTATTATAAATAGTATATGTGTTTCTAAGTTACATTTTCTAATTGTAAATATAGGAATGTTATTAATTTTTCTGTAATTATTGTGTATACTTCGTCTTTATTAAACTCTGTAATTTGTAGAATTTCTATGATTTTTTAACTGAGACAATAATATCTCCTGTGAATAATTATATTTACTGAATCCTTACCCTGCAACTTCTTACTCTATGTCACTCTGTTACGGATTTAACTTTTACCAGTGATTCACAAACTTTCCTGAGACCGAGGATTATCAGGATGTTGTTAAAATGAAGATTCCTGGAAATGTGTCTCCAGAGATGCTGATTTAGTAGGTCTAGATAGTGGGATACATAATCTGCATTTTAACACACACCGTATATGATTCGGCTATAGTTGCCCAGAGAGCTGCAGTTTGGGAAACTTCTTACATATAACCTATCTCTTCTGATATTTATTATTGCCTCCCCAATGAAATGGCAGAGATTTTATCTAATCTCTCTTGTATCCTTTGCGCCTAGAATAGTAGCCTTCCAACAGTAGATGCTAAATAAGTGTGCAGAAGGTAAAAAGGAATTTTAGAAAAGTCATTGGAAGTACTTTGTGTGAAGCTGCTATTTAAATGCTTTAAAAATGTTTTCTCATGTGCATTTTATATACATTTAAAAGATATCTTTGGGGCTTCCCTGGTGGCGCAGTGGTTAAGAATCTGCCTGCCAATGCAGGGGACACTGGTTCGAGCCCTGGTCTGGGAAGATCCCACATGCCGTGGAGCAACTAAGCCGGTGCACCACAACTACTGAGCCTGTGTGCTGCAACTACTGAAGCCCGCGTGCCTACAGCCCATGCTCTACGACAAGAGAAGCCACCGCAATGAGAAGCCCGCACACCACAACAAAGAGTAACCCCCATTCGATGCAACTGAAGAAAGCCCAGGTGCAGCAATGAAGACCCAACACAGCCAAAAATAAATAAATAAATAAATTAATTAATTTAAAAAAATAAAACAGTAAAAGATATCTTTGGGACTTCCCTGGTGGCGCAGTGATTAAGACTCCGCACTCCCAATGCTGGTGCCCCAGGTTCAATCCCTGGTAAGGGAACTAGATCTCACGTGCATGCCGCAACTAAGAGTTCACATGCCACAACTAAGGAGCTGAAGAGCTGCAACTAAGGAGGCTGCAAACCACAACTAAGGAGCCTGCCTGCAACAACTAAGACCCGGCGCAACCAAATAAATAAATTAAATAAATAAAAATAACAAAGATTTATAAAAAAATAAATTAAAGGTAACTTTGCTATCATCAGAGGAAGAACAATGATTGCAATGTGATAGGTACATTGACTAGGTGACTACCAACCCTTACCCCAATGTGTCTATATCTTGCCAAGCTTAATGACATAATTTCTTTTTGGCACTGAAAATGCAAACTATGAGTTTCAGACAAATCATTTTCTTTTTGGTATCCTTCTGTGCAGATATCTAAGACGTCTATAAAATTTATATCCCCAGGACAGGATATAAGTGAGATATGGAATGCAAATATCCCTTAAACTATCATAAAAATCAGTATTATAATTATCTTCCTATAAACCCCAATCATTTGAAAATATTAATACAAATGGTTTTCCACCGTGAAGGATTGTCACTTACTGTGATTATGACATTAGCTATGATTAATTTGATTTTAAATGTTATGGAATTGATTTCTTTTGTTTTTTAAATAAATTTTATTTATTTTTGGCTGCATTGGGTCTTCATTTATGCACGAGGGCTTTCTCTAGTTGCAGCAAGCAGGAGCTACTCTTCATTGTGGTGCACAGGCTTCTCATTGTGTTGGCTTCTCTAGTTGCTGAGCACGGGCTCTAGGCGTGTGGGCTTCAGTAGTTGCAGCACTCGGGCTCAGTAGTTGTGGCACACGGGCTTAGTTGCTCCATGGCATGTGGGATCTTCTCAGACCAGGGCTTGAACCCGTGTCCCCTGCATTGGCCAGCGGATTCTTAACAACTGCACCACGAGGTAAGCCCTGGAACTGATCTCTGAATCAACTGTATTATCTGAAACTAAAGTGCAGTGGTTTATTTTGTGTATTCGACGAATATCTTTTTTTTTTAAATATTTATTTATTTATTTTGGCTGCACTGGGTCTTAGTTGTGGCACATGGGATCTTTAGTTAAGGCATGTGAACTTTTAGCTGTAACATGCATGCGGGATCTAGTTCCCCGACCAGGGATCAAACCGGGGCCTCCTGCATTGGGAGCACAGAGTCTTACCTACTGGAGCACCAGAGAAGTCCCTCAATCAATATCTTGATATCACAATTTCCTGTGAAGGCCAAGTCTAAATAATATTTAATTAAAATTCTTATATATTTCATTTCATAATAAAATGTTTCTCAAATAGATAGGAGAACTATCATAATTTATATCTTATTGAATGACTAAATAATATACCATCAAGATAAAGTATACTTTAATGATGTGCTTGAAACAAAACAACAATTAAGAAAACAAAAAATTTTACATAGTAAAACTATTTAGCAGTCATGATTCTTTTGGAATTTTTAACATATACTATATTTGTACTATGTTACTCTAAATTTTATGTATTGGTAACTGTTCAGTGTACCTTGTAGGTTTGTTTATTTATTTATTTATTTAGGCTGTGCCGGGTGTTAGTTGCGGCACGTGGGATCTTTGTTGCCGCCTGCCAGATCTTCATTGCTGTATGCAGAATCTTCAGTTGCAGCACACGGTATCTTAAGCTGTGGCATGCGGGATCTAGTTCCCTGACCAGGGATGGAACCTGGGCCTCCTGCACTAGGAGCACAATCTTAACCACTGGACTACTCGGGAAGTCCCGTACCTTGTAGGTTTACAAAACAGTTCAGCAGATGGAAGCTCTGTCTTCTTGGAGGAGTTACATTTGTACTTGGTTGATGTTTCACAAACTTACCTGATTTGCATAATCACTGGAAACAAATGTTAAAAAACACAGATTTTTTTAGGTCCCTCAAATAGTGGTCCAACCCTACCTTGGACAGCTATGAAATAACCAATGGTAAGAATCTTGATCAATTTTCTCTCTCTCTCTCTCTCTCTCTCTCTTTAAACATTGCATATATTTTTTTCCCCTAGATATACCTGCTACTGAAGCGAGAACTTGTATAATTTATTATACATTCAGGATGACTGGGTAATCATTTAATTTTTGTGAAAGGCTTATCAATTTGAGATAAGAGAAGAAACTAAGGACACTTCTATTAATAGGGTATCACATAAGATTTTGTAAAAATACTAGATTCATCATTACATTTTAAATCCTATGTGATACACTAACAGTTTAAAAAAAATTTTGTTGCTTTTTGAGTATTTTCCAGGAGACTGCTACTATAATAAAATACTATAACTGCTACTATATAAAAAACTATAACTGCTACTAAAAATTGTAATAAGTAAGCAGAAAGAGGCACCAGGGATTATGTTCTATCAACATGTGTGAACCTTAGCTGCCTACAAGAATATCAAAACAATCAAATTGTCTTTAATTGAAATGTGCATTTTAAACTCTTACTGGAATGTTTTTATTTTACAGTTTCAGGATATCTTCCTATGGGTGTAACCTGTAGTCAGTTAATCAACGTTTACTGATCATTTGTCATAAATGATAGTACAGGCCAGCTCTGAAAATCAGACTGAGGGGAGATGGGCATATATGTGTTAGTGGCTAATTTCTAAGTGAAGAAAAGATGTATATTGCTTTATATTATCCATATTTCTTTTTCTTTTGCACAGATCATTAAGAGCTGACTGTGCACACAAATGTAATTTAAAAGGCGTATCTTCCATCTCTCTTGTTCTTGGTTTTACATATCCATTCTGTTGCATGTAAAATGAGTTCCCTATCTATTTCTAAATGATAAAGCAATTGCGCAGATAAAGTAGTCTAGGAAATGCATGTGGAGCAGTTGTGGACTATATTCCTCAAAGCAGTTTTTTAGTCCTTTGGTTTGTTACAACTTCATTCATTTCAGCTTTTTTCTTCTAGGCTAGGCTGAGGGAAAATTAGACTTTTTCAGAAAGCTTAAAGAGTTGCAGGCAGGTAAGTGAAAACAGTGGTGGGCACACAAATAGCCAGCTCCTTGTAATTAAAAAATCTGCAAAGGAATTAGCTCTTGGTGCATTGAAGAAAGAGGTCTTGGAATGTGTGGTGATGAAGAGCATACCCGTTCACAGCTGGAGCAGAAGATGGCTAGCTCTTCACTAGGTCAGCTTCTTCTTTCTCCTGGGTGCACAGAGGGGCTCTATTCCCCAGCCTTCTTTGCAGTTTGGGTGTGGCCATATGATAGAGTTCTGGCCAATGGAATTCGAGCAGAAGGGCTTGGCATTTCCTGGTCTGGCTCATTCATACTTACCAAGTAAGATCCTTTCTGCTGCAGCATAAGGAAGCCTTATGTTGAATGTGGTGGAGCCACAAGATGGTGGGATCCTAAGTTCTCAAATTACCATTTGGAGGAGAGGGATTTTATATGAGCTATAAACAAACGTATATTGCATTGTCTCAGAAATTTTGTAGTTCATCTGATACCACAGTTAGCCTGCCCCAACTGATATAACAGAATAGTACTGTTGGTCAAGGATTTTACCTCTCAGCCTACAGAAAGCAGGAAATGGTTGCCTCTTCCCTTGGCCTCTCTGGTATTTGCTGGATAAGACCTAGCAACTTCTTTGGCATTCTACTTGGGACAAGTTTTCCTAACCCCACCTTTGTTATTGAAATTGCCTCCTAACTAGCTCTCTGCTTCTGCTGGTGCCCTCCTCTACAGTTTATTATCAAAACAGAAACCAGAGTGACCTCATGTCATTCTTTTCAACCCCCTCCAAGCTCTCCATTTGTTTCCGAGAAAAAGCTAAAGTCTTTTTTTTTTTTTTTTTTTTTGTGGTACGCGGGCCTCTCACTGTCGTGGCCTCTCCCGTTGCGGAGCACAGGCTCCGGACGCGCAGGCTCAGCGGCCATGGCTCATGGGCCCAGCCGCTCCGCGGCATGTGGGATCTTCCCGGACCGGGGCACGAACCCGTGTCCCTTGCATCGACAGGCGGACTCTCAACCACTGCGCCACCAGGGAAGCCCAAAGCTAAAGTCTTTTTAAAATAATTTTAATAGTATATTTTATTTAACTCAATATATCAAAAATTTTCATTTCAACATGCAATCACTATAAAAATTATTAGCAAGCTATTTTACATTTTTTATACTGTCTTCAAAATTCAATATGTGTATTAACACTTAAAGCACACCTCCATTTGACTGTCTACATTTCAAGAAGCTACTTTTCAATGACCTATAAGACCATTTCTGATCTGCCACCTCTCCTCATACCCTCTCTGTCCTTCTCTCCTAACACTCTCCCTTTCCCTTTACTCTGATCTAGCCTCGCAGATTTCCTTGCTATTCCTTGAACAAAGCAGGCATGCTCTTGCCTTAGGGCTTCTGTGTTTGTTCCCTCTGCTTGGAATGCTCTTCTCCCAGACACCGCCATGGATTGTTCTCCCAGTCTTTGCTCAGCGAGCCTTTTCTGGGCACACTATTTAAAATGACAACTCCTTAACACTCCCCATCCCCTTCCCTCTATTATTTTTCTCCGCAGCACTTAGTACCTTCTAACATGCTATACACATTTTCTTTTTAACGTTGTTCACTGTCTGTTCCCCTCCACACTCCTCTTAAAACGAAAGCTCCATGAGAAAGGATTTTTGACTTTTTGTTAAATTGCCAGCCTACAGTAGTACTTGGCAAATAATAAATGATAAATTTTTGCTGAATGACTAAATGCTCTTATATAGATAAGCATCGTGTGCCAGAGGAGCACTAAAGGGAAACTCCTAATTCACACTGGGATCTGGCAGGAAAAAGTCTTCCAGAGAAACTTACTCTTCTTCCAGGACTGGAAGCTGATGCAGTTGCTGAGCATATGAGCCGATGGTCACATTTTAGTCCTCCTCTTAACTGACCTATCAACATCATTTGACACAGTCGTGACTGTCTTCCTGAAGTGCCGTCTTCACTTGCCTTCCGGGGTACCACATTTGCCTGGCTGTTCTCCCACTTTCCTGGCCATCCCTTCTCAGGCTCTTCAACAGCATCTCCCCCCTCTAAATGTTGGAGCGCCCAGGGTTCAGTCCTGGTCTTCTTCTCATCTTTCTACACTCATTCCTCAGGGGATCAAAACTTTAAAAAATATCAGGGCTTTAAATGCCATCTGTATACTGATGACTACAAAACATACATTTCTAAATGCTATCTCTTTCCTGAACTCCAGATCTGCATATCAGGTGCCTACTGGGAGAGCCTTTTGGATATCTAAGTATCGCAAGGTTAAATGTCCACAATAGAGCCTCTGATATTTCCCCCTTGCCATGTGTTCCCGACGTCATTTAATGGCAGCTCTGTTCTTTCGGTTGCTCAGGCCAAAAGCCTCGGAATTATCTTTGATTCTCCTCTTCCTCTCTGCCATTTCTACCTTCACAGTTTAACCAGAACCACTTCTCACCATCCCCACTGCCAGCACCCTGGGACTGCTTGGATTTTACGAGCCTCTTTGCTTCTGCTTGTTGCTCCTCTTCAGCCAATCCCCACACTGACACCATGTGATCCTATTAAAACCTAAGTCAAATCATGTCTCTCTTCTGCTCAAAACCTTCCAATGACTTCTTATATCCCCTCAGGGACCTGCAAGTCCTTTCTTAACCTGACATCATCTCCAACCACTATCCCCCTAATTACTCTTCTCCATTTAGCTGTCTTGCTGATCCTTGGCTATTCCATGTATGCTCTTGCTTCAGAGCCTTTGCACTTGATATTCTTTATCTAGAATATGTTCTTTCCCCAGATGTCTGCTTAGCTAGCTCCCTCACTTGCTTCAGTCATTACTCAAAATTTATCTTTTCCAGTGAGGATTTTCTTGGCTGCCCTATCTAAAAATTTAATGCGGGTTCCTGCCCCCCACTTCTCATTCCCTTTTGTCTTTTTTTTCCTCCTTTGCACTTTTCGATAATGTATCTTATTTTCATATTTACCTTATTTATTTTTTCCTCCACTTCAGTATAAGATCATAACTCTCGCCTTTTAAAAGATGCATCTCTCTCCTTCCATTTCCATTTCTTCAGTCACAGTTTTAAAGTCATGCTAGTAACACTCACTCGCAATGGAAGTGTTTGAGCATAGCAAAGGATTTGGTCTGTTTTGTTCACCGGCACATAGTTTGCGCTTAAACTCGTTATAATGAATGGATCAAGAATTAATTAGATCCAGTAAAACTGTTTCCTTAGCGAGTAAGTGTCCTTCCAAACCCAGGTAAAAGGGGTCAAACTCATAGTTTGATACTTTCATGTTAAATGTAGGAATAAGTTAGTAATTATTGATAATGATTATATATAATATTGTAAATATTAAATATCTATAATTATGATAGATACTTGTAATTATAGATAATATGAGTATTTAGGGTTTAAAATTTTAGTATTCAGGAGAATCAGTCATATTAAGGAATTCGACAGATCAGGTTTATGATTCCATTTTGAGTTTTTCATTGAATTCAGACTCACGATTTAAAGGTTAGAGATGTAACCATTTAAAATCTTTATAGTCAGTATTAAATGTCTGAAATGAAAAGTTGTTTTATTGCATTTGTAAGTTTAATTTACTGGATTTATAAGAGATGTTGAAATTATTGGAAGCTTTGCATGTTCATTTGTCTGGTAAGGTATTTGAAGTGCTTAAAAACATCAATTATTAAAATTATCAATGCAGTTTAAGGGAATTTGAATAGGTTTGTGAATACGACTTACGGTTTAAGAGAAGCTGAGTTCTACAGTGAGATACCACTCACACCTACTAATATAGCTGTAATAAAAAAGACAATAACAATTGTTGGCAAGAATGTAGAAAAATTGAAGTTGGAACTTTCATATGTTGCTTGTAGGAATGTAAAATGGTGTAAGCACTTTGTAAAACAGTCTGACAGTTCTTCATAAAGTAAGATGCAGTATACCTGAAACTAACACAATATTGCAAATCAACTATACTTCAATAAAAAAAGGTAAAATGCAGAGTTGACATATGACTCAGCAGTTAAACTCCTATATGTATACCCAAGAAAACTGAAGACATATCCACACAAAAACTTGTACACAATGTTCATAGCAGCATTATCCATAATAGCCAAAAAGTGTAAACAATCCAAATGACCATCAACAGATGAGCTGATAGATATAATGTGGTATATCCATACAATGGAATATTATTTGGCAATAAATAAAGCATGAAGTGCTGATGCATGCTACAATATGGATGAATATTGAACACATTATGCTAATTAAAAGAAGCCTGTTACAAAAGACCATATATAGTAGGATCAATATATATGAAATGTCCAGAATAAGAAAATCTATACAGACAGAATCTGTAGAGGTTGCTTAGGGCTAGGGATTTTTAGGGGATATGGGGAGTGACTGCTAAGGGGTATGGGATTTCCTTTTGGGGTGTTGAAAATGTTCTGGAATTAGCGGTGATGATTGCACAACTTTGGCAATACACTAAAACCACTGAATTGTTTATTTTTAAAAGGTGATTTTTTTAAATTGTGTGTGAATTATATCAATAAGAAAGAGAGAAGTTGAGTTCTTTAACTTCAGTTTATTGATATGTCGTGCTGAAAATTTACTAGATTTACAAGTAGAATAACAAGATTTATGTGATGAATTTGCTGTATTAAATAAAACAAGGTTTTAAATTTGCAACTTTAGTAACTTTATTATTAACTTTAAGCCCAGTCTTAAAAATGCAAAAATGTCTTAAAAATGTAAATTTGAAAGGAAGCTTGTTCTGAGTAACTCATTCATTTGAGACAGTTCTAAGCAGAGAGGTTAGGAGGAAAGAGGAAGGAGAGTATATATGAATACAAAACAGTACAACAGGCTCTAGGTTAGATGTGCTTATATTAAATATTAAAGAAAAACACAAGCTTTTAAAAAATGTCAATCAAAATGGATCTTGAGAAATACATGCTTTAAAACTCTTTCCTGGGACTTCCCTGGCGGTTCAGTGGTTAAGGCCTTCCACTGCAGGGGGTGCAGATTGATCCCTGGTAGGGGAACGAAGATCCCACATGCCATGCACAGTGAAACAAAAGCTTCTGTGCTTTCCTTTGGTTTTTAATTCGCCCTTTAGAGCCACACATAAATCTTTATACTATAGGACTGTTCTTCAGACATTGAATGATAGTTGTCAGGTCCACAGCAGACTTTGTTTTCTCTGGGTTAAATGGCTCTTGATCCCTTTGGTCACTTTCATATGACTTGATTTCATGTCTCCTGCTCATCCTAATTGCAAATGTACTGCAAGGAATTAGAAACGAGCCACAATACTTTATATGTGATATTATTTTTTCTTGTTTATGAATCTTACATGTCTATTAAAGTAAATTAAGAGAGCACTGGCTTGGTATAATAGGCTTCTAGTTAACCACCAGATTTTGCCTCATAGTTGTGAAGTTTACCTCCTTTTCCAATTGGTATTTTGGACTTGTGTCAGGAATGCGTTCTGCTGCAAGTAACAGAAAGCCTAAAGAGAGGCTTAAATAATTAGGGGTTTATTTTTCACACACATTAAGAAGACCAGAGGTACATATTGCTGGTATATTGTTAGTTCAGTGGCCTAACAGTGTCAAGCCCTATTATCATTGCCATTCTCTTGTCCTTTCTTGTGTACTTGTCCCCCATGGCTGCAAGTCAAATGTCACCTCTGATACTGAAGGCAGGATGAAGGAAGAGAAAGAAAGAAAGGTGCCAGTTGTCTCTGACCTCTTTAGAAATGCAAAAGTTTCCCCAGAGAAGTCCCTGTATGTTTCTACTTATGTGTTTCCAGAAGTGTGTCATCTTGCCATTCTAAATTGCAAGGGATGTAGGGAAAGTGAGTATTTAGCTGGATACATTGATTCCCCAAGCAGAATTTGGGTTTCGTAGACAAAGAACAGTGTCTGCCACAGGTCTTCAGAGTAGGATTTGACATTTTCACTTTCAATTAATTGAATTTGGCATATCATTTGTTCCAAGCTGTTAAAATAATTTAGATCCTATGTCTGTCATCCATGATATTTGTCATACCTCATAGCTTAGTGTCATATGCAAATATCACCACTGCCACTAATATCTTTATTAAAGATCTGGTGCTGAAGAAAACAGGGCTGAGAATGGAGCCCTCTGGCTCCTGATCTTTTGTCATAAAAATGTGTAGATAAGCTTGGCATTTACAAGGTCCTCAATAAATATGTTGAATGAATAAAAGTTGTAATGACAAATACCTACAAATTCGTTTCGAGATTGGTTTAATTGCCAACCTATGTTACTTCCCTGAGCAACATGGGCTGTTGGTTTATGTTGAATCACTTCATTTCTTCTTCTTCTTTTTTTAATAAAATGTTTCACAAATTTTTGTGTCATCCTTGTACAGGACCATGCTAATCTTCTCCACATACAATAAAATTCTCCAATTTTATTGTATGTGCTGGTGAAGCAAGCACTGAGTCAATTCATTTCTGATAGCCTCATCAAAAGCATGCCACAAATTAGTATGGATATATTTCTTCCCTGTGTCATCACCTGGTAAGGAGCAGGTGAATGTCACCCCTGAGAATACATGTGTTAATACCTGTAACTTCCCTCTACCATAATAAATCCTTTTTTTCCTCTTGCATAAATGTTGAAACATGAAGACATGTAGCAGATCTCTTGTTCATGATGGTCTATTCTTTTATCTACATAAATGGTCACAAGTAGTACACCCAGGTAGGATGTAGACCACTTTTTGACTCTCTAGCCATAAAAATTTTTGAATTGTCAACATCTAAAAATTGTATTTTCCCATAAAAATATGGATTTTTTCACTTCTCTTGAATAATTAGCATTTCTAGTTTCAATAGGCCCACATTCACACGTGGTCTAAGTTAGCTGGAGCTGAGTAGTCATATGACATGGGCTGTTAGTTGTTCTCTTATATTTGTTTTCCTTTTTGTCAACAGTAATTGAGTTCCCACTTTTTAGCTGAGCACATGGCCACTTAAAGACCCAGCTTCCTTTTCAGTTAGGTCTGACCAGGAGTTCTGGCCAATAGGATGTTACTGAAAGTGGTGTGTGAAAGAAAGAACTGTCCTCAAAGAGAGGATGCCGTCTTCTTTGTTCTCCTTTTTCTTGTTGGGTGGAATGTGAATATAATGGCTAGAACAATTTTGTTGTATCTCAAGGGGGAAGATGCTGATAGAGGATGTGAGAGCAATAAGGAAGTACCTAGTTTCCTGATGATCTCAGAATCAGCATACTGCTGAGGACTGCCTTCCTGGACTTTTATCAAAAGAAATGAATTTATATTTTATTTAAGCTATGTTATTTGAGTTTTCAGGCAAATCTAATCCTAATTCATAAAAGCTACTGCCTTTGAGCAGGTATTCTCAGGTTTATTACAAATCCCACCACTATGTAATAACTCCCTAATATTGACCACGAGTTGCCATTTATCGTCATATCACACTTTTTCTCACCATTAAAAGTGGAAAAATGAAAAACTGACATAGTCATGTGTTTCAAAGGAAGTTGAAGAGCATATGTCATTGTGGAAGTAGAGACTATTTCTACATGACTAATACTGCACACCAACTACTAATGCACACTGTATCAAATATGACTTCAGAAGCTATTATGAAACCAACCACAGTAAGAAATATACCCAGAAAAGCAAAGACATGTTAATGACAAACTTAATGAATAACTTAATGGACTGAAAACAAGGATTGGAATTACAGCAATGATAATGGTGTAAAATGTATTAAGTAAAAAAAATGTTCTTGGCATTAAAACCTTTTGCCAGTGATGGGTTTATGAAAAGGTTGATTGCAGCAGAAATTGTGTCCTGAATAGAAACTAACATTTGCAAACATAAGTTTAACGTCATGTAATATTTCTTACCATGCTGAAGCTAGAATGAAGGGATTTACAGTATGAAGCAGCATGAAAAGGTTAAATCATTTACAGTTTTTTCCCCTTCCAGCCAATGAGTGTACAGATATAAAAGATATAAATACCACCCAAGTAGCTATAGTCATTTGTGGTGTCTGGAAGGCCTTAAGTGTTTGAATTGCTTTTGAACTTTGTGCCAGTAATAGGCATATCAGAACATTATTTTTGCATGTTGAGTGAAGTGGGTAAACAGGGCCGCAGGAGGTGCTTCAGCAAGTCAGAGCTAATCCTGGACTTGTTTTTCAAAACTGAAGTCCATGCTGGCAGTTTGCACAACTTATACAATAATATGTTTATTTCATAATTAAATAAGAATAAAATTTAATTTAGAAAAAGAGAACATAAAATGAATATAGCAATGAATACTATGAAATGAATGTGCTACCGTGGTTTGAACCACAGGAGACATGCCAATGCTTTCCTTCCTTGGTGAATTGTATGCAAAGTAGATGTGGTGTGAGAATGAAAGGATTTTTTTTTTTTTGGATGTTTCTAATAAATTGGTTTGTGTTATCTAAAGAAAGTGTCATCTGAACCCATCAGTGAAGATTTATTCAAAGATTGGGACTCCGGGTGACATTCACACTCTATTTCTCTACAAGTGTGTTCGCAATCAATTACACAAACCAATCATTCCTTTTATTCATCTAATTTCTAGCCAAACCGTGCCTTTGGGAAACTCACTATCCACAAAAAAATCTAGCTTTAATATGCAGAATCATTTTCCAGAAATTTAAGTGATGATTACCCCTTGTGGAGCTAAGAACTGAATTCTAAGTTATTTGATTTTGAAATTTATAAAAATAAACTTAGATCATTTTGCCTTTTCTCAGCTGATATTGATAATGTGAATAAAGAGCTAAAAAAATGGAAGTTAGTAAACTAAAGCGTAGTTCCAAAAACTAACCAGGAACTGAATTCTATAAATAACTCAGATATTTTAAAAATGCAAAAAAAAACCAAAAGCCAAAAACCTGAGTGAGGAATCTATGTTTTGCAAAAACCGTATCTGTGAAAACCTTACATTATTAATTTGAATAAAATTAATATTGCTCACAGATGAAGAAAAAAGTCACATTTCTCTGGTTCAAGATAAAAAAATAATGAATTATAGAAGAAATGCATAACTAAAATATGTATTAGTATTTGAATTTATATCAAAATTTAATCTCTAATATATATTTATGCTACATGCTTATAGCAAAGTGCAATAAAAATAAATGATATAATTCTCATATTTGATTCTTGTTACACCACCCCTTCACTCATTTACCATGTTCTCCTGGCCTTTGTAAGCATTTGAGATTGTGAGCCCTCGTCTTGCCTTTCTTGCATTCCTTCTGGATACAAAGATAATCAGTGCCCTGAGCAGGTAAAATTTCCAAAAATATTTGTCATTTTTCCATAAAGGGGGTAGACAAGAAAAGAAAGCCCAGAACTTTAGAGCCAAAGGCAATGGAGAAATTCAGTGTAACCATAATATTAGCAGGTGGAAATGGGCTAGAGTTGGAGAAGACCACGTAAAGAAATCTGAACTCAAAGTTTCATAAAGATCCCCTAATTTTGTTTGGCTATTGAGATTCACATAGCAAGTCTCTGGTAGAACAGCAGCCCTCTAAAGGATTCAGGGAGGATCTACGATAGGTGTACAGACCAATAGCAACCTTAAGAATAGGACACTTTGCCATTGGGTGAGAAGAAAGACTACAAGATTAATGCAGTACCCAAGTTGTTAACTAATATTTAATAACAAAATTTCATACATAGTAAATTTTAAAAATAGCATAATCAATTAAGCATTTTATCATTTGCAAATTATGAGTGAAATTGTTGTTCTGCACTTAAGTGCTTGGTAATGGTGGTGTTCACTAATAACTTACACATATATATATGGCATCTTCTATTTGCCAAGCAGTGTTCTAAGTACTGAGGATATAGCAGTAACTAGAACAGACAAAATCCCTGCCCTCATAGAATATACATTCTAGAGGGAGAGAAGGATAAAATAAATAAACAGACCATGTCCTGAGGAGGTAAAATTTGAGAGAATTTGACAAGACCTCAGAACCCAATAATTATGAGATTTTAAGTAACAAGAGTTCTATTAGCTGAACAATTATTATATGTAAGAACTTTATTTCATTTATCTTTACAACTCTGTAAGGTGTATTTTATTCCCTTTCCACAAATGAAACTAGCTCAGGGAGGCTAACTTGCTAAATCAAGTGGTGGTTCCATAATAATTTGGATGGGAACTTTACAAGTTTCAGTTTAGGCAAAATACATGTTAATTCCATTAAAATTTGAGTGTTTATTCAGTATAAGATAATTCATGAGCCTTTTATAAAGACACTCTACCTTTGCCTTCAATAAACTTCAGTTAGCCTTGAATATAAACCTCTACTTATTTATGTATTTCACACAGTGAATACCATTTTAAAATGCTTTCTAAATATTACAATGTGTGATTTTGGAACAGGAATGAATTTGACAATTTTCTACTCCAGTTTTCTGTCCCTTCTTTTTTTTTTTAACTAATGGAAAAAAATAAAGTAAAAAAATAGTATTCAAATTTCATATGTTTACTTGGTAGTAAAACTAAGATGAAGACTCAGGTCTTCTGATTTCCAGTCTATTTTTTATTATTTATTTCTTTATGAAACCAGTACATTTTAAAAATAAACTTACCATTCCTTAATGTTCATAGTGATCATCACTGAGTTTTTTTTTTTTTTTTTTTTGTGGTCCGCGGGCCTCTCACTGTTGTGGCCTCTCCCGTTGCGGAGCACAGGCTCCGGATATGCAGGCTCAGCGGCCATGGCTCACAGGCCCAGCCGCTCCGCAGCATGTGGGATCTTCCCGGACCAGGGTACGAACCCGTGTCCCCTGCATCGGCAGGCGGACTCTCAACCCCTGCGCCACCAGGGAAGCCCACTGAGTTATTTTTAATACATTTTTTTCTACAGTACTTACTGAAACTCAAATTTTTTCATACATAATATATAAAAAAAATTAAAACCATACAATAAAAATAGTTAATAGCTCAATTCTCAATGACCTATTAGGAGTACTATTTCCTCATTTTAGCACAATATTAACAGTACATTTATATAGATGATACACAGTTTCACGGGACAGTGGATAATGCTACAGCTGAAGAGAAGCTGGAGAGTGGAGTGTGAGCCACCTGGGAAGTAGCAGCTCTCCTGTTCCTGCTGGTGTTTGAACAGGAGTGGGTTAGCAGGCCCTAGTTTAGTACTGTTGCTAACTCTTGCTGTAATGATTAGATGAACAAAGGAGAAGTGGCTTGTGCCAATCACTCTTGTGCCACAGTCAGACAATCATTAGTTGCCTTCAAGAGCTGACCACCAGTGCCTAGGAAACAAAGTCGCTGGTTAGGCCCAAGGCTACAGATTCTCTGCAATAACCACTGGACAGACTGTCAAGGCATAAAAAATAAGAGAAGCTTGAGGAATTTGGTATTAAACACTGACTTGTGTTTTTAGTGATAAAATAACAAACCAAGTTAAGATTGTGACATTTATTTAGTTCCAAGCCTAGGGAGAGCAAAGACTGGGAGAGCTGTATTAACCCACTAGTACAAAGCTTATGGGTATCCTCATAAGGATAAAGAAGAGTGGTTTGTCAGGAGGATACAGGGCATTTGTAGATTCCTACACACAGAGAATTAGAGAGGTCACAACACAGTTGTTTGTCTTATTATTTCCCTTAGATTTTTTCTATTTTTTAATTGTCCAATTTTAAAAGCAGCAAAATAAAGAACTAGATGGCAGCAAAAGAACTATGCCTCCCATATTTAAGGATGTTGCTGATATTCTAGTAAGATAGACAAGCTTGCCTTACCAGAAATGACTTGTAATAAATTCTAGGCACCAGGGTTTAGTACAATGATCAAGGCAGCACAGAAGGACTATACATATTTTTTGCAAAGAAAAGCCATATTCATGATTGAGCTTTGTTAGATATGTCCCCTAAATTTAATATTTTTTCCAGAGCTAAAACAGAAGAAACAACTCTGTTAGATTTAACCTTCAGATGTCTAGAACCTTCATCACAATACAAAGCAAAGTGATTATTTTCCTTTCTGTAATTAGCTTTCCCTGCTATACTTTTTGAAAGGAAAAATCTCAAGCATGCTAGGCTTTTTGCCAATTTCATTTCTGGCATGGTTTGACTGATTTTAAGTTTACTGTTCTAATGATACTCAAGAGTTTTAAAATTCAGGCTCAGTAAATAGGATCTGAATATAGAGAAAAAGTTATGTTGGAAAAAAGGAAATTTATCAGTGTGTTTGTTTATAAAAATTATAACTTACAGAAATTCTTTTCTAATCTTCAGTAGTTAACCATTTTTATGGAAACAACCAAGTATTAGTATATGACAGAACAGTAATGAAGTATGAGTTAGAACTATGCAGCCATTAGGTTTAGTGACTTTTCTTTGAAAGATAATTGAGATGAGTTTGTTGAGACAAACTGGTTTTATTATTGTCTCACTGAGACTTTAAATAACAGAGCTAAAGGTTTTTGTTTTCTAGTGTCTTACCAATAGCAGGCTCTCTATACCTTTGTGTCCTTTACTGAAGAGTCTTCATTTTGAGGTTATTTTTATCTGTTAATACAACTTTTACAGTTTCAGGGTTTGTCTTCAGAGCTTTCTTTAAAGGTTTTTATCTAGTTTAAATGGGGCTTTTTAGTATAAACTGAAGAGAAAGCATGCTTCAGTTGAAGATATCTTTTTTTTTCTCTATTAAGGTATTTCCTCAATTAATTGTAAAGAAAAGACTTGGCAGGAAATATAAAAAGCTTATCTAAGATGCTGTTTTTGGACTTCCTGTTAAAACATAGATTTAGGGCTATGTCAATAAAACATGTGTGTTTATTCTTTCTATATATTTTTAAAAACTAGGCATTTCACAGGTGTACCATAAATGACTTTAAAACTGGGATGAATTTGAGGTGCAGTAAACAACTGGCGTATGTGTCCTTTGAAATATGGCAGGATACAAGCACTTTATATGACTAAAAGACACATACTGTTAGCCAAGTCACCATGGAAGGAAAATCTATAAAATGTAAAAGGCAATGGAGAGAAATTGCAGGTGATTACTACCTTTGTAATAGGTTCATTGATATATACTGTCAGTAAGATTGGACAAATACCAATTGAATGAAACAATTAAAAAAAAGTTTCAAGTAGAAGCCTCTATAGATCGTTCCTATTTCTCCAAGTGTTTAAAAACAAAACAAAGGTGTAGGGCTGGGAGGAGAATAAAACAATAATTAAAGTCTCTCCTGATGATCAGTCAGGCCTGAATTAGTGACCTTACAGGTCAAGTGCAAAATCTCGAAGTACAGAACAGAAACCACAAAACAAGTATTTACTGAGCACCTACTAAGTAGCAGGAACTGTTCTAGGATTAAAAAAAAAAAAGGTGAGCAGGAAGGATGAGATAAGACTATGAAGGAGAGAGTAGAGTAGACTTTACATGCAATTATTAGGTCATGCAGAGAAGGAAAAAAAAAAAAGAGGAGAAGCAACAATTAAACAAATATTAGAAGAAAATACTCCTGAGCTGAGAGAAGGCTTGAGGCTTCAGATTGAAAGAGCTCACAAGAGGTCCAGGAAGTGAGGGGGGAGGGGTAGACTTATCAGACATCTGATAAAATTAAGGAACTCTAAGGATAAAAAGGAAAAAAAAACCCCTCATAGTTGACAAGCTTTTAGCTATAAAGAACGAGTTCCCCACAAAGGGGAAAAAAATCAAACTGGTTTTATTATAAAATCCTAGTCTGCAATAATAGAAGCTAGAAGACAATGGACGTAATAGTTACAGGCTAATGAAAGAAAAGGACTACAACCCAAGAATCCTACCCAGCAAAATTACCATTTCCTCTGCCAGAGGAAAAGATGATATTCAATAACTAAAGTGTATCACCCAAATACATTACCTAAGGAAGATACAGTGCAGTTCACAATCTTTACCACTGTACGTGTGGCCCTAAACAGGGGAATGGCTGGAAGCAAATGGTACATTCACAAGATGGAGTATTGTGAAGTTAATAAAAAGAATGACTTCGTGTTTGTAGCTGGGATTTCTTCTAAGACACGCAGACATGGAAATGAAGGATAGTTTATACTCAAATATCCCTAGAATCAGGAAGCATGGCACACCATGCCATGAAGAGCCACACGGGGAAGGACCAGGATCAGTCAGGAGGCAGAGAGGGAGAGGGTGCAGCATGGCCTAGAGTCTTTATTAACATTTTCTGTGGGAAGGAATGGGGGAGGCAGGGCAGGTACACTGAGTAAGTTTGGGATTGGATTTTTTTTTTTTTGGGGATTGGATATTTTGAATAATTTCAGTAGACTGGGCTACAGGGCTGGTTCCCAGCTGCCTGGTACCTGGCTCTGGGGTGGGTTAGGGCAGGGGGAATACTGGCTCGCGTGTGAGAATTTGATAAAGGGGATGGTTGGGGGTGTGGACTCTGGATTGGTTGTCTTGTACACTAAAGGCATGCTTCCAGGGGGGTCCTTTGCTATCTCTGGGAATTAGTTCTGGAAGGGGCAGTGTCACCAGGATCGATCAAGGATCCAAATGCCACAGTATCAAGGATACAGAAAATAAGAAAATGTAGTCAATACAATTGGCCCTGTGACGCTCTGGCATCATATTAAGGAATCCCTGGGGGTGATACTAGTGGAGACTTTTAGCGAGCAGGGCATAAGTTGCACTAACACTGTAGAAAACATTTTACTAAGAGAGTAGAAAGGAAGAACACAAGTAGAGGTGTAAGGAGTCCTTGCAGGCCAGCCTATGACTAGATTTTCTATTTATATGGCATTAACCAAGAAATAGAAAATTCTTGGGGTCTCCAACAATATCTAAGTGGAGTTGGAAAGTGTGCTAAAGGTATGATATATCAAGATAGCAGGTCCAGCAGTTGTTCTGTTGGACAGTATGAAATGATACATTAGTAAAGTGTATGTAAGATTAGTGGGATTGTGTGTAACCAAGGAGAAAGAGTGGTTGTGGCGATCATGGTGGGAGGCACAAGGTGAGAGTAGGAAAATGCCTTGGGAACTAGGTGGTCCTCTCCCCAAAGTGCTGAGGGATTTGACTAATATGAGGCAAATGCCTCCAGGGAAAGCAATAATCTCCATTAATTTAGAACACAGATAGCAGTAACCTCTACTAGATTTCTCTTTAGGCACAGGTATGAGGGGTGTGCCTTTTGGCAAAGAACAAGGAGTAGGATCATGGGCTAGGCAGACAGTAGCTCAGAAATGTAATGGGATCCCTAATATCAAAGGAAGAAAAGCAAAAATGTCCTGTGTACAATTTGTGCCTTAGGAGAGGCAACCCGTGTGTTGCTGGAAGCGAGGTTTTAGTGTCAGAGTGAAGTCATCTCCAATGATGGGCACTTGGAGTAGGAGATGCCCTCTGGGATACAGGGCTGGGGTATCCTTTCCCAGAGGGTATCCACTCGAGGTGATGTGGGGTCTCACATTTACCATGTTTGGGTCTTCAGACTGTAAATTAATGCAAGTATACAGACCAATAGCAATAAGACCAACAGTCAACAGGAAGATGAGCAGCTGCACTGAGAGGGCTTTTGTTTTTGGTGGAAGTTTCAGCTCAAATGGGTCCTCTATCAGGTAAACAGCTGTCTAGTATATGGACAATTTGGTTAATGCGCCCCTTGATCTGGCCTCCAGCCCTTCTGGGATGAAGGAATGATAAAACATTTATAAAGATATGGGAAGACATTATAAAAAGGGTCTCATTTACAAGGAGTCTTTATATACACGGAGGCAATGCACATCCCCTTTAAATATAAGGGGGAAAGAAAACTTTTAAAAGTTGGTGTGAGGTGTAAACTGGCCAAGGGCCCTTGAATTAAGAGAGATTAAGGCCTAGAGCAAGATAGAGACCCATTTAGGGGTCCATTTACCTGAGTGGAATTTGAAAAAGAGCTGTGTGAGACCATTATGTCTCTTAATTAAACTGGCTATCTGATACCTACAAGGGATGTGAAAGTTCTATTGAATACCTTTTCCAAGAGATTAGCATTGTGTATTTTTAGAAGAAAAATGTATATCTTAGTTATTAACAATAACATCTGTAACTCTAAAAGTAGTATGGCGTGCAATTGGAAAGGCCTTGTACTGTGGCCTAAATATATATGGAGATGTGATTTTGACTTATATTTTGGACATCTGTGAGGCAAGAGAGTCCCAGTTTTGCTAGTTTTTTTCTCCCTTAAAGGGACAATTTTAGGCAATGACCCAACAGTTTATAATAAATGTGAAATGAGGCTACTTGTTGGCCAGGGCATCCAGAAGTTTGGTTGAGTGTGTTGTTTCTTGGGTCCCATCCATTATTAGGGACATCCCGGCTAAGAGATGGAAAACAGCAACATTTCATTGAGCTCCATCATGTATGATGGTTAGCAGTGCCATTTGCATAGTCTATGTACTCCCATTGCTGTTTATTCAGTTAATCCCAAGTGGATTCTGAGCAGCCAAGTGATCTGGGGGAGGGGTGACATCCTCCAGCACCATGGCACTTAACAAGGGACTGAGGACAGGGGAAGCCACCTCCTCCTGCAGGTGGAATATGCCAGAGAGCTCAGGTTCAGCTCCATCCTGTCTAAAGAGGCCTTGGTAGCTGTGCTGAGTTTCTGGTGTATTGTTTCTACGACCCAACACTTAACAAGCAGTTGGGTATGAAAGGTCACAGGCTCAGAGTATGTGAGAGCCTCTATTTTCCAGAGAGCTCAGCATGTATTTTATTTGTTGTTTTAATGGAGTATAGTATGAGGCTGAGAGGGCAGTTTCTTGCATCGTAAGCCCTTGGACAACTTATGGCCATCCTACGTGGTCTAGAGATTCCAGGAGGTATGACAAGAGGTTGCCAAAATTTCCTTGGTGAAAGAGTCCTTCAGGGCACTAACGGGAGTACCTACTGATTTTAATTTGGAAGTAAAATTTGTAAATAAAGAATATGTTGCCTTCAGAACCCCTAAAGTACTAAAACATGTTGGACCTGTATACCTTAAATGTATATCAAATGAGTCTCCTTGGAGGAGGATGTCATCAATGTAACATCACACCTGTGCTCCTGGAAAAAGGTGGATGCAGTTGAGATCTTGTCTGCCTAGATTGTGATGGCAAAGCTGCTGAGGTACCCAACAGACAGTCTGGAAAAGGTGTATTGTGTCTCTTTGAAGTGAAGGCGAACAGCAGCTAGAGGCTGGTGAAATAGGCACTGAACAGAACATGTTAGCCAAGTGTACAGGGGCAAAATATTTACAGGTTGTTGACTGAATAGAATCAGTAATTTCAATAATATTGGATATTCAAAACTACAATGAGGTACCATCTCACACTGGTCAGAATGACCATTATTAAAAAGTCTACAAATAAATGCTGGAGAGGGTGTGGAGAAAAGGGTCTCACACTGTTGGTGGGAATGTAAACTGGTGCAGTCACTATGGAAAACAGTATGGAGGTTCCTCAAAAAACTAAAAATAGTGTTGCCATATCATCCAGCAATTCCACTCCTGGGCATATACCCAGACAAAACTATAATTCGAAAAGATACATGCACCCCTATGTTCATAGCAACACTATTTACCTAAATGTCCATCTACAGATGAATGGATAAAGAAGATGTGGGATAAATATATAAATATATATATATGTATATATATATATATATATATATATATATACACAATTAAAAAGAATGAAATAATGCCATTTGCAGCAACATGGATGGACCTAGAGATTATCATACTAAGCAAAGTAAGTCAGAAAGAGATAGGCAAATACCATATGATGTCACTCATATGTAAAATCTAAAATACAACACAAATGAACATATCTACAAAATAGAAACAGACTCACAGACATAGAGAACAGACTTGTGGTTGCCCAGGGCGAGGGGGGTGGGGGAGGGAAGTATTGGGAATTTGGGATTAGCAGATGCAAACTATTATATATATAGGATGGATAAAATATAGGTCCTACTGTATAGCACAGGGAACTGTATTCAATATACTGTGATAAACCACAATGAAAAAGAATATGAAAAAGAATATATATATGTATAACTGAGTCACTTTGCTGTACAGCAGAAATTAACACAACATTGTAAATCAATTATACTTTAATAAAATTTAAAAGAAATAACATTGGATATTGAGTATGGGGGCCCCAATGGATGGGACCACATCATTAACGTTGTAGTAATCCATCATGAGGTGGCATTTTAATCTTATTGCTATATAAATTCTTTAATATATTCATTTAGTATATAAATTTTGGATTTACAATTACATCAAATTATAAAACTTTGCTTTAATATTATATTTATGTATATATTATTCAATTACCTTTTATTTTCTGTTTTTGCTTTTAAATCATTAAGTAATCTACAATTAGCATTATGTTTGCTAGACTGGTGTTTGCTTAGTACCTAAGATTTAAAGTTCCTGTTTTTTCTCCCCTTGAGCTTGTATCCACCTAAAGTGGCAGTCAGTTTTTCTGTTCTCTTCCTGTTTCAGGCTTTTGCACCCTGAAGGTGCAGCCTTTACTTTCTTTTTCTGGCTAATAAGAGGAAAAAAGGGAGGCTGAAGGGGCCAGGTGCTTCTGGGCAACTTACCCCTGGGACTGCCCCTGTCCATGGAATCATCAGTCCCTTCCTCACACTGCCACCTTTTTTTTTAAAACTTACAGAATGGCTTGTACCTCTAGATGACTAAAACTTTTCCTTTTTTTTTTCTGTTGGGTGTTTACCTGATAAGCTCCTATTGGTCGCTAGTGGCCTCTCTGTAAGCAGCGCCCCCCCTTCTCTAGGGTGTCCTAATCAACCTCAGAGGGGCTAGGGTCTACATCTAGGAAAGCAACGGTGGCATCAACTTCACCTTTTACATTTTTTGTTTTGAGCATGAGACTCTTTGCATGTTGATAAGCAGCAGCTCTTATGAGGGCCCATATGCATGGACCAGGGCTTTGTATGTTTAAAATTAATTGGATCAACTCTTCAGCTCTTGGTGGGGGACATGTTGGAACCTGGTGCTCCTTTCCTCTCCTCTCCTTCTTCATTAAACACTGAGCCACGGTCTCCAGGGATGGGACCTCTTATACCCTACTAGTGTGGGGAACGGATTGCTTGCGACATCAGGAAGCAGACATAGCAGAGAAGCTTGTGACCTGAACAATGCTTGTGGGGAGCCATGATCTCCTGAGAAGGTCCTCACACCAAACCCACAAATGGCCCACAGCACACAGGTGAGTGCTCAGGTGGAGCCATCTCCGACTACTTTGAGGAATAGGCTGAGATTTGACTCAGAAAAGCTCAGAGGGGAAAAGGAAAATGGTTTATGGATGCCTACAGGAACATGTATCGTCGCAGACACGAGGTACTGATAAGGCCTCACTGGTTGTTGATGCTGCCCAGTCAGTGGATTAGACTCATCCCATGGC
The DNA here is from genome assembly GCF_005190385.1 of Monodon monoceros. Classification (NCBI taxonomy): domain Eukaryota; kingdom Metazoa; phylum Chordata; class Mammalia; order Artiodactyla; family Monodontidae; genus Monodon; species Monodon monoceros. Next base: position 48,171,258 of record NW_021703768.1, read on the forward strand.
TCTAGGAGGGTAGTCATTCCACATCCCCAGCAGATGGACCTTTTCGAAATGTACCAGTTACCTATGTGTATTTGAAGTTTGGAGAAAGACTCCTTTTTTCTTAAAATTAAAAAAAAATTCCAATTTCAATAGCATTCTCAAAGATTGTTAAGAATCCTCACCAAGTGAGAAAAAGTGAGAGTAAAATGGTCAGGGCTTAAGAAGATCAACTACAAAGTAAACGTATGGAAAACGTTTGGCCAGAAAGGTCTGATATGAGGCCTAACACACACTTAAAAACTCAACAACTGTATACTTGGTATTCAAGCTCACAAAAACCTCTTTAGCCTCCTATTGATAGAATCAGAAAGAAAGGGAATATAAGATTAGGTTCATGATAATCACTTGTGGGTTATGACACAAGAAGAGTGGAAAATAAAATGGAAATTTTATGACATTTCATGTTTAAGCCAAATTCCCTGCCAGGATATTTTCTGCTTTGATGAATGAAGTAGGACTTGGTCACATCTTACACAGATTCATAGAAGAGTAGTTTAAGCTGCCATCTGATGCATTAAAATAAAGGAAATATGGTATCTTCCCTAAGTTAAATACCTCCTGTGATGCACTTTTTAGATTGTGGAAGGCAATGAGTTCAAGAAAATTTAACATAAAGTTAGATAACGGTTAAGTAAATGAAATCATTGCAAAAACGGAATACATAAATAATAATAAACAAATTTTGATGTTAACTTCTCAACTATACTTTTTGATGTAATCCTCAGTAAAATCATTCTTGAAAGTGAAAATGAGCAAGGTGATGGTACAACCAGCAGAAGAAAGTCAGTGCTGATAACCTCTACGTGCTCATCCTCTAAGACTGCATCTTATTGTTCACACAATCTGCTCAAGTTCCCACAAAGGGGCTACCATGACCTGTCTCCTTCTACTATAGCTACACGGGCTGCCGCAGACAACAGCAACTGGGATCAAGGAGACATGTTCTGATTAAATAAACTATATGGAACTCTGTTGCAGGATTTCATGCAACTATTAACTTCATTTTAAAATAAAAGGAAAAAAACCACCCAAATTCAGGGCTAATTTAGCTGTCACTGGACAGTTAAAAAAATAAAACAGTCCTGTTTTAAAAGTTTCATCAATAGAGACAAAAAGGTACTAAGAATGATAGTCATCCTTCCTCATCACTGCTGCTCCAGGCATCTTCAAATGCTGGATTTAACTGTGCTCTGGTTGAAGTCTAAAAAATAGGGGCAAAAAAGAAAGACTCAATTATTCTACCTCATAATTTTAGGCTCACAATATAGTTATGAAATATATCAGATAAAAAGCAACTAGATTATTTTTGAAGAAACTATATAATTGTTAATTTCAAACCAAAAGTTAACAAAAGAAACACCCCGCATACAATATAAAATAATGTAACTTCATTTTAAATAGACATATCAGACTTTATCTAAATTATCTGTTTCCTTCAAAGTAGTTACCTCATACACACACACAGACATGCACAGACACACAGACACAGAGACACACACACGTTGCTACTGCTATTACTTAAGGCATTTTTACATCTCTTTGGAGTTACCTGGAGAAGAGGGCACATTAATATCCATGTGGCTAAGCCTGGACTCAGGTCTACAGTCTGACTTGAGAGTCCAAATTATTAATGTGAGCAACTTTTTACTGCTTGGATGGACCTGATTTTTATAAATAAGCAAATATCCACATGTGGGGAATAAGGTGTTCATCAAACAGAGTAATATCATTTTTGGTATTAAGTGGCGAGGTTTATGTATGTATGTATGTATGTAGCTAGGAAAGCAGTTGAAAAAGACAGGTAAAATGTATTGGAAACGGTAACATTTTGTCATTAGCATATAGGTTTCCCTGGGAGATTTCTGTGAAAGAGAACATGCATTAGATGGTATTTATCTAAAATAACAAAACATCACAGTACTCTCACAACTTTAAAGCTGTGCCTAATAAACGTAATCAGCAACAGAGGAATTTTAATTACCTGTGGTATTTCAAATCAATTCACTTGTCTGGGGAAATTTTTTGAATGGCTAACCTTCTTATTCTTTGGCAAATGATTAAAGGACTTTAAAATGATCTCTTTTTTGAGTATCTGGGCATTATGAGCCACGTGTGCTTCCTACTTTGCAGCTTTTATGTCTGCTGCCAGTTTGTTCAGACTCCAAATCCAATAATGTATTAGTTCTTAGATTATTCTTAAATTATCTTAGATATATTACCTTTTACAACACATAGCAGTATTTTATGTTAAGGGTAGCCCCTACTGTATGTCTGAGAATGTTCATTTCCTTTTGATGAACATGATGATTTAGACTCTTAAAATTCAAACAATGATAACAGTAGAAAAAGTGGGTGTTTGCAGTAAATTCCCCAAGTATCAGCCAGGACAGTCAGAAAACAATATGTGAATTTAGGTATTCTTTATAGTTGTTAAAGCTTAGATCTGAGTCCATTACTTAATCTAATGGTGGTATTGTCACCATTACTAAACCTAATATTGGCTATTGTCACTTAGTTGCACAAACAAAATTCCATTATACCTGGTGTCCAGATCCAAAACTATTACCAAACCTCAGCAAACTATTCACTTATTTCTAGTAGCAGTCCACTGATTTGCAAGAGTAGCATACTGAAGACTGTTCATTTATTCTTTCATCCAAGTGTTTAATGAATTTCCTACCTTTCTGGGTTTATAATTTAACTACCAAGTTAGGTTATTTAGTGACAGTTTATTTAAAGATGTATTATCCTTAGGGGTTAGGTGATTATTCTTCCCTACTCTAGCTGTAAAAGCCTTTAACTCTGCCTTAGATATCTACCCCAAAATGTCCCTGGGTAGATGAACCACACAAAGGCCATGCCTTCTAGTTTCACTATGGAAGCCAAATATGTAACCTATTAAACAATTTAAATTTCATTTTAAAAATCAACAGAGAAGCAAAATTATATTTTAATGTAAATTATTGTTGCTATGGTAAGCAAACAAAAATAAGTGAAAATTGGAAAGGCAGTTGCATATAAATTTTACTGTTTATAGCATTAAAGGATAACAATATGAATATATTACAGTATTATTAGAAGTACATTTTATTGTTAAAAAACACAAATAAAACATCTTACTTGTAATTGAAAGCTTCAGTAAAAATATTATATATGATGTGGTACACATATACTGTTTGAGACCTACTGATCAAGTTAACTACCATCTATTACTTCAGTTTTCTCTACAACATCTCCTCCTAGTGGACATTCTTTCTATGCTTGAACATACCCATCCAGCCTGCCTGTTCTACTGACAGATAGTTGTGAAGTTGTCAATGTTATGGAGACAGGGAAGCATGAGTTTAAAGGGGATCTAGTTCAGGTCCATGTAACAGGAAGGAAGAACAAAACCAAACTGGACCATCTTCCACACATGCATCTTGATAAATTCTAAATTTCTTACTGGTAATTAGTGGAAAATCTTTATAGGTAGAATATAGGGTTGTCTCAATATAGCAAGTGATTATACATCTACACAAGTGGTAAATAAAACAGCTACATATTGTGTAACTGTCAAAATAAAGTAAGATTTTTGATGAGAGGTCAGATTTAAACTGTAATATAGTCACCCTAGAGATCTCAGACAGGAAAAAGTGAGTAGGAGTTACATAAGCTTGCTTTGATTGTGACCAAATGTTAGGAAGAGGGGGCAAAAGGAAGGTAGATTCCTCAGAATATAACAAAACAGCCTGCCAATTAAATAATAGGATTTATGCTTAAAGACCATAAAACCTGCCCCTATTGCCCAATGCCCTTCAATTTCTTATGGTAGGACTAAGCTCCTCCTCTATCTTGGATATCAGAAGAAAACACCCCTAAGGGATTGTATCTTGGTTGATGGAGAAGTAAATCTCATCTCAAGGGTGGATTTGAAAGGAAACCTAAGAACAATTTTGCTTTGATGATTCTGATGTTTGAAGATATCATAAACTTGTCTCAGATCACTAATGAATGGCAGAACTGGGATTCGAACCCAGTTACCAGTATTACTATTATTTAGTTTACCTGAAACTACAGACGAAGTGAGTGTGTGAGTATGTGCATGTGTATGCTTTGTTTTGTGTTAAGTTGCCTGTCTGGGGAACTGCAGCAGTCCTTCATTTGATAGGTGAGATGAAAATACTTTTAAATATGAGTTAAATAGTAAATATACATGTAAGGAACAGGGTCTAGTGTAGACAGACTTCTCTATTGGGATCTGCATCGTGATCATATTCATGTTCTACCTACATTCACAGAAATCTTTCAAACTAAAATTTTGTGGAAATAATCTTAGCACTTACCATTTTATATTAATTTGAGAATGGTGCCTATCTTAAAGAATATATACAGTGCATTTTAAAAGGTAAGGTTTCATAGCTCTAAAGCTTAACTATAAAGCTAACCTATTTTTTGTGTACCTCTGTTTGATTTCTACTTGTTCAGCTTAACTTCCCATATACAAAAATTCTTCTAGATGGGGAGTTCAAACTATCACTATAACTATATAATGAGGAAATAAACCATCAGAGTCACATACTCTCTTTATAAAATAAGCAATTTAGTTTTCTTCTAAATAATATCCTTTTTTCATACATAAGTCAAAGATGATTTTTTTTCTTTTTTTTTTTGGCGCTGGCCTCTCATTGTTGTGGCCTCTCCCGTTGCGGAGCACAGGCTCCGGATGCGCAGGCTCAGCGGCCATGGCTCATGGGCCTAGCCGCTCCGCGGCATGTGGGACCTTCCTGGACCGGGGCACGAACCTGTGTCCCCTGCATCGGCAGGCGGAATCTCAACCACTGCGCCACCAGGGAAGCCCAAAGATGATTTATTTCTAACTTTTTTTTTATAGTTTTCATTTGGTGAATGACTGTTAAACTTTCTAACATGGCCTATAGTACTATGAGTTGGATTTAATGTATATAGTAATTCCCAAACAGCAGGACACAGTAATTAAATAATAATGCAAAATCAATGGCTGAACCAAATTATTTGAACATATTAAGCTTTGTACAAAAAAAAATTCAGTATTTAAAGCAGGTGTACACTAAAACTAATCAAAGCCATAATAAATCAAATTAGACACATGATGAAATCTGGAAGATTTCACCTTTAGATAGCTTGACAAAAAAGTAAAAAAATTCAGAGGCTACTACCTAAGACCAGAAATCATGTCTTATTTATCTTTGTTTTCCCACCACATTTTTCAGGTTCTTTATTCACACTGTCATATTTGTACCAGTTTATGCTCTGAGATAGGCACTAACAGACTGCTGGTAGAAGTGTAAACTGATAAAATTTGATAGTGTGAATAAAGAACCTTAAATATTATGTCATACATGATAACTCAAGAGGTAACACTACTTCTAGGAAACTAACCAAAGAAGTAATCAGAAATGTAAATAATTTTTGAACAGATATTTACCTTGATGTGTTTATAATGATCAAAAGAAATGTCTTCCAATAGGAAAATATTTGAGTAAATTATGGTAAATAAATGACAGAATGCTATATTATTAAAAACAATATTTACAAATACTTATTAATGACATGGAAAAAGTCTTAAGCAGGATGCTAAGCTGTATGTTCAAGCATAATATTAACCATGCTAAAAAGTATGCACAGGAAAAAACAAGAATGAATTAAATCAAAATGTTAATAGTAATTAATAAACTTCAGAAATTTATGTTCTTCTCTTAATATTTTTTTGAATTTTCCAAATATATTATAGAGGCAAATTATTTTTACAATCACAAAATAGCAAGAAATGCTTTAAAAGTTTCTCTCATATAAAGTAAATTAATAAAAACTGTTTTTATGATTTAGAAGTCACTGTTCAATTTGTATAAATAATATTTACCTCCTCATCATCAGGAACTGATTCATGTAAGGATGGTATCCAAGCAAGAATATTGCAGTCTCTGCTACCGCTATAAAGTTCCTATAACACAAAGCAAAGATGTAATTGTAGGTCACTTTAAAGCTGGTGCCAATCTGAAATAAATGTCATCAATTTTTAAATGATTATTTCTTAGGTTAGATTAATTAAGATTAATTCTATTTCTACTCCCCAAAGAAACTGGGCTGATGTTTTTTTCTGTTTGTTTAAGATGTAGTAAAGACTTGTTTTGTATTTAAAAATAGTATTAGGATATATTAACATGTTGCTAACATGTTAAAATTCACAAAAATAATCACTGTAATTTTTAATCAATCATAGTATCCTTTTTTTTTTTTTTTTTTTGCAGTATGCGGGCCTTTCTGTGCTGTGGCCTCTCCCATTGCGGAGCACAGGCTCCGGACGCGTAGGCTCAGTGGCCATGGCTCACGGGCCCAGCCGCTCCGCGGCATGTGGGATCTTCCCGGACTGGGGCACGAACCCGTGTCCCCTGCATCGGCGGGTGGACTCTCAACCACTGCACCACTAGGGAAGCCCCATAGTATCCATTTATTTCAAGTGTCTGAGAATGAGAAAAAAATGGAAGAAATAAATTTCGTCCTTTTCTGTCAATAACTGAGCTTTAATAAAGACTTCAATGAAGAAACCATACGAGTTTCTAGCTAAAATAGACCAAAAGTTCAAAAAAAGAACTCAACTAAAGAGCATTAAGACATATATGCCATGCTTGCTGAGAAGCTTATTTTATAAGCAGCTTGGGCTGATGCACAGTCAGTGTCAATGTCTTTATGGATATGCTGCCTGCACATGCTGAACAATGTTCATTCACCTCCCCACAAAACTTCAGAAATGTTATATTGGCTAGTACTGAAAATATTCCTATGCGGCAGTGAAACAGATACGCTCCCATACAGAGGGTATAAATTGCTATAATTTTTTCAGAGAATGAAATCTCAACATGTGTCAGAAGTTTCTGTATGCATTTCTAGGAAGTCATGCCAAAGACACACATGAAATTCAAGGATATTATCATCAATATTATATTTATAATAACAAAAATAATAATAATTTTCCAAAAATTATTGTCCAGGGTAATGATTTCTAAATTTATGCTGCATTAATATAATGTGATATTACATAATCACTAAATTTATTTTTGAAGAATATTTAATGACAGTGGAAAATATTCATATTGTCAAGAGAAAGGAGCAGGATGTAAACCAAATAGTCATAGTGTGAAAAGAAAAAAACAGGATGTAAAATACTAGGTCAATTTTTTAAAAAGCTACTAAGCAAAGAGGAAGGGCTAAAAAGAAAAAACAGCAAAATGTTAAGTGGTTATAAACCTCTGACTGACTAAATGTTTATTTTTCTCACAAATATATTTCTACACAAATATTTCTAACACTATAACTTTTTTTTCCTGTTCTGGTATGAAATTATTTAGTTTTACTGTTACTCATCTCAAAAGCTATTTGAGGCATGGTACAATTAGTATTTTTCTAAAAAAATATGTAAAGGTTCTGGGTAAAGGGAAAATAAGATTATGAAGTGATTTATAGGAAATATAGATATAAAGAGAATTAAGTAAATTACATTTAGTTACACATTATCAGATTTCCTAAATGGAACAAAATTCTACAGACTGCACTGTTAAATCTAGAATGTATGGTTACACTAACTATGGATGATGCAAAGATATTTTCATATGCTCAGTGCCCTAGAGCAATTTAGTTTCCTGAGAAGATATATACCCAAGATACACTAAGGTCAGATAACTTTGTCTTATGTTTCCTCATGATTAAATTCAGGTGATATATCTTTGCCAGGAATATCACACACTTTGATAATTTGATTAAGCTGATGTATGCCAGTCTTCTTCAAGGTAAAATTACTCATTTTACCTTTGTAATTAATATTTTGTAGGGTGCTACCTTTTCCTCATCAGACTTTCAATTTATTACTTACTAATAGCAGAATGGACTCATGGATCCCTATTTTAGTCAAAGGGAAATAATCAGTTATTATTATTTATTTTGATGTTGGGTATATATTTTCAAATTTTTACATTTATGATAGAATTACTATAAATATCAATTTTATTTTCAGATAGTGGGCTGTGTGTAACATGTAATTGGTTAAAAGGGTTCTGATGCTGAATGGAGGCAAAAATACTACTCTTTTACTTTTATAATTTAGATTTATAATTATTTTCCTTTTCAGAAATCATAATAGGGATAAGAGTTGGAAGCTTTCTGATGTAATGCAGTGATTCAAATCTTTCTTAGGGCACAGCACATATAGAAATGGTATTTGTCACACTTCCTTGGTGGTGTAGTGGTTAAGAATCCACCTACCAATGCAGGGGACATGGGTTCGAGCCCTGGTCCGGGAAGATCCCACATGCTGCGGAGCAACTAAGCCTGGACACCACAACTACTAAGCCCACGCAGCACAACTACTGAAGCCCATGCGCCTAGAGCCCGTCCTTTGCAACAAGACAAGCCAGCGCAATGAGAAACCTGTGCACCACAACAGAGAGCAGCCCCTGCTCGCCACAACTAGGGAAAGTCTGCGCACAGCAACGAAGCTCCAATGCAGCTAAATAAATAAATAAATAATAAATAAATAAATAAATAAAAGGAATGGTATTTGCCAGGAGGCAACTGGTCCCAGCTCTCTGGCTATCCTAGGCTTGTCCCAGCTATTCCAGGGACTGAAGGGAATCAAATATCTGGACATACTTTCAATACATTCTAGGAAGCTCTGATTTGGTGGAAAGCAACAACTGGTAGTCAGAATACCTGTGTTAAAATCTTGGCTGTGTCTCTAAGTGACTCTGGATAAGAAAAGAGGTACTGTATTCTAAGAATTTCTTTGAATGGATAATCATGCTTTGTCAATCTACTTGCAGATTTGAGGCAAGTCACATCACCCCTCTGGTTGCCTTAGTAGCCTTTTCCCAGAAGTAACACTAAAAATATTTAATAATTGGTACATCAGGACACTGGCCAATCCGAAGAGATACTGGACACAGAGAGGGAGCAGGGTCTGAAGGTCCCTCTTAGTTACTGGGTCTAGGAGGCCCCAGGGAAGGGGGTGAAGCTGGAAGTCACTTAGGGGGCTTAGTACAACAGCTATGTAACAAACAGCAGGATATGAATTTGAGTATTTTAATAATGGATACTGCCATGCTGACGTGTGCTGGCTGAAAAACCAGCCCTGTATATCTTACTTCACAGCGTCAGACACAAATTAAGTAATGAGTATTAATGAATGAATGAATAAGGTGATAAAGTCCCTCCTAGCTCTGATAACCCGTAATATTCATTCTTTCAGTATTTAATTTTCATGAGCCTCATTTTCGTTATATACGATGCAGGGAAAATACCAACAATCTTGCTACATTAGGGACTCATTTAAAGGAGCATATGAGGTAATCTATGCAAATGTTCTATGAAAAAACTAATCTGCTCCATTGGTGAGATGAAAGAGAAAGGTTAGGATGTTAAACAAACAAAAACCATAGGTATTTAAGAAATTATGTATGTTGCATCAACACTAAAGTAAACTTATTAGCTATTGGCAGAAAATAAGAAAAAAATAAAATTTCAGACATTCACACATACGTAAATCAAGATACACAAACTATATTTTGAGATGAGACACATATGTTCCATTTTTTTCCCAAAAGCTCGTTTGCAAGAAATTATTTTAATTTGCCAGAGATTTTCAACTGCCAAATAAATGGAGCCCATATACAAAAGAAAGAATTTATCCCAGTCAAGTTGCACAGTATTATATTGATTCACAGAGACATCCTATGCCACCTAAAAAAAATCTATCCTCTATTTAATAAACTCTAGCTCAGATGTGGATAAAAAGTATAATTCCTTAGAATGAAATTGCAATTTACTCTTTTATATACAACTACTCTGGCAAGCTAGCTACCCAAACATTCTAAATTCCCCTAAATATCATTCTTACCTGGAAATTAGACTGAAATACACAGCAGTCAACACTTTTATAATGTCCCTTAAGCATAGTTATCTGTTCTCCTGAGTAAACTGTATAAACAGCAATGGTGCTACCATATGGTACAAAAACAAATTCTGAACTGCAGCCACAGGAGACAGTGAATTTTAATCCTTTTCTACTGTCATTACATACTTTTCCATAGTTCACCTGTAGGATGTAAAAGCATAAAGTTACTTATTTAAATCTGAATTAAAAAGACAACAAAGATAGGAAAAAATATTTACTTAAAATATTCTACTATAGAAATGACTCTAGTAAGTCTAAAAATAAAAAGATCAATGTCCTAATAGGAATAAGGGCCAATGACATAAATGTACATTTCATATACGAGGGAAACACAAATAGTAAAAAGACCCACAAAAACAAATGTTCACATTTAAACTGTGATAGAAATAAAAATGCAAATTAAGGCAACCTTGAAGAATCATTTTAGACCATTTAGCAAAAATTTTAATAAACCATTGAGACATTCAATACTAGTACCAGTGAGGTAAACGTGTAGGTGGCACCACAATTTGATCATTCTTTCTAAAAGACCAAATGGTTTATTATGCAACAAAATATAAAAGTATACTTTATGTATATATATATACACACACACACACGTATATGTATATGCTCCCTCCAGAAAAAAAAATTAAATATATACACACATACATATATAATATATATATATTTTTGGAGGGAGGATAACTTTCTTTTTATTTATAACATTTTAAATTATGATAAAATACACATAACATAAAATGTGCCATCTTAACCACAATTTAAGTGTACAGTTCAGTGACATTAAGTATATTCACATTGTTGTGCAACCGTCACCACTATCCATTTTCCATCTTGCAAAACTGAAACTCTGTACCCTTTAAACAACAAAGACATTATTCCTTGACCTAGTAACTACTACTGGGAATTTATCTTAGGGAAATAATTAAACAGCAAAAAGGTACATGCCGAGAGGAATTCAATTCCACACTATCTAGAATGGCAAAGTAACTGAGAATAGATGTAAATTCCTAATAGTGTTATATTAACTCTACAGTTTATATAGAAATTTAAAAAATCATAAATATGAAAATTATGCAGAAAATAGGGATAAAAGCTAAGTATAAAAAAGCAAAGAACACAAATACTGTGTATACTACAATTGCAGCTTCTTATAAATAATTATATATTGGGGACAAAACCAAAAATTCTACACCTGTAAGTCAAAGATGCAAGACCAACAACATCAGCATCACCCGAGCAGTTAGAAACAAATTCTAGGCCCCATCGCAATCTACTGAACTAGAATCTTCATTTTAACAAGATCCCTAGATGTTCTGTAGGTTCATCAAAGTCTGAGAAGCTTGGGGATAAAGGTTTACTTCCTGGTGATAATTTAGATAAGAAGCTTAGGGTAAGTGTAAAACCAGTATCTAATCATTTAGGAATTATGAGCAAGCAGATCACCAATATCTCCCTTCACTATGGCTAATAATGGAGTTTAAACAGTGAGTGATTTGCCTTCTTCTTTTTCTAAAGGTTGGGTGGGAGAGTGTGTGTGTGTGTGTGTGTGTGTGTGTGTGTGTGTGTGTGTGTGTGTGTTTCTGTGTATAAACAAACACTGAGGCTCAAATGGATATATGCTGATAATTGTGGATACTACATTTGGCTTACCCACCCTCGAGGTTAACATGTGACAGAAATGAGCATGTGTGTTCAACTATCTCAATGCAGCAGCGGTACAGCGAAATGTTAAAACATTAAACTTATAATCAGTAGACTTTGGTTTTTGAAAGCCACTCCACCCCTCCTTTTTTTTTTTTTTTTGCCTCTTATGAGTAATGAATGATTTAACCTCTGAGTTTCATTCTTCTAATCTGTTAAAAGGAAATAACATCATTTACCAGAGTTATTGTGAAAAATAAAATGAAATAATGCAGGGGCTTGCCTGGTGGCGCAGTGGTTAAGACTCCACACTCTCAATGCAGGGGGCCCGGGTTCAATCCCTGGTCAGGGAACTAGATCCCACAGGCATGCCGCAACTAAGAGTTTGCATGCCACAACTAAGGAGTCCGCCTGCCGCAACTAAGACCCAGTGCAACCAAATAAATAAATAAATATTTTTTAAAAAATGAAATATTGCATAAGAAAACACTTAGGATATAGAAGTATTCAGTGAGTCCTTAGATTTATTAATTCCTATATATTTAAAAGAATAACATTCCCTCATTTGTGTCTTTTGATCCTCCATGCACAACAATTTGTAGAATAACACTGTGGGGTGGGGAGGTGGGGTGGAGAAAAAACACAAATCTCAACTAGCAATTCTCTGTTCCTCCTGGAAAAATTATGAACTGCTAGAATGTGATGGTCTTATTCACACATCAGAACACCTACCTACGAAACCTATTTTCTTTCCACTATACCACATTCCTTCCCAAATGTGAACTGGAAAGTGTTCAATGAGGTATAAATACTGAACCAGCTAATTAACTTTTGTCTTTGTCCTTAGGCGTTCCCCCTGCAATCCATCTTGCAACTTACTGTCCTATTAATCTTGGTAAATCACTGCTGTGATCAAATCAGCTGTGGGCTCAAAACTATCAATATATTTTCAATGCCTATGGAATGAAGTTCTAGTAACAGGTGAAGGAAAGGAGAGATCTACCAATTACTAAGTGCTTAGTGTCACACACTGTGCTAGGTGATTATCTAAGCTCCCCGTTTTATGACTATAAACACTTACCATAAAAAGCAGTATGTGACAAATATCATGCTATATATTATGAAAGTATTGAAGAAGAACAGGCTACTTTTGGTTATGATGTCTTAAAGGTGGTATGTACAGTCTTTGAAAAGATTCTGATAGGGGAGGAAAATTTCATAGATGTGGGATAGGATGATGGCAAACACAGTTCCCTATCTTATGAATCCCTTTTATTGTCCCAGGAAATATATACATCTAGTCACTGAATAAATACCTACAGTGATGCCGAGATTCCGTCATAAGGCAGCCCATTTCACTGTCAAACAACTATCAGCGTAATTAATAATAATGACAGGTAATGTTTACTAAGTGTTAACATTTGCTGTAAGTATCAGACAATGTGTTAAATATTTTACATGCATTATTTCATATAATATGCAAAACAATACTATGAGATAGGTAGCATTATTAAACAAAAAGAAAACACTTAGAAAGGTTAAGTACTTCGATCAAGGTCTCTTGGCTAGTAAGTGACAGAATCAGAAACTGAAATCTAGACTACACTAACCAAAAAGCACTGTGCGACACTGTGGTAAATTATTTTTCTTTAATTCCACTAAGTGATGATCACAGTCTACTGTAATACAAGTGAGCACTGGGTACTCTGGAAGCAGGGAAGCTAGACTAGAGGAGTTAAAAAGAGATTGTGCCTGAAATGAATCTTGAAAGCTGAGAAGCAGCTAGGACAGGAAGGAGGAGACGGTATTCCAAAGCAAAGGCAGCAGTCGATGCAAAGAATGGAAGGGTGAGAGAGCATATATTTAAAGACCTTTAAGTAGCTCAGTATGGCTAAGGACACGGGAAAAAATGGGGAAGTGGCAAGATATAAAGCTAGTGAGCTAGAAGGGACAGCTTATGAAGACCTTGTGCACAACAGGCAAAAATATTCAGTTTTCATAACCTGAAAGTTTACTGAGGAAACACTTTCACTGGGAGATGAGTTTGGGAAAAGTTAGACGGACATTAGAGTAATTAAAGAGAGACCATGAGGGCCCAAAGTGAGGCTGGAAGGGAAGAGAGCTAAGAAATAAATTATGAAGAAACAATTAAGAGGACTTGTAAATGATTTAATAGCTGGGATAAGGGAAGGGAAGAGTAAAGAATAGACGCCCACTTTCTAGCCACTGGTGACTGGGTGAATGATAACACCAATAACTAAAACAGTAAACACCAGAAGAGCTATTTTAAAATTTTGTTGCTGTGCCAAAAGCTGTCTCTCTGTGAATTTTCCCTGTAGGTAGAGTTTTCTGTACTCTAAGGGAATGGTTTCCAGAGTGCAGTTGACACCTCAAGGAGTCTGTAAGATGATCCATTAAGGTATGAGGGGAAAATATGAGAATTTCTATTTCATTTTTAACTAAAAAATAAGAAATTAAGCTTTAATAAAATATATAGACACACAACAGTACGTGTATATAATTTATAAATAATTATACATATATTGGAAGCATGTACTTATACATTTTTCTTAAATTATAAGGGTACTACCAATAAGGCAACACCATACAATAAAAAGTTATCATTTATGATATGCCTATTATTTAGCAGGTACAGTACTACTCTTAACATACTTCCATTTTGCCCTTACAATTACTGTTTAGGTACCTAATAATCCTGATTTACAAGATGGAGACACTGAAACTCTGACCATAGTCCTTCATGATCTCACCTTAAATAAATTGCCTACTACCCAAATTACTATATGGCAGGGCTGAAATTTGCTTACTATTCTGTCTGACAGCACTTTAAGTGTTTGAATACAGTGTGCTTCCCCTGAGAGTTACTTTTTCTGGGATCAATGTCCCAATTCCTTTAAGTGTTCTTTGTAGGTGAGTTTCTGGGCCACTTTAGTATTTTTGCATGAATGACTTTTCCTTTGATCAAGTCCTTTTTAAAATGTATTATCCATTCTAAACACACTATTCAAAATATGGGCTTACTTGCAAAAATCCATAGAGTATGAGTATCACCACCTTCAAGATGGAGAGAAAAATGGAATAAAATCACATTAACAATTTATGTATGTACTCAATACCATTTATTTCTATCACATTCACCTTTGATGCACATGTAATCTACTTTTCCAAAATGACCCTGTCACTTCTCCACTCAAAAGCCTTGAGTGGCTTTCTATCTCACGCATAGAAAAAGCCGAAGCCCTTACCAAGGGCTACAAGCCTGTAAGCTCTGGTATCCTGTTCCTTCTGTTGCTTATCTCCTATTACTCTCCCCTTTGCTTACTCTAGTCTAACACAAGAGCCACATACATGCTCCTTGGGTATCCCAAGCATGCTCCTGCCTCAGGGTCTTTGTACTTTCTTCCTTCCTCTTCCTGGAATGCTCTCCCTCCCAGATGTTGGATGGCTCACTCCTTCATTTCCTTAAGGCCAAATGTCATCTTCTGAGTCAGACCTAGCCTGACTGCCCTAGGTAAAACATCAACTCCAGCTTTTAATATTTTTTATGCTCCCTTCCTTGCTTTGCTTTTCTTTATAGTACTTACTGCACCGAATACATATTTTACCCATTCATCCATCCATCCATTCATTGATTGATGAATGTCTTTCTTTCTCTCCCTGGAACGTAAGCTCCACAAGGATAAAACTTTTCTATGTTTTGTCTATTCCTGTATAATACTGCCTGGAAAATAGGAAGTACTCAATAAATTCTTATTAAACAAATGAATAAAATGAGAAAAAGGAAGGTGTGACCTGATTAGGGACATGGTACAATATAATGAGTGGGAGATTCTAAATTAAAATTTGCAATGTCTGAGTTTTTAGCCTGAGACACGATGGAAAAGCATTTCATAAAGAATAAGAGGGATTAGCAAACCCTAAAGTAATCTGGCACAAACAATTCTGACCTTAAAGTTAGTTTTTAATAATAAAAGTGATACCTAGAATATCTAAGAGAGAATTAGCTAGAAAGGATGATTAAAGAAAGGAATATGATTAATATTAATATGAACCTTAAGGTAGTTAATAAATGCTTTAAGGGGTTTGGGTATAATCAGCATTATGGCAAGAGTAGAATCTAGAGTCAAACTCTGTTGCTTTCTAGCTATGTAAATTCAGGCAAGTTACCTAATTTTATGTCTTATTTTCCTCATCTGTAAAATGGGTGTTATAAGAGTAACACCCTTCATAGTGTTGATGTGGTGATTAAACAACACCATGTGTACTCTGGCACATATATTAAATGTTAATTTTTATTAGCGTAGTAACTGGCACATAAGCTCTCAATAAATATTAACTATTAGTATTATTGCCAAATTATAAACTTTTGGTAGCTTATTCTGAAAGTGACTAAACCAGAGGTACATCTGGTAAGGACTATAACATAAATTTTTAAAAAGACTAAAAATTAATTACCACATAAGAATCTAGCTCTTGTATGGAGAGGGTGTGGAGAAAAGGGAACCCTTCCACACTGTTGGTGGAAATGTAAATTGGTGCAGCCACTATGGAAAACAGTATGGAGGTTCCTTAAAAAACTGAAAATAGAGTTACCATATGATCCAGCAATCCCACTCCTGGGCATATAATGGGAAAAGATGAAAACTCTAATTAGAAAAGATACATGCAGGCTTCCCTGGTGGCGCAGTGGTTAAGAATCTGCCTGCTAATGCAGGGGACATGGGTTTGAGCTCTGGCCAGGAAGATCCTACATGCTGTGGAGCAACTAAGCCTGTGCGCCACATCTACGGAGCCTGCGCTCTAGAGCCTGTGAGCCACAACTACTGAGCCTGCATGCTGCAACTACTGAAGCCTGTGTGCCTAGAGCCCACGCTCCACAACAAGAGAAGCCACTGCAATATGAAGCCCACACACCGCAACGAAGAGTAGCCCCGGCTCGCTGCAACTAGAGAAAGACCACGCAGCAATGAAGGGCCAACGCAGCCAAAGATAAAATAAATAAAAATTAAAAAAAAATAAAAAAGAATTAAAAAAAGAAAAGAAACATGCAACACAATGTTCATGGTGGCACTATTTACAATAGCCAAGACACAGAAGCAACCTAAATGTCCATCGACAGATGAATGGATAAAGATGTAGTGTATATATACAATGGAATATTACTCAGCCATAAAAAAGAATGAAATAATGCCATTTGCAGCAACATGGATGGACCTAGAGATTATCATACTAAGTGAAGTGAGTCAGAGAAAGACAAATATTATATGATATCATTTATAGGCAGAATCTAAAAGCTAGTACAAATGAACTTATTTACAAAACAGAAACAGACTCACAGACATAGAAACAAACCCATGGTTACCTAAGGGGAAGGTGAGGGGATAAATTAGTTGTATGGTATTAACAGATACACATTACCATATATAAAATATATAAACAGGATTTACTGTATAGCCAGGAAACAATATTCAGTATCTTGTAATAACCTATAAAGAGAATCGAAAAAAAAGATATATACATATACATAGGTATAACTGAATCACTTTGCTGTACACCTGAAAGTAACACAATACTGTAAATCAACTATACTTCTATTAAAAAAAAAAGAATCTAGCACTTTTAGAACACATCTATTCCAATTATCATATGTTTTCATACTATAACATTCATTTTGGATTTTTATTTATTTATTTATTTATGGATGGCTGCGTTTGGTCTTCATTGCTGCGTGCGGGCTTTCTTAGTTGCACTGAGTGGGGGCTACTCTTCATTGTGGTGCGCGGGCTTCTCACTGTGGTGGCTTCTCTTGTTGCGGAGCATGGGCTCTAGGCACATGGGCTTCAGTAGTTGCAGCACGCAGGCTCAGTTGCTGTGGTGCGCGGGTTCTAGAGCACAGGCTCAGTAGTTGTGGTGCACGGGCTTAGTTACTCTGCGGCATGTGGGGTCTTCCTGGACCAGGGATCGACACGTGTCCCCTGCATTGGCAGGTGGATTCTTAACCACTGCGCCACCAGGGAAGTCCCTCATTTTGGATTTTGTTTAAAAGTCAGATATAGTATAAAATTTGACTAACTTTATAGCTTTAATTTATATCAGTTGTTCTCAATCTTTTATTCTTCTACAATATACTTGAGAGAGATGGCACGCTCCCATTATACACAGTGGCTCAGTAGAGCAATGATTCTACACTAAGTGGGGAGAATGTGGTGGGCTGAGGTGGGGCGGGTTGTCCTGAGTTGAGAATTACTAGTTCACATAATGGAAAAATATTATATAAAGAAAGCTGTGATTTAGAGGCAAGAAACAAAGTCAAATCTACAGAAAAACACCAAGTGTTAAGTCACAGGTTCATTTCTTTAATGTAGATCCAAAACATTCAAGGTACTTAAAATGTCTTACTAGTGTGTTTTCTCCATTGGAACTATTCCAGAGCCTCATTCGATTATCTGTACCAACAGTGAGGAGGTGAAGCCCATCACTTGTAAAACATAAGCCATTAACTTTCCCATTATGAGCAGTGTTTGCTGCAATGAAAAACACAATTCAGTTTATCTGTTCTTATAAATTCAACACACACTTAATGCTTGATGATATAGTTATATAAACATATTAAAGGAAAACTATCTGAATTATCTAAATATAAGTTGATTATATTTAAAACTAATCATCCCTTTGGATTACTTGAACATAAGCTATATAAATTAGAACCATAAAAGCAGAGGAAAATAGGAAAAGCAAAGGGAGAAAATCCTGCCAAATATAATTTTTCTTCAGAGAGTAAGCTGTGTTATCAAACTCAATTAACTGCATAAACTTACCACTAAAATTTTAAATTGAAAATTAAACTTCTTATATATTATTTCCATTTGCAATCTAAAAATCATTCCATGGACTATTAAAAATCAATAATACTAAAAAAAAGAAAAAAATCAATAATACTAGTATTTGCCACTTGAAGAAGTGTTATAGTCTCAGTCAAAATTTATATTACTTTTAAAATGAACAGGTTTGAGAAAGCGTAGTTCTCAATAACCTGATTAATTTAATTTAAAAGATTATTAAAACAATCATAGGTTTTATATAGTTCAACCTAATGTATTTCTGGTCCAAATTTAATTCTGAATCAGAATTTTAACCTACACAGAAATTAAATTCTATTATAAAAATGCAATCGAGGTACTTTGTCACCTTAAATGGCACTGAATTTGTATTAGTTGGCCTCATGTGAGGAAAAAAATAAAATAACAAGTTAATCCAGAAAAGTTTCTACGTTCAAAAATTCAGGGGCAGAAGAAATGCCATACTTACTTGTATCTTTTAGTTTCTTTCTTTTTTTTTTTTTTTAAAGGCCACGCCACACAGCAGGCAGGATCTAGTTCCCTGACCAGGGATCAAACCTGGACCCCCTGCATTGTGAGCACAGACTCTTACCCACTGGACCACCAGGGAAGTCCCCTTACTTGTATCTTAAAGAAAGACAACCATAACTTATATATACTACCAAATGTAAAATAGATAGCTAGTGGGAAGCAGCCGCATAGCACAGGGAGATCAGCTCGGTGTTTTGTGACCACCTAGAGGGGTGGAGTAGGGAGGGTGAGAGGGAGACGCAAGAGGGAGGAGATATGGGGATGTATGTATAGCTGATTCACTTTGTTATAAAGAAAAAACTAACACACCATTGTAAAGCAATTATACTCCAATAAAGATGTTAAAAATTTTAAAAAAATTTTTAAAAAGAAAAAAGAAGCTCACTGGAATCCTTAGTAAAAAAAAAAAGAAAAAAAAAGACAACCATAATTTAGTTGATGTAAATTTAGAAACTGATTTGTTGTGAATGCCTTTTTAAAAAAAACATAAAATTTACAATTTGTCAACATACATTTATTATTTGGTTTCAATTCAAAAATTTCAATATAAAAATACTATCAATGCCATATTTCTATATTAATGTGTTTTTCATTACCTGATTCAACCGCTTGTGACTTTTCCCCATTATGCTGATCAAGAGTAATCAAACATCCTGACGCTCTCCTCACATCCCATAATTTTGCTTTACTGTCAGCACTGAGAAGACATAAATGTTACATTAACGTGTATAGCTAGGATAATAACTGTACTCCTCACCCACCTTTCCAGTATTATGGTCTCAGTATACTAGCACATATACTAGCACATATACTAGCACAGTATACTAGCACAGTATACTCAGTATACTAGGTCTCAGTATATTAGCACAAATGTATTTGTACATTTGGATTTGTACTTTTGTACTTTTGCCTTTCCAGCAAATATTCAATAGTCAATAGTAGCACAAAGAAGTGAAAAAATAGAAAAAAAAAAAAAAAAAAAGTAAATCACAAGGATGGAATTCTGTTGTTTCTTCTGCTGTTTTTAATGACATGAGCATCCTCCTCTCCAAAGACTAGACAGGCTTAGAGCTTTGTTCCTTGGAAAATTTGTTACTATATCTGTTCTACTGTTTGTTATTCAAATGTTGCCTAGATGATCAAGCAGTGAACTAATTTCACTTTGCTGAAGAATCCATTTGGTAGGAATATGGTTTTTCTTTTTTTATGAAAAAAATTAAGAATAAGGTGAATCATAAGGACAAAATATTTTTATTTGGTTTCCTGTACTCAAATCAATCTGCCAGATATACAAGAAATAAATTTAATGTCTCCTAGAAATTCGACACTTATTTTCATTTTATTTCAAGTGAAACGAAAAAAGGTAAAACCATGATCATATATCAATTTCAGCTTCTCAACTACTACTAAAGAAAATATAAATCAGTTCAACTGATGCTATCATATCCTCACAAAGCCCTCAATAATATTCTAACCTGTTGGGTTTATCCAGGTCATTTTAATTAGAAAGAGTATTATGCTGCATTTTATAAGCTTATTTCTCATTTATAAACCTTTTTAAAAAATGTCTATACAGGGTTTATCTCTTCCCATAACTTTGGTTATTTTCACAGATCACCATCAAACGTAGCCAATTAGAATAGTCGGCAAAAAGTTAGTATTTCCCATTCTCAATTTGGTTTTCTTTCTTTCCAGCTGGGGAATAGGTCTGCAATGGGAGGAGTCTAAGGACTTAAGTCTCTTCTGAAACAGATTAAATATGCACATAACTAACTCCTAACATTGATTACTAGGTCCATTCTGGTACTGATTCAAATTCCTGGGGTACTCTGAGAATTGAAAGCCTCAGTTTCCCTCCTGATTTGAGGAAAACCAAATTAGAAGCAAACAATGTAAATCCAGTCTAGCATGGACCCACAAGTAGTGCCTAGCTCCTCACCTTCACACCTCTTTGGCCAGCCTTCTTATGGCTACATTCTAGACTTTGTTCTACTTCAGAAATCATAAATTTCAATGTCACATTCTGCAAACTACTAACAGAAGCTTCTTTGAGGAATAAACTGTGACAGAGAGGGAGGGCTGGCTGCTTTACAAATACTGAAACATTTCTTTATAAGACTAATAAAGGTAGTTTTTGTAATAATTCTTCTGGAAAAAGTTTTATTAAAATGTCTATATCAAAATTTGATTGCTACTTCCTGTCCCTTCAGTTTTTAAATTTTCTTATCAACACTCATGCTTCTATCTCATTAGGTCCTTGATCCTTCCTATAAGGCTTTTGGTGATTTTATTTCCTTCCTTATACCTGTGACTTGAACGATTTTTGGACAATTGTTAAGTCTGTGTCATTCAATGTTTTGATTTCTGTGGCTTAGTACAGCTGTGGGCTACACCTTCCATAGAGCACAAAATACTGACCAGCAATCCTATGTGCCCTTAATCAGCTCCCTCTTCCATTCATTAAAACTGTTATTCCAAATCTTTAACTACCTTCCCTGAAAATTGCATCCCATTCCAGTATTTTCAATAGATGACATCAAGTTCTACTCACTAAAAAACAACAGAGGCCACTGGGTTCACATTTCTTGAGCTTCTCTGCCAAAGTTACAAATTTAATTGTATTCATGCCTTTTTCCTCCTTCCATGTAGTCTCATGATGCCCTTCATGTGTCAAATCAGTGTCCCCTTCTATTGGGACCCTTGATATTACCCTCTCTTGTCTAGTCAAGGTTCTGATATACCAATTATTCCCTCCATTTCTTCCTTTAAAAAAATAATTAATTTGTTTATTTATTTATTTATGACTGCGTAGGGTCCTTTCTGCTGCACGTGGGCCTTCTCTAGATGCGGCGAGCAGGGTCTACTCTTCGTTATGGTGCATGGGCTTCTCATTGTGGTGGCTTCTCTTGCTGTGGAGCACAGGCTCTAGGCACACGGGCTTCAGTAGTTGCAGCACGCAGACTCAGCAGTTGCGGCACGTGGGCCCTAGCGTGCGTGGGTTTCAGCAGTTGTGGCGTGCGGGCTTCAGGAATTGTGGCTCATGGGCTCTAGAGTGCAGGCTCAGTAGCTGTGGAGCATGGGCTTAGTTGCTCTGCAGCATGTGGGATCTTCCCAGACCAGGGCTCAAACCTGTGTCCCCTGCATTGGCAGGCAGATTCTTAACCATTGCGCCACTGGGGAAGTCACCCCTTCATTTCTTATCTTCACTAATTTCTCTGCAGCGATACTTTTCTGTCAGCATTTAAATATGTAAGACTCTTCCTTTCAGCAAACAAAACCCCCAACCCCCTTGATCCTCAAGAGTTAAGTGCTTTTAACACAACACTGGAAAACAACTATACCCCAATTAAAAAAAAAAAAAAGAAAAGAAAAAGAGTTAAGTGCTCTTGTTCTTTTTTCCCATATTATACCTACCAGAGACATATCTCTATTAAAGCATTTTTCAGGATGTTCTGAAATCACTGATTTTTCTGACTATACCCCCTCATTACACTATTACCTTCTTGAAAGGACTACGCCTGTGTTACCTCTGTGTCCCTAGCACAATGCATGGCACATGATAGGAGTCATTAAATGTTAGTAAACTGAATCAATGAGTGGATGAATGTGCTGAATCAGATTCAAAATAATTTTGGGTTAAAGAAAATGAATTAAAATGCTACTATTCTTAAGTTGACAGTGTTACACTTTTGTAAGCAAAAATGACACAACACAGTTGTTTCATGGGTAGTACTAGTAGATTTGCATTGCTACATAGATTCTGTTGTTTGCTCTGTTTTACAAAGTGAGCACCTTCAAGATAGATAGTCAGAAAAAAAAAAAAAAAAAGATAGATAGTCAGGATTAAGATTATGATGCAAAGGAAGATTTCTTTTGGTGATATGAATTAAAATCTGTAACTCAATTATCTTATTTTCCAGGACCTACTTAGCAACTAAATATGCGTCTAACATAAAAACAGTCTTTCCAAAATGCTTATCATCAATTATTAACTTCAAAACCAAATAATTTGCATTTTACCTTGCAGTTGCCAAGATATACTCATAACGCGGTGACCAGGAAACCGCCAATATTTCTTGTCTGTGACCTGCAAAACAACTGTATAAAATGACTTGCAAAATATTTGAAAAAAATCAAAAGATACAGTACAATTAATTTTGTCAGATTATGAAGAAAGCATAGACTAAATCTTAAAAATAAATTGATACAATCATGATTTTTTCACATTTATAATAATCTATATTTAAATATTAATGTGAAGTCTATGGGGCATTTCTCACAATGCTATTTTATTATAAAAGGTCTGGGTTTGCTTTGCAAAAAACATTCAGAGCAAGTGAGTCTGTCTTTTTAAATACAGGTGTTAGCCTAGCAAGTCTCTCCATTAATAAGTGATATAGCTCAAGCTTACTTACTTATATCTACAACAAAATCCCTGCAACAAACCACCATACAAGATAAACATTCTAAAGAATAAAAATGTTCTCTAAGTTTTCAGAAAGTTATAACAGAAAAAAATTATTTTAAATCATGATTGTAAAAGGCATTTATATAAAAATTTTTATCTAGAAAGCACAAGTGATAAGTTCATAGGATAAGTGATTTCAGCATTTTAATTCACTTCTACCTAACTAAACTATTCAAATCATATATTTTCATCTACCTAGCTTATATTCATAGAAATTCATGATAATGTAAAACAAATGTTATCCATCTCACCAAGTTTTCCTGATATATTTATTATGTGTTTCTCAGAGATGAATAAAAATAGTATATCTGAATTACATCCTATTTTTTCACTGTTTAGAATTAGATGATCTAATACTAATAAAAAAGTAGCAAAAATAATTTAAGCTTTTAAAACTTTACCGAAGTATTATTTCAATACCTTTTTCTAAAATATTTTTATTGAGAAAAGAAGCACCTAAATATTAAGAATGTTTACTCAGCCAGAACAATATTAAAACATGCTCATGGAGACAAATGTACTGATGTAAGTTTCATAAGTAGTTCATTTTTTTCAATGTAGAAATAACACACGGTTTTTGAGTTAGACTTTCTATATTCTTTGAGCTTCCCCTTGGCTACTGTACATAAAAATGTCTCCTCAATAGTTTAGTTTTATAACAATAATGCACAAAAGGATCTTTAATTCCCTGCTGACTTCTAACAACTAGCACAAAATACATCAGTCATGTCACTTATAAAGAATACATTGTTAATAATGTTTCACTTTGTTGAATGGTTTACTCAAAGTAGTTGTTGTTTCAAATACCCTGTAGAATGTGGGAACAGGATCCAGACTTTAAGTCACAAAGTTGTACTTTGGGCCCTCTAGTACCAACTGTAAAAACAAAACAAAAAAAATAGTTTAAGATAATTTTACTATAAATCATCACCAAAAGGAAACAAGAAACTACCCTATGAGTCATGACATACTCACTGTATCCATGCAGAAATATAAAAATGTATGCTAATAATATACTTTAAATAGTTATTAATGTTTATAACTAGAAAAATTCATTTTATTTTAATAGCTTAGCTTTTCCATGGTAATGATATACTTCTAATCACTAGTAACAGATTCACAGAAACTCTGGACACAGACTGAGTGGACCTCAAAGACAAGTTAGTGCCCAAACTCTTTAAAGATGAAGCAGCTGACTGATGTCTGGAGGTGAAGAGATTCATGAAGTGCCACAGAAATAATATCACAGGGACCTGATACCTGATACCAGAAAAACATTTTTTCTTCTTCACACATGAAAATTTTTGTTGCAGGTGCTTTCATAAAAATGGATGTTTAATTTGAATCACACATTCTAGAGAAAAGGAAATCATTTCCTTGTTTTACTGTGTCAAAATGAAAAAGCTGCCAAATTTTGTTCACGTAAAATCTTTGAAACTTTGGTGATTTAAAAGTAACTCTTTCATGTACCACAATGTTCATTGCAGCTCTATTTACAATAGTCAGGACATGAAAGCAATCTAAGTGTCCATCGACAGATGAATGGATAAAGAAGATGTGGCACATATATACAATGGAATATCACTCAGCCATAAAAAGAAACGAAATTGAGTTATTTGTAGTGAGGTGGATGGACCTAGAGTCTGTCATACAGAGTGAAGTAAGTCAGAAAGAGAGAAACAAATACCGTATGTTAACACATATATATGTAATCTAAAAAAAGAAAAAAAAAGGTTCTGAAGAACGTAAGGGGAGGACAGGAATAAAGACACAGATGTAGAGAATGGACTTGAGGACATGGGGATGGGAAGGGTAAGCTGGGATGAAGTTAGAGAGTGGCGTGGACTTATATACACTACCAAATGTAAAATAGATAGCTAGTGGGAAGCAGCCACATAGCACAGGGAGATCAGCTCCGTGCTTTGTGACCACCTAGAGAGGTGGGATAGGGAGGGTGGGAGGGAGACGCAAGAGGGAGGGGATATTGGGATATATGTATAGCTGATTCACTTTGTTATAAAGCAGAAACTAACACACCATTGTAAAGCAATTATACTCCAATAAAGATGTTAAAAATAAAAAAAAAAGTAACTCTTAAGGGAACAGAAATGTGCTTTCTTAATCTTTGAATCCTAGCCACTTTGAAACCTAGCACAGTGCCCAACTTGTACAATATCCATTAAACTGAATACAAAGAGTAATACACACTTTTTTTTTTTAAAGAATTGTGATCTTCATCAGGGTTAAAATGTTTATATCAAAACTAACTAGATATTAAAAGGGAGAAAGTTTTCAATATGTTAAAAACAACATATGTACAAACCTGCTACCAAACAGTGCTTGGTGGCAACTGGAGACATATGATGACTATAAACTGTTTCTTCAAAATTAAATACATCTGCAATCTGATAATCAAAAGACATTTAAAATAAGTGTAAGTTCTAATTACAATCACAAAAGCAACAAATTTTCTATTTACTTATTTTCACAGTTAGCAATTTTTAATTGACTGTTAGCAATTTATTTATTTTTCTTTAATAAATCACAGAGATCAAAACAAGACAACCACTTGGTTCACCATCTTCCCTTCTGCTCCATTCTGAGGGACTTCAGCATCTACACAGGTGATCTAGCCAGTACTCTGCCTCTCAGTGCCATACAACCTCAGCTACCACACCCAGAACATTCTCATCACCTAGAACTGCTTCTCCTTTGAAATCACCTATTTCAGTTATATATGACCAAATTTTATATCATTCCAGGTCCCCCCCGCCCAGCTACCTACAAGACACCCCAATAAAGCCCAGAAGTCCTATCAGTTCCTTTCTTCACTTCTTTTCCTTCTTCAGCTTGGATTCCAAGTTTCAATGCTTCAACTGCCAATATCTTTGATGTTATCATTGCATTTGTCAAGACCTCAACCTGACTCCAAATGTCTGCCTTCCGTGTACCTATATCCAGGTTTAACTACACCAGAGGTCAGCAAATTTCTTCTGTAAAGGGTCAGATTGCAGGCTCTGAGAACCAACTACTCATTTCTGTCACTGTAGTGTCAAAGTGGCCATAGACAATAAATGAGCATGTCTGTGTTATAGTAACACTTTTTTTTTTTTTTTACAAAAAGAGTCCATGAGAAGCCTTGGCCCAGAGCCTAGACTTGGCCTATGGGCCGCAGTTAGTTGACCTCTGCCCTATCCAGGTGAAGAAAATCTTATAATAGAGAAGACTAGTATCACCATAAAAGATCATTCATCTCAACTGGGCTTTAGTTCTGACTGCCGGTCCTACAATTTCAATAGCATTGTCTACAATATTTGCAGCTACTTCAAAGCTTCGCCACTCTCCACAAAAATCGCCACTTCATCACTACAGGTGATCTGATCTTTCATTCCAGAGAGAAAATAGGAGCCATTCAATGAGAATTTCCTTATTGTCTTAACAACAAACTTATAAACACATTTGCTTCCGCTTATCTTTTTTCCTTCTTCATTCCTGTTATCATGAAAAAAATGATCCTTCCTCTTATTTAATTTCCCCACCTATGTTCAGATCACTTTCAGTGCTGTCAGAAATCTCACCCTATACATTATTGCCTCTATCTCCCGAGTATGTATAACTGCTCTCTCCCTACTGGCTCGTTCCCATCAGCACTAAAACATGTTCAAGTCTCTTTCATTGTAACAGCACTCCCCTCCCCAAGACAAAAAAACAAAATCCTTTTCACCCAAATTCCTCCTAATTAATCTTCCTCCCCCTTTAAATCCAAATTTTGGCTGTCTCTAATTTCTTATCTCTTATATATTTCTCAACTCACTGCAAACTTATTTTTTATCTCCACTACTCCCGCTCTCACCACCCTGCTAATACCACTGATAACCTTCTATCACCAAATGTAGTCTTTATCTTACCTAATCGGTCAGTAGCATTCAACACAGCTGACTATTCTACCTTCGTTAAGACAATCTCTTCCACTGGCTTCCATTATATCACATACTCCTGATTTCCCTCTTATTCTCTCTGGCTAGGCCTTTTCATTGTCTTCTGCAGGCTTTGTTGTTCCTTCTCCTGTCCTTATAATCCTCCTCAAGGTTTAGACCCCTCTCTTCAACTGCCACCTATATCCTAGTGACTCACAAATCTATATTTTCAGTTTAGACCACGCTCCCAAATTCCACCTAGGTATAGCTCAATTCCTGGATTATCTCCACTTGGCTCTACACCTTAAAGTTAAATAGAGAAGACTCTAGAGAAGACATTCCTCTAAGCCACATCATATGCTCAAGCTATTAAAACATGCTCATGGAAAACTGAGATGAAGGTATGAAAAGTACCTAATACATACATTAATAGGAAAAACTAATGATGGGAGTGGAGAATGGAGAAAAGGACAGTATCTTGCCTTCCTTATTTTTCTTTATACATAGCAGAGGCACAATTGTTTCTTACTGAATGCTTTCAAATTTATTATTAATAAAATACTGTCAGGCTTCCCTGGTGGCACAGTGGTTGAGAGTCTGCCTGCCGATGCAGGGGACACGAGTTCGTGCCCCAGTCCGGGAGGATCCCACATACCGTGGAGCGGCTGGGCCCGTGAGCCATGGCCGCTGAGCCTGAGCGTCCGGAGCCTGTGCTCCGCAACGGGAGAGGCCACAACAGTGAGAGGCCCGCGTACCGCAAAAATAAATAAATAAATAAGTAAATAAAATAAATAAAATACTGTCATACCTTTATTTCAAACAGAATTATGAACTCATGGAATACTGTTTTAAGTTAGCAAAACATTTATGTTTTAAAGAAAATTTAAATCCAAGATGTCAGAGTTTTAATAGAAGTCAATGTTAAGGAAAGAAAATGTAAATGTATGGCTTATTAATTTTTAATTAATTAAATTAAAAAATTTTAATTAAAAGCCATACTTTTAAATGAAGTGTAACATACAGAAAAGTACACAAAAATCATAAGTGTACAGCTCAATTAATTTTCACAAAGTGAATTTTCACAAAGTAATGGCCACCTTTATTGAAAAATAGAACATTACAAACATTACAAATACCCCAGAAGGCTCCTTAGAACCCCCCCTTACAAATCTCACCAAGAAAGATAACCATCATACAGGCCTCTATCATCATTAGATTAGTTTTGTCTATTTTTGAACCTCCTATATGGGGAATTATATATTAAGCACTCTAGTCTTTGGTTATTTTATCTAATATTATATAAGATTCATACATTTTGTTAATACAGAAGTGTTCCCTTGTCATTGTAGGAGAGTACTCCGATGTAAAATTTGCCAGATTTCATTTGGCTGCTAATGGACATTTGAGTTGTTTCCAGTTTTTGGTTATCATCAACAGTGCTGCTATGAACATTCTTACAAATATCCTTTAGTACACATATGCATGCATTTATATACCCAAAAGTGTAACTGCTGGGTCAGAGGATATGCACATATTTGGCTTCAGTCAATACCAAATATCTGTACCAATTTGTGATCTCATCAGCAACATATGTAATGTGTGATGATGTTGTCATCAACCTCTTTTAAGTTTGGCCATTCTGGAGGGTACAGAGAGGTATCTCATTATGTATTTAAATAACACATCCAGGTGCACAATTAATAAAGTTGAACACTTTTATTTATTGGCTATTTGGATATCCTCTTTCTTGAAGTGCCTATTCAAGTGTTTTGCCTATTTTTCTATAGGACTGTTTTAATTTTTGTTGACTATATAATCTGTACATCAGTCCTTTTTCAAACATATGCATATGTCAGATATATCATCCCATTCCATGGCTTACCTTTACACTTTTGTAATAGTGTTTTTTGATGACTAGAGATTCCTAATTCTAATGTAGCTCAATTTATCTATCTCTGCCTTTTTGGTTTGTAGTTTTTGTGTCTTTAACTGCCATAAGCCACAAACACATTTTCTTTTTTCATCTTTAAGCTGTATCATTTTATCTTTCACATTTATACTTGTAATCCACCTGAAATTGACTTTTGTGTCTGGTGTGAGGTAAGGGTCAAAACTAGTTTTTAAATATGGATACCTAGTTCATCCAGGACCATTTATGGAAAAGGTTATCTTTTCCCCAATTCACTGCAGTGTTATTTTTATCATAAACCACATCATTATACAGCTATGGGTGTGTTTCATGATTCTCTATCCTGTTCCCCTGTGTGTGTTTGTTTTCACTTGTACCAATATCACACTGCCTTGATTAGTATAATTAATTTATGGTAAAGTCTTGGTTACAGGTAGTGAAGTCCTCAAGCTTCATTCTTCTTCAAGAGCGCCTTGTCCCTCTGCATTTCCATATGTATTATACATTAGAATTACCTAGCCAATTTCCACAAAAGAATTCTGCAAAGATTTTGATCAGAAATGCATTGATTCTATAGATCATACTGGGTAAAATCATTATCTTTATAATATTAAGCCTTCTAATTCTTTTCTTTCTTCTTCTTTTTAGAATTGAGGTATAGTTGATACAATAACAAAGTGATCCACAGTTTTTAAAGGCTACATTCCATTTATAGTTATTATAAAATATTTGTCATATTTCCTGTGTTGTAATATATATTCTTGTACCTTTCTTATTTTATACATAGTAGTTTGTACCTCTTAATCCCCTATGCCTATCTTGCCCCTCCCTCTTTCCCTCTCCTCACTGTGGTAACCATTAGTTTGTTCTCTATAACTGTGAGTCTGTTTCTTTTTTGTTATATTCACTAGCTTGTTGTACTTTTTAGATTCCACATATAAGCGATATCATACAGTGTTTGTCTTCTCTGTATGACATTTCACTTAGTATAATACCCTCCATGTCCATGCATTTGATGCAAATGGCAACATTTCATTCTTTTTTATGACTGGGTAGTATTCCATTGTATACACCGCATCTCCATTATCCATTCATCTGTTGATGGGCAGTTGGGTTGCTTCCATATCTTGGCAATTATAAATAATGCTGCTATGAACACTGGGATACAAGTATCATTCTGAATTAGTGCTTTTGTTTTTTTCAGATAAATACCCACGAGTGGAAATGCTGGGTCATATGGTAGTTCTATTTTCAGTTTTTTGAGAAACCTCCATAATGTTTTCCTCAGTAGTTGTACCAATTTACCTTCCCACCAACAGCACCCAAGGGTTCTCTTTTCTCCACATCCTCACCAACATTTGTTATTTGTGGTCTTTTTGATGATAACCATTCTGACAGGTGTGAGGTGATATCTCATTGTGGTTTTAATTTGCATTTCTCTGATGATTAATGATGTTGAGCATCTTTTCATGTGCCTGTTGGCCAGATGTATGTCTTCTTTGGAAAAATGTCTATTCAGGTCTTCTAACCATCTTTTAATTAGGCTTGTTTTTTTGATGTTCAGGTGTATGAATTGTCTATATATGCGAATATTAACCCCTTATCAGTTATATCATTTGCAAACATTTTCTCCCATTCTGTAGTTTTCCTTTTTGTTTTGTTTATGGCTTTCTTTGCTGTGCAAAAGCTTTAAGTTTAATTAAGTCCCATTTGTTTATATTTGCTCTTATTGCTTTGCTTTAGGAGATAGATGCAAAAAAAAATTTAGTATGATTTATATCAAGAATGTGCTGAATGTTCTGCTTTCTTTTAGTTTAATGGTTTCCAGCCTTACGTTAAGGTCTTTGATCCATTTTGAGTTTTTTTTTGTATATGGTGTTAGAGAATGTTTTAATTTCATTCCTTTACATGTGGCTGTACAGTTTTCCCAGCACCAGCTATTGAAGAGACTCTCCTTTCTTTTCCGTTATTTGGCCATGCCACAGGGCTTGTGTGATCTTAGTTTCCCGAGCAGGAATTGAACCTGGGCCCTCGGCAGTGAGAGTGCAGAGTCCTAATCACTGGATCACCAGGGAATTGCCAATACTGTCTTTCCTGCATTGTATACTCTTGCCTCCTTTGTCGTAGATTAATTGACCATAAGTGCATGGGTTTATTTCTGGGCTCTCCATTCTGTTTCACTGATCTATGTATCTGTTTTTATGCCAGTACCATACTGTTTTGATTACTGTAGCTTTGTAGTATATTCTGAAGTCAGCGAGCGTGATTCGTCTAATTCTGTTCTTTCTGAAGATTGTTTTGGCTATTCAGGGTCTTTCACGTTTCCATACAAATTTTAAAATTATTTGTTCTAGTTCTGTGAAAAATGCCCTCGGTATTTTGACAGGGATTGCAATGAATCTGTAGATTGCTTTTGGTTGTATGTTCATTTTAACAATGTTAATTCTTCCAATCCATATACACGGTATATATTTCCATCTGTTTGTGTGTTCTCCAATTTCTTTCATCAGTGTCTTATAGTTTTCTGAGTACAGTTCTTTAACTTAAGTAGGTTTATTCCCAGGTATTTTAATTTTTGATGGGATTATAAATGGAATTGTTCCTTAATTACTCTTTCCGAAAATTCATTGTTAGTGTACAGAAATGCAACAGGTTTCTGTATATTAATTTTGTTTCTGGCAACTTTACTGGAATTCACTGATGAGCTCTAGTAGTTTTCTGGTGGTGTCTTTAGGATTTTCTAATGTATAGTATCGTGTCATCTGCAAACAGTGACAGTTTTACTTCTTCTTTTCCAATTTGGATTCCTTCTATTTCTTTTTCTTCTCTGATTGCCATGCCTAGGACTTCCAAAACTATGTTGAATAAAAGTGGAGAGAGTGTGAATGTGACATATCCCACCATTTATTTAGGTCTTAATTTCTCTCAATAATATTCTATAGTTTTCTGTGTAGTGTTGAGTGGTCCTGTACACTTTTCAATTTCTTACTAGGTATATGATGACTTGTGCTGCAATTATAAACTATATTACTCTTGAAATTTCATTTTATAATTCTTTGTGCCTGGAATGCAGATACAACTGACCTTATATTCAGCAATTTTGCTGAATTTTCTTATATTATAATTTGGCTAAAGTTTCCTTTGGATTTTCCATGTTTGTAATCATGTAATCTGTAAATGCCAGTTTAAGGAATTTCCCGTTTATTCCTACTATGTTAGGAATTTTAAAAAAATCACGAATGGGTATTGACTTATATTAAGAAGTATTAAATATTTTCCTCAATAAAATGGGTATAGAGAGAACGTACCTCAACATAATAAAGGCCATATATGACAAGCCCATAACTAACATCATACTCAACAGTTAAAAGCTGAAAGCTTTTCCTCTAAGATCAGGGAGAAGAGAAGGATGCCCACCCTTGCCACTTTTATTCAACACAGTGCTGGAAGTCCTAGCCAGAGCAATTAAGCAAGAAAAAGAAATAACAGGCATCCAAACTGGAATGGAAAAAGTAAACCTGTCTCTATCTGCCCATGAAATGATATTATACATAGAAAACCTTAAAGACTTCACCAAAAAACTGTTAGAATAAACAAATTCAGTAAAGTTGCAGGATTCAAACTGTTAAAAAAAATCAGTTGCATTTCTATACACTAATGATGAACTATCAGAAGGAGAAATTAAGAAAACAATCTCATTTATAACTTCAGCATAAAGAATAAAATACCTAGAAATAAATTTAACTAGGGAGGTAAAAGGTGTACACTGAAAACTATAAGAAACTGATGAAAGAAGCTGAAGACACAAATAAATGAAAAGATATTCCATACCAGTGGACTGAAAGAACTAACAGTGTTAATATGTCCACAGCACCAAAAACAATCTATAAATTCAGTGCAATTTCTACCAAATTCTCAATGGCATTTTTCTAGAAATAGGAAATAATAATCTGAAAATTTGTATGGAACCACAAAAGACCCCGAATTGCTAAAACAATCTTGAGAAAGAAGAACAAAGCTGGAGGCATCACACTTTCTGATTTCAGACTATACAGCAGTCCCCTTCTTATCTGTATTTCACTTTCCTCAGTTTCAGTTATCTGAGGTCAACTGTGGTCTGAAAATATTAAATGGAAAATTACAGAAGTAAATAATTCATGTTTTAAATAATACACTGTTCTGAGGAGCATGATGAAAGTTTGCTTGTCCCACCTGGATGTGAATCATCCCTTTGTTCTGTGTATCCATATCATATATGCTACCCACACATGAGTATAGGAAAAAATATAGTATATACAGGGTTGGTATATACTATAACCACGGTAATTTGATAGTATCCGTGGTTTCAGGCACTCAGTGGGGGTCTTGGAATGTATCCCACATGGATAAGGGGGGACCACTGCATTACAAAGCTATAGTAATCAAAACATTATGGTACTGGCATAAAAACAGACACACAGATCAATGGACCAGAAAAGGCAGTGCAGAAATAAAGCCAGGCATGTATGGTCAATTAATTTACGACAAAGGAACTAAGAATATACAATGGGGAAAGATAGTCTCTTCAATAACGATGCTGGGAAAACTGAACAACCATACGCAAAAGAATGAAACTGGACCACTATCTTACACCATGCACGTAAATTAACTCAGAATGGACTAAAAACTTGAATGTAAGACCTGAAATCATAAAACTCCTAGAAGAAAACATTGACAGTGGTCTTGGTGAAGACTGTTTGGATTTGATACCAAAATCAAAGGCAACAAAAGCAAAATTAAACAAATGGAACTACAGCAAATTAAAAACCTGCTGCACAGCAAAGGAAACCATAAACAATATGAAAAAGCAACCTAAAGAGTAGGAGAAAATATTTGAAAATCATGATAAAGGGTTAATATCCAAAATATATAAAGAACTCATACAACTCAGTAGCAAAAAACCCAAACAATCCAAATAAAAAATGGGCAGAGGACATGAACAGACATTTTTCCAAAAATATAAGAATGGCCAAAATGAATATGAAAAGGTGTTCAATATCACTAATCATCAGGAAAATGCAAATCAAAACCACAAGGAGATATCACCTCACATCTGTTAAAATGTCTATTATCAAAAAGAGATAAGTGTTGGTGAGGATATGGAGAAAAGGAAACCCTTGTGACTGGTAGTGGGAATGTAAATTGGTGCAGCCATCATGAAAGACAATATGGGGTTCCTCAAAGAATTTAAAATAGAACCATATGATACAGCAATCCCACTTCTGTGTATATATCTGAAGGAAATAAAATCACTGTCTCTCTCAAAGAGACAGCTGCACCCTCATGTTTTTTGCAGCATTATTTATAATAACCAAGTCATGGAAACAACCTAAGTGTTCATCAACGCATAAAGGGATAAAGAAGATAACACACACACACATACACACACAGGAATATTATTCAGCCATAAGAAATAATGAAATCCTGTCATTTGTGACCATGGACAAACCCTGAGGGCATTATATTAAGTGAAGTCAGGCAGACAAGGACAAATACTGTATAATATCACTTACATGTGGAATCTTAAAAAGCCAAACTGATAGAAACAGTGAATAAAGTGATTACCGGGGCTGGGGGGTGGCAGAAATAGAAAGATGTTGGTTAAAGAGTATAAACTTCCAGTTATAAGATGAATAAGAGAAGGGAGAAGTTTCATAGGGAAGGGGACCTCAGGCAGGGAACATAACACATAACGTGTTCAGAAGGCAAAAGGAGATCAATTCAGTGGCAGTACATCATTTAGGTTGAAAAGAGGTAGAAGCTAAGGTTGAGAAAGTGGGAAGTGGGGTTATGGAGAACTTAGAATGCCAGGCTGAATTTAGACCATGGAGTCACTAGAGGTTTTGTGTTGAGACAGGATGAAACTGCTTGATTCTGATTAATTCTGGGGTAAACTTGCTGTGGAAATGTGGAAGAAAAATAATGCAGAGAAACCAGTTAGGAGTTTTTAGGAGTAGTCTAGATGTACAGTGATGGTGAGGGAAATAGGAAAGGGAAATCTGAGAGTTTGAAGGAAGAATTGCTAAGATTTGAGGACTAAATGGATGTGAGGAGCCATCATGTTCACTTCAGTTTGGAACATGTTAAGTTTGAGAAGATGACACTACATTTAAGTAAGAGAGGTTCTGGGCTTCCCTGG